>NC_071530.1:20285692-20601837 GCF_026979565.1 Vidua chalybeata
CCTCTGCAGCTCCAAAGCCACTGGGGTATTATTCTTTAGAGTGATAAATCCCAAGAGGCATGACAAGGAAGCATCACTGTGATGGGCAGGGGAGAGGAGGAGAGAGAAGGGGAGGAAATTTTGACCCAGATATTGATCATCATTTAAGAAAAGTGAACTTACCTGGAGCCCAGTTGAGGTATCTGAAAGGACTTCCCCCAGTCCACTTCCAGCCACTGTCAAGTGCATCATAGAGACCAATCCAGAGCTTTGCATTGATGCCCAGGTCACTAGTGAGCCCTAAAAACAGTCAGGTTTTCAAATGTCTCTGTTTTTTTTAAGTTATTCAATAAAACTGGGAATAATATTTTAAAGCATGAGTGATATATTTTTTTGGCATAAATTAGATTATTTCCATTACTTTAATATTGGGTTTTGTGAGAAGGACAACTCTTATAAGAATGTCTCTGAGACCTATTTTTATGAGATAAATATAAGTATCCATGTTAAAACCTTGGATCTGACTTACATTTTAAACAGTGCATTTTATGAATTATTATTTTAGGGTATTTTTACCTAATAAATACATTTCTTCACGAAGGTCTGTGATGCTCAATAATTCTGCATCCTGCTGCTGGCAGCTTTTTCTTGCTTGGTGCCATGTCAAAAGTGACTCTGAGTTTATCTGATACCGTGTTTCTGTCACAGGATTTGTTTTCCAAAAGTTATTGTGGGTGGTGTCTATAAAAGATGATACCAGCAATTTGACAAGATAATCATGTTTACTAACCCAGAAAATAAATCTCTGATGCAGACTAAAACTATATAACTGTGTGATTTGATAATTTTTGCATACTTTTTGCCTCACATAGATATACTTTGTCCATTCAATATTAAAAATAATTAAATTACATAAGGAATTATTTATCCTTACAAACCTAATTTTTCTACATTGACCCTGTTCCTATTTATTTATGTAACTCATCTACTTCTCTCAAATTTCAGTCCACATTAACCCACTCATTGATAAATTCTACCTCTACAAGTAATTCTCTCATCACCATATAGAAGTTTTGGTCTCCACACCCATTTCTTACCTTCAAATCCCTCTTATGCTCTTCCAAACCACCCAATAAAACAGAAATTACCATTTCCACACAATCACATGTAAAGTGGGGATGAAGGAGCAGGGAATTTGTATATGGAAGCACTGAAGGCAGGTAAAGGTCACTGCCTTCAGTGTGCCCTGCACCCTTCCCTTCACTGAAGCCTTCCTGTTCTCCATCCTATAATACATCACAGTCTCCTGATAAATCTCACCTTCCTCATCCACTGCACTTCCTCTTGTCTTGAAACCCAGTCCTAGGGTTTCCTCTTTGTTTATCCATCAGTCCCAGTCACCACCCTCAGAATACTCCCTGTAAGTACCAGTCTTAGGGACACTGTAGGACAGTGGGAGTGCAGAGCAGATGCCTCATGTCCTTGTTGCACAGCTCACCAGTGAACTAGGCAAGCCAGAATTCAGCTCGCTGTCCAATGCTACTTCCACATCCCAAGAACATCTTGACCATGACAGTGGATGACACTTTTGCTTAACAGCCTTCCTGAGATTTTTATAAATAAATTACCTTTTCGTGGGCAGTTTCCAAACAAGTGGTCTTTATCAAAATCTGAAGAAGTTGCACACCAGAGAGAGTCTGCATCACCCCTTCGAGGGATGCATTCAGCATACCATTTCCCCTGGAGCTTAAAAGGGAACACACAGGGTGCACCAAAGGCATTTCCTCCCAGTGTATAGATATCTATGGAGAAAAGCAGAGATCAATACTGATCAACTGTCAGCTGGCATCAGATGCTCACCACAGTGACACTCATAGCCAGTTTTCCATGGACAAAGCTGAGTCATGCAGGGCTCAACACACCAGTACTTTGTTACCTCAAACCTCTGAAAGGCTGTTGTGCCAATCAGGTATGACTATGGCAAAATAATCAGAACCAAGACTCTCAAACACTTAACTGGGCCTCAAACTAATTTCTGTTTAAGTTTGTCATGCCATTGCTTTCTGGACTATTGTGTCAGAGGTCCCTGTGACTCAGCTTCTCCCATGGCATACATACTTTTGCCCTTAGATAATGTATCCATTCTCTTTTTTTTTTTCCTTGCATAGTTGAAAAAATTTGGAAATGAGGTATCACAATATTTTTATTAGTCTTCATGAGAGGAAGCTACATCTTAAATTTGCAAGGACTCTGCTAGGAAGTGACCCTTCCATTACTCTCCAGTCTAATTTGCTGCTGTCTGTACAAGATTATGACAAACTTCATTCCTATGCAACAGCTGTAGTGTACAACAAAAATCTATTCTATTGTTATTTAAATTCCCAACATAACAGTGCCTCAACAGAAAGGAGATTGATTACTTGATCCTGAATGCCCCCTCTACATAGCCCAAGAGCCTCAAAATTGTAGGTAAAGGAGATCTTACTCTCTAGAGGTCTTTTTCCAGGATGATAAAACATTGCATCCTAAACCATTATGCACCATTCTTCCTTTTGTTTTTTTCTACTTTTTGTTTTTACTAGGCCCAGAAAACATTAGGTAAATAATGTTAATAGTGGATTCCTTCTATCTAAAGTAGAAATTCACTTCTTAGAGATAATTAGAGGTCAAACCAAATAAAAGCAACAATAAAAACTAAATATAACACAATCATCTCTTCTACAAATTGATCAGACATATTTTAAAATAATCATAGATTTCCTTTTGCTATTGTTGTACAAGCAGAATTCCCATTCTTCCTTATGTTTACGTCAAGGGCCTTTGTAATTTTATTCTATCATTTGAAAGATTGCACTTTATAAGTTATGCAGAAATGTATACAGCTATATTTGCTGAAAAGTATACAGATATATTCACCTTTCATTTCTACATCCTATTTATAATCAGCTCCTCTGTAGAGGTCACTCTAAGAAAATGGTTGCTGCCTGTCAAGCAGGCAGTGGCATGCTTGGTAGGAAGGGGCAGTCATGTTACCAAGAAATAGAAATGGAATTTCTGTACTCACCCTCATAGCGCTGAGAGCACACGCTGTCTCCACTTCCATGGATTTTCCACCTGCTCCCTTTGCTGGATACTTTGGACAGCCTCATTTTCTTCCCCTTCCCCTTGCCATAGTTGAGAAATAAATCCTTGCCATGGGTTGCTAGCGTCTCATTTCTACATTCCCACCACTGGAGTTCATTTGTCCTGTTGCAGGATTCCAAGGTGACGGCAGCCTCGTCGTCCTTGGCAAGCACTCCCAGGCACAGCTTGAGTGCCATGCTCAGCAGCTGAGTGGGAGAGACCCACCTGAACTTCTGAAACTCATCATGCTCATCACAAGTGGTGGTTATGACTGAGCTAGAGTTCTGAGCTTGGGCACACAGCTTGTTATCTTCATTATAGATTGAAAATATTCCCCTACCTATAAAATAAAATGATAATGCAAACATTTGAGGAGAGGTTTCTTAGGAGATACAAGCAATTAGTTGCTATATGACAGTCTGCTACCAAAAAAAAAAAAAAAAACCAAAAACCAAACACCAAAAAACAAACCCAAACCAACCAACCAACAAAGCCAAACCAAAAAAAAAAACAAAAAACCAAAACAGTATATAGAGTTCATAAAGAGATAAATCAAGGGAAGTTAAACACTGGTATGAAGGATATTTATGAAAATATTCTTAAAATGAAAAAATACAAGAGCTGAAAATACAGTTCTTTCAAGAGAAATTGCTCTTCTTCATATCCCTTCTGACACCACAGTGGTTTCAAAAAGCATGTCAAAAATTACCTTCATTACATTACATTTCATAGTTTCTTCAAAGTTCCACAAAATCATATTTAAATGGGCTTTTATTCCACAAGTACAAGGACTTTTTTTTGCTTTAGAGCTATTAAAAATCATTTACATACTCAAAATTAAATAATTTTTATATTTGGCCCAGAATAATATTGTCGTTTTCAGTTTGCCAAGAAAGTGATGTATTTTTCATTTTTGATTAATTATCTTGGAAATTTTTAGCATCTGTGTGAAAATTCATTTCTTCACAGAGTTTTATTTGTAGGTTTCTCAGGAGAGAAGCCACAACTTGCAGCATCATCAGTTCTTAGAACAGTTAAACTTAGCCAATATCCTAAGAGCTATTAATAAGTACATTTGTAAATACAAATGTGAGACACTGACTATCAGGGTTTTGTTTCTTAAGATCAGTTTCAACAAAAAGCCTCTTCCAAATCTTCACTCTTTTGCAGCTCAGCTTGCATCCCTTTGCTCCCTTCTAGGTTACAGGCAACATCATCCAACTCACTCAGCAGTTCCATCAACTTTTACCCAAGGTTTCTTGCCAAGGCCAGAGTACTTAACAGGGCCTTCATAACCCTCCCCTCCCAAAGCTGACAGGGAGTGGTTGAACAGCCTTGGTATTGTTGCTCTGAAAGGCTATAGATCAAGCCAGATAATATTTTCCCTGACAGAGCTCTCCGGCTGCAGTGGTTCTTGGGAAGGTTAGCAGAGGATGGGTTAGAGCTCACTTGGTCTCACCCAAAAGCATGCCAAGAAAAAATTGTCCTGTGGTGGATTGGATCATTGGTGCATTGCTCAGTCCCTGTTGCCATTCAAGCAATAGTACTGGACTTCCAGAGTTCTCTAGCTGGGAACTTGCCATGGAAAAGACACAGTGTCATTTATTTTTCCTCTCAGAAGTAGGAGGGTGTGAAATCTAATAGATGGGAGATTTTAAGGTGCTTCCTAAAGCTCTCAGCTTGGAAACAAGTTTTTAATATGCACTGATCAGTATGCTATGGTCTATATGAGCTGTCAAGGAACTCAAAGCACACATCAGCCGGTAGTTCTGTGCATGCTGAGAGTTCAGTGCTCTGTACTGAACTCTCCTAGCCTCCAATGGAGTAAAGTGAAATCAGATTTTGTCCACTTTCTCAAGAATCAGCACTGCCAACGTTATGGCTACACCTGTTGGCATATTCCTTTCACTCATAAACCTGGGTTAAGGAAAAAGAATGCTTATGCAGATATCACCAAACTTCAAGCTAAACATAACATTTTCAAATTATATGCCGTGACTAGATCTAAATTCACTGTCTAAGGGAGATAACTAGAACACATGTTAAAGAACTTGAAAACCTCCACACTAAGCAGAGGACAAAGACTTACCAGACATTTGAAGAGATGTACTAATGAAGAGTAGAAAAATCAGGGGCAAGTAGAGAGACATGGCAAAAATTTCACTTCTTTCTTCCCTTCACCTTGTATTGATCCTAAAGACCAAATCACTGCCTAGCAAGAAAACCCCACTGCACTGAAGTGGATTAACAAACCCTTTTTAAGACCAAACAGATACAGGGAAGTTCTGAGTGTCAAATAAGGAACTGTGTCATGTCACATGAGTAATTTTGAAATAATACATCAATGAGTAAACTTTGCTTCCTAAGCTAGTTTTTCTAATGTATCCAAGTTTGCCATGGAAATATAAGATCTAACAGGTAAGATTTAGGTATGGATTTTTTAAGACATACCTTATAACTCAGAATCATTATTTTTACCAAAAGGTGAAATTACTGTCTCATTTTCACAAATAAATAAAAGAAGTAAAAAAGAAGATAAAGATTTGTCTGTATCAATACATGATGAAAAAACCCAGAGTGCACTGCAGTATTGTGAAAAATCTGGGACACCACGCAAATCAAGTAACTATGACCTTGGAGTCAGAGAGAAACAGAATTTTCCATACCCGAAATTCCACAGAAAAGAAAAAAAAAAGCTGTAGAAAGTCAGATCTGCATTCTTCATGAGACACCTATTCTTTCTTTTGCTCCATTCTTGACTATATGCAGGAATAATTACCCAACTGACAGCAACAGCTGAAAAAAATTGGGAAAGAAAACACACAATTCTAGGAAGAAAAAAACATATAACTGGAAAATACTGTATTTTCAATTATTGCTAGTGAGGAAAACTAAACTGATGAGGAATACTGCCTCATTTTTCATGCCACTCGTCTGCAAAAATTTGCACCCCATAAAGTGTACACCCTACAGGCATTCTGACAAAATTCTGATGTTTACTTTGATAAAGCTTTCTCCATGATAGTTTAAAGAGCTCAAAAAACTTAGAGCACAGGGACAAGAAAAGGGACTCTGGTGGAAGCTTTGCATCAGTTTTTGCACATGGACTTTGAAAAATTTCATTTCCCATACCTCCAGGAGAGGCTGTTATGGCATACCTTCCCCAATATTGCATCTGCAGCAAAATTGCTGCTGTTGCAGGTGGTGAAAACCCTGGACACCCACATGAAGTTTTGGGATTTTGCTTCTATTACTCTGACTCAGATGTAGACGAACGACTGGATCTGAAAACATATGCAGGGAATTGGAGTAGAACAAAGCCACAACAGTGAGGGAGAGCCGTGGGACCTCAAGGCCAGCAGACACAGCTACAGCAAAGCCATGCAAAGAAGAGAGCCTGAAAAGCATACTGAGACCTGAGCAATGTGGAAGAAATGAGGGCAGCTCAACAGAATCCAATTACTCAGTAAGTTATGATCCATATGTAAGGATGGCTGCAGTCAAGCATTCTGGTACTCCCCAACACCAGAGTGTTTGAACATGCAACCTCAGTTTTCCAACTTTCCTTCCTTCCTTGTTCAGGAGCAAGACAAATATGGCTTGTGGTTCTGCTGTATAAAACACCTCAGTATATCCAAATCTACCAGGGTGTAACAAGGATAATTACAACAGAGAAAAAGAAACTGGTTCTGTTCTGAACAAAGATCAGTGGTTGGTGAGGGACTGGTATTGATAATATGTTGAGAGAGGCTGAACAAGAGTAAAACTCAGCTTTACCTCAGTGTTTGTGTGTTTGAGCAGATTGCATCACAGCCCACAAAGCGGGAAAGAAAACCAGAGGACTGCGAAGAACTGTTCCAGGATCTGCCATTTGGCAAGGCACAGCCTGACGTTTTAAAAGTGGCGAGGAACAAAAGTTGCTGGGGTTTGTGTTGAGTCAGCATTGTTCCTCTGGCAGTCTCTGCTCCCAGGCAGGAAGTTACACTCACAGTGTGCAGATTCACCACCTTTCTTCTGAAGTCCAAACTTCCAGAGAAAAGGGGAAACGAGAATTAAACACAAGTGTATCAAGAAGCACAGCAATGTGAAGAGACAAAACCTTACACACTATTGAATTTTGCCATCAAGTCATTCCTCAGGTGCTCACAGAAATGGATGGTTGAGGCCATCTGGATTCAACTGGATGCTTCCCTACATTCATTTTCAAAAAAACACTTATATTAAAATATGAAATTAATTTTGTGATCATTTAGCCTGCTACAACTTGATATAAGACTTCCATTCAGAATCCCCACATGTAGGACAATCACAGTTTCCAAGCTATAATAATTTATTTCTTTCAAAAAAAAACACTCTAAACCTCAGCTGGAACATTCTGGCCTAAAAAAAAAAAAAGGGAACAACCTTTCTATTTTTCTATTTTCATGCTATATAATGAATGATTTTTTCCTTTCATTTTTCTAAACCACCTGATCAAATGTAAGAAATTGTGGCGGCATCAGAGGATTATAGATATAAACTATTAGGGATCCGTTAAAACATTTATTTGCTTTTCTATTCATATTCTCTTGTCCATACTATTCATCATCTTGTTTTTCAAGGAATTATTTTCCTTGTTTTTACAGTAAGTATATTTCAGAAAAGCAAGAACACAATTACTCTGTGAATGAATATATATATATATATATATATGTATGTATGTATGTATATGTATGTATGTATGCAAAATACAGCCTGAGACCTCCCCTAAGTAGTGTCATCTACTTGGAAGACAAAGTAAGACATCACAAGAGCAACAGTTTGATTTTAAGGCACCTGACCAACCCAATATGAATAGCAGTCAGTAGTAGAAAATGATTGAAAGATTTGGTGAAGGATCAGAATATGTAAAATATAAAATTAGAGTGTGTCCATATGAACATGACTCATTTCCAGTAAGATACATTTATTTTTTTCCAGTCAAATAGAGAAGCATATTTTACTTGTCTCTGTTCCTAAGTAAAAGCTTTCCATTTGATCTTATGTTAATTAGATATTGTTTAAAGTGTTTAAATTTGTTTGTTGCTCTACCTTCTATTCAAAAACTTCTGTTATAGTTTGTGTATAAAGTATCAGTGCTCATCTGCTCATGACATGGAACTGCAATGATTTCCTGTGCTGTAAATGCTACTGCTACTATATTAATCTTTTTAATGGGAAATTTGCTTCAATTCCATTGTCTTGAAATAGGAAATACTGTAAGCCATGCAGCTTAAATTTTCCCCTCTTCTGAAAATCTCTCAAGTCTTCTTAACTTACACTTTTTCTAAAATGAGCAGGCTAAGCAGCTTCATCTTCAGAGTACAGCTTCTTATTTGGAACCTTCTTTATTTCTTCTGTACCTGCTTGGACAGGAGAGCAGAACTGACACAGAAGCACCTACATCTACTGCCAGCTATTAACAAGCATGGCATTTTTAATTCTCTCCAACTCAGAGATAATGCTGGATTTCAGGAAAAATAAATGAATGAATGAGCTCAGAACTATCCAGGCTTCAGTAGCTGGATTCCCTCCTTGACACTTTTGAGTAGATGTGCTTTATAAGTATGGCAAAGAACCAGAAATGAGACATCCCCTCTATTTTTATCTTCTTTGCAACCATACCTTTGCATATGTGCATGGGAATAAAGGTTATCTGGAAGAACGACTCAGTGTACAGATACCACTTTAAGATTGTGCAGGGCCCAGAAGAGGACTGAGCTTCTTTTAGGTGGGACTGCACCTGTTTGGTGTTTGCTCAACAGCCAGCACAGTGAGGCTGGGGTTCCAGTCAGGCTCTCTTGGCTTTTCACTGTCTGTTTCACATAAATTTCTACCTGGCATCACTCCTCCATATAACTGAAACATGATCCTTAGTAGCGTTAATCAGTCAGTCAAGAGCTTTCTGTCACGAGCCACATCATTTGGCATAAAAAACCATTAGAGGTACTGATCCTTGAAAAAACATGCTTAAACAACTGTGCATTAAAAATGGAAACAGCAGTAGGAACAAAGCAAGGAAATAGCTAGAAGAAAGAGAGCAGAGCCAGAGAAAATGAGTTCCTGGACAAATTTTCCCATCTTACCTGCATATTTATGTAATTTAAGACTTTTACTAAATCACTCAACTCACATTTTTGTTTTGTCTTTAAGCAGATTTAATCCTGGGACAGATAATTTAATGCTGGGACAGAAAATATGGTTAATATAATACTTGATCACAATTTTTGCTGGAATGTCTCCCCTGTGGTAAGATCTCCTTTTTCACTTTATCATGTTACAGCGTTTTATATAGATGAGACTATAAAATGCAAATCTATTTTAAAAATCAAAGATAGTTATTTTTTATTTCACAGAGCAAAATCTGAAACCACAAAATCAATTCTTGCAAACCTTTGTAAGCAAGTGAGGAATCACTCATGATTTACATTTTACAGGATCTACAAAAATTAGGAATATAAACTCCTTGAGGAATATAAGATGTCCATAAATAGTAGCCAATTTAACCATTTTAGAAAGTAAATAAAATCTGTAGTAACTATTATATTGGTAAAACTAAATTGTTCTTTACTTGCTTCACACATCCCACAAACCTATGCTACTTATTGAGAAGCTATAGAGAGCAGTACCAACATGTGATCACCATAACAGCTGTGCAGACCTTCTGCTCCTAGGAACCTTCAGAACATGCACAGGCAATCTTCCTCCCTCTCCTCGGTAACTGCTGCCTGGTAAGAAGGAAGTTTTGCCATGACCTTCATCACCTCTCACCAACAAACCCACTTGTGGCCAGCCAAAACTGGCAGCTAATGTGAACCACACTTTTCCACTCCAGAGGTCTATCTCCAGATTTTACCTGATTAAATCCTAGAATACATAAATTGCAAGTACTACATTCTTGGTTTTCTGTGTTGTATGAAGTTGTGGGAACTGAAATATCATAAAGGTCATTTTGCCCATGTAGTTCAAAGGGGAAATGTGCCCAAATACAGACTTATCCTCTAGTGACTATAGCTGTACTTAAGTCCATGGGAATACTTGAAAGATGGTAAAATTAGAAGATGTTTACTGAATAGCTTTGATTTCAATAGCATGGTTTGAAACAAATCTGATGCAGAAACATCAAATCTTGTGTATGTTCTTCAAGGGGTTCTTGGATTTTATTGTCTTTATTTTATCCATTTCTACTGTTCCATTTAATAATTAGCCAACATTATCACTTTTCTTAAGACCCACATTCACCAGTGTGATCATCAAATTCTGAGACTGAAATCTTTCACTTTATATAATGGCTACAAAATAAAATAACTGCAGTGTATGACATTACACACACACAGAAACAGACTAGTACAGTAATTGCACATGAGAAAATACCTTTGGCTTCATTCTAATTGCATATTTTTAATAAAACAAGGCACATTTTATTTTATTACATTACATTTTATATTACATATTACATTACATTTCCTTTTGTTACATTACAGTGTTGCATGTTCATTCTGCTCTATGTTGGTCACAAGATCCTTTGTGTCACTAATTCCAGGAACAGCATCACCATTAAAATACAAATTATTCTCAAAGCTGTCATTTGTTGGCAAGCAATTCTTTCTTCTTTTGTAGAAGAGATATCCTGCAAGGCCACTTCCAACTAGGATGATGATACCAACAATAACTATAACTCCCGTTTTGCTGTGGTTCAGGGTAGAAGCCTTCTCATCTTTTGTCATTGCTGAAAACAAATAGGAAGAAATCAAAAGAATGCTACAGAAGTCTTTATCTGATTACTGGAAGCAAGTTCTTTAGAATGCATGATCTTTTAAGAAAAAGGGGTTCATTTGTTTTGATGTAATGAGAAGAAGAGGTAGCAACATAAAATAACTTGACTTTAAATCAGTAATATTGCATGCCATATCACAAATCATTATTTTTTTAAAATCTACATTTGGAGCTGCACCAAAATAGACTATATTGTGTAGTACTTGGAAACAGTGTCATCCCAGGAAACAGGTACAGTACTTAGGTATAAAAGAAAATCTAAGAGACATAATACAGAATAGAATATTTTTGGTTTATGATCTTATGTGGGACTAGATTTTTCTACTTGAAAGACAATATTCTTACCCATTGTAGGTATTTCAGCTGGTGGCATTTCAGATGCTGGTGGCATTTCAGTTGCTGGAACTTGCAAACATTAAAAAAATAATTATATTTTTGTAATATTATTTATTTCTACATTATTTATTTTTATATTTTGGAACATACTGAAAATCATGCTCAGATAAATATATGGTAATACAAACCACTAAATAGTGAAAACACTTGGGTTTAGTTCAAACAAAATTATATACACCTAAGGCATAGCACAATGATCTAGTGTATTCTGGTCTCATATGTAGCTATTTACATAAACTAGCAAAAAAGGAATATCAAAAAGCTCCATGAAGACTGATCCAGACATCAGAGTGAAACCAAAACAAAATCTATACAGCATCTTGAGGATAGACATGGTCAAACATAATTCTCAATGTAATTAAAAATTCTTCCAATACTTGTTATATAAACATAGAAAGTGTAATAAATTTGGTTTTCCAATAGACATTGATGGCTTGCCTGCATATACACTTGAAATCACTCATGAACTTCACAGTGCCCTAGCAGGTATCACATCTGAACTAAAAGGTTTGTAGTTCATTTAAATTTTAACATCAGGGCCATGAAATCTGGCTTGCTGGGCAAATGGGCCATCATTTAAGATGAAGGTCTTTATTTTGCCAGGTGGATATAAAATCAGTTTATTATTCAAACTTGAATCAATGCATCAGGTTTCATTCTGAAAAAGGTGAGCTCAGGAATTTAAATTATTTTTACCAGTCCCCACTTACATCTTTTCCATAGTGCTGCCCAGTGACAGAAGAGAGGGTGTGGGCACCACTGTGCAACACAAAGATGTTCCCTCTGAATATCAGCAAACACTTTTTCACTGTGAGGGTGACTGAGCACTGGCTCAGGCTGCCCAGGGAGGTCGTGAATTTCCATTCTTGGATTGTCACTAGCCCTTATAAGAAGTCCCTCTCCTGTCTCATGAGCCCCCTTTAGGTGCTCTAAGGTCTCCCTAGAGACCTTATACCTTGTCTTCACCAAAGTGAGCATCTCCTCACTTATGAAATAAAGTTAGATACTTTGTGGAATAGACCTGCTACAAATCAAACAACTCTCAAATTACTATGGTAAAAATTAGCTCAACAAATGAAACAGAAAACAACATCTATTCTATGGGAAGACTTCCATCATGTTTTTGTGTTTCAGTCTCTTCAAAAAACAGCAAACATAGCCAGCAATAGCCAGTGCAACTTGGTAAAACCGTGCTTCTAATGCTCCATTTATTGGTCTGTAGCTATAATAATTTGTTGAAATTCTGCACATGGAGCATTGTCACAGTTCTGAAAAACTATGCCAAGAACAGCTGCGTTTCTATGAAAATGTAGGACTAGATTGTGTCCTGTTTTGGGGTGAGTGACTATATAATCCTTGCATTGACTCTGGAATTAGGTTGAATCTGTGGCATTCCAGATTAGTAGACTAGACTGGCTAAAGCTAATAGAAAAAAGTAACTAGCTTCAGCTCTTTGGTCAGCATCAAAATAGGTGAATGTCAGTAGCAGCACAAATAATTGAACTGAATGGTCAAAAAGGAGCAGCGGCAATTTATTTTAACACTTGGTACCCACATCTATGAGTTTTTGTCAATGACAATACAAAGAGATTGATAAATGGACTCTGAAAGGGTGGATATACTAAGATGTTGCAGTATTTCCTGTAAAAGATACAGTCATCATTACAAGCATTTGAGTAAGTAAGAATAGTTTTGCATGAGAACAAATTTACAAAAAGGATAGCAGAATTTCTCTCGTTTCCAGTATTTTAGAGGAAGTCAGTATATTGCAGCTACACATTTCAACCTTCTTAGGAAGCATAAGTAAGAGGTTTTGATATTGCAATATATGCTGAAAGACATTTTTATGATGACTTTTAGGAATACATATGAGCTAGATGTCCCTACTGTCAAATTTGCACATTCAGTTATTTCAGAACACCTTCAGTTTAGCACATTCAAACTATGCTATTTGCTTTGCTTTTCATTCATCTTTTCACAACAGGAGAACACAGAGACAAAAGATCCCAAGCTGCTAAATAAGTCACACTTTATAAACACTCAATTCATAGAAACACTACGTCATACTCAGAAAACATGTTCACATGAGACTGGCAGAGGGAAATAAACAATGGCTACTCCACAGGCAGAGCAGAGGGGATACCCTGAGGAATATGTTTGACAGATTTGTGTATGCAAGGCATGGTCCTTACATTGTGATTTCTCAACAGCTGTCAATAGAAAACACAATAACTTGTCAAGTGTATACACTAGGTACAACTAAGATATGAACACAGTCTTTTAAAAGCAATTCTTAAGGGACTTGACTACTGTCCAGAACTACTTTCTAAAAAGAGTCATTCTATGTTTTTGTTGGCATGGAAATGTGTATCCTTCGGCACTTATAAAAACTCAGAACATCCAGCTGAAATGCATTGTGTGTAACGGCCATCTACTAACACTAGCTTACAGAGAGCACAATCCATACATAAAACTAATTCATAAATGCAGCACTTACTTTTTGGCTTTTTACAGATATATCCTTTGTAGGAAGAGCAATAGAAATTATTCCAATACCCAGAGTCTGCATACATTTCAACGCAGTGCTCATTTTGCTGAGAAGAAGGCTCTCCTACATTCCAGTTGACAAAATTCACTGCACTGCCATCTAGCCACAGCCATAGTCCTAATTGAAAAAACATTGAATAAGAAAAAAAAAAGATAGTCTTAATTTCCATACTGACACTTTCACATGCTCCATATTTATTGCCTTCCTGAGAAATTGTCACCACTTTTGGAGACAGACCACTAAACTATTTACTTCTGACACAATATGTTGCCCCTAAGTTTTTATGCAAATTATATAATATCAGTTTTTGGGAAATGGCAGACAAATCTGGCTTATGGTGTTGCAAAGGCAAGACAGTTTCAAGAAGAATCTCCCTCAAGTGATAGCAATGGTGCAGTGTCAATTATTTATTCCATTTATAGAAATAAGTAATTTTAAAATATAACTTCACCAAAACACTCTTTATTCCAGTAATTTGTGAGAAGGTTTTGTGTTACTCTTTTCAAAGCCCACACTGAAGTCTTTCTAGGCAGTTGTTTTCCAGTTTCTACTCATTTCCACAAGATTTACACAGACGATTTTTCTTCTTATAGATCTCCTTCCAAAATCTTGTGATCACTGTTGCTCAGCTATGCTTGGGACTTTCTGCTTCTTCCTTCCGGTTCCTTTTTTCTTTCTTTCTTTTAATAGTGCTATTTATTTAGAATAAATGTACTCCTTGTGACTGTAAGTTGTACTCAAGCAAATTCTTAGACTCAGCATGAAAATTGTATTTTGATTTTTATAAGATTCTACATATTTTGCTTTTGTTTTGGGTTCTTTGTTTTATAATTCCTGACACCCTTTGTGTGAGGACATGGCAACTGAATACAATCTGGATACACACACAAAGGTATGAAATTTAGCTATGCACTTATGCTGAAATTGCTATAATTACTATGTAGAGCTATAATGAAGAGCTGAAGAACTCTTGTTTTTATGATCACTGTGGGAAGTGTGCTGTTTGTTCTACACTGCTCTAGAACCACTTTAAGAAACACTTTTGTGTCAATTGGCAACATGAGTAAACCTCAGCCTTCCTCTATGTGTCATGCATGTAAATGACCACCCTCAAATTCTTTCCTTTACCAAAAATTTTCACTATTCCTGGTTAAGATTCAAGCACTGTAATTGAAAAGTTGTCTTATTCCTAAGAAATTTGTCATTTAAGTGCTTGGGTAGGCAGTTGTAAAAATAATCTTCCAAAACTCAAGAAAACCCCACCTCAAGTCACCTGAACTATTTTGCAACCCTGCCACTGATAGTTATACTGGTATTTTTTACCTGAACAGTACAAGACTGTACTTTAAAGTTTATCATAAGGATAGAAATATCTATCTAATTGAACATTAATTGCATTAATGTGAAAGCAATAATAATCAAATATAGGATTTAATTAAAGCAGCCTCTTGCCTATTCTGTCCTGCTTTATCTTCCTTATTACAGAACTTTAATGTGAAATTTTTAAGCACTCATGTCAAAAAGCTTGCAGTAATTATTCACTAAAAAAAAGACATTAAAGGTAGAGAAAGTACCATCCACATTTCTGTACATTCCTGTCCAAAATGTTGATGTTTTCCCTTCAAGTGGTTCAAGGTTGTAGGTCAAAAAGTTGGCTTCAGCTGAGTCTTCGACCGACACCAGAGACGCACCTGGAAGACACAGGGAAAGAAAAATCTCTCAGAGATGTTTCACAGTGGAAAGCATTCTCATTGTCCTGTTAACAAACTGCTTCATGAAAACCCAGGAACAAACCTGAGTATCAGAAAAGAGAGGGGGAATCCTGTAGGCCCAGTACCTGGTGTCTCCATTTGCCATGGGTTTCACTGGTAGGTTCTTATTGACCACATGACAATATATACTTCCAGTGAAGATAAAGCCATCTAAACCAGTTCTTCTGGAGAGTGATTGAGACCTCTACATAATCTAGTGGGAGACCAGACACCTAAGTCACATTGCCACCAATGCCATAAGGAACAGTGCTACAGACGTATGAAGTCCAGCATAATCAATCTTCATCCCTTTCCCAAAGAAGGAAGTTGAGAGAATGAAACTGCACCACAGCCCTAGTTTACTCATCTGTCATCCAGACTGAACAGCTTTCACTCCAGTGGCATGAAACTGCAATAATCAAGGGAGAAATTAGAACAAGAATACCAAAGATACAAATTCCATTAAGCTTTAGTGACCACTGTGGATGAAGCTGTTTATCTCCCATCAGGGTCAAAGTACAGGATTTCCATTTTCATTATCTTCAGTGTAGGCCACACAGCTCCTCTCATGCCTGGTCCCACATGCATGAGACAGTATGGTAGACAGAGGTTTTCCACTACCTCCCACATTAAGGCAATAATTGGACACAACTGTCTTGTCCCACACTTGGACCACACCCAGAATCACAAAAACACATAACACATGTTCAGCTTTCCACAGTTAGGAAAAAAAGTAGGCTTTGTTACTTGATGCTTTTTATACTTGTTTTAGGAAAAGTAGGATACTCACCTAGTCGAAGGCATTCTAAAGATGCCTGGGCCCAGTTTCTTGAAGATGAAGATTCAATGTAGTAGCAATGACCTCGAAAAGGGATCCAAGATCTGTGTCCTTCTGATTCAGGACACTTTCCTGGAAGCTGAGGGGGCTCAGTGGGAGCTTGAACTAATTAAAAATAGTTTAAAAAAAAAAACATGTGATTACTTCCTTACATTCACTGCCTTTTGATTTTTGTGGGTTTTGATATTGCAGTTTTATTCAATAGGAGAATGAACAGCAGAGTAGTGTAAGTCTTAGCTTTGCAAAATTTATCTAACACTATTGATATAAAGTGATAGCTACTCACAGTCACACTGGCTCTTTCTCACTATGTGTTTGCCTTAACTTTAAAGTAGCCCAATTCAACCTGAGTAAATTCTAATGATTTCATCTCTTTAGCTCTGGAAACAAACCCCAGCATCTCTAATGAGATGTTGATCAAATTGCAATGGTCAGATTTCAAGTTCTTACCATCAGACTTTTTGCAGATAGAGAAGTAACTTTCATTGCAGAATCCTGTCTTCCAGACTCCAGTAATGTCAAGATAGACACAGCCTAGTTTTTGCTTTGGCTCCCCTTCAGCCCATTTCGTGTACTTCATTCTCCAGTTATCAATCCATTCATAATGTCCATTGGTCTAAGGAAAACAACATCAACTGGAATGATTAAACTCTATCAATCTACTCTGTCTACATAGTACTTTGTGCTAAAAGGATTGGGGCTTTTCTTAGAAACCGATAACAAATACAAATGGCTCAAACTTTGACATTTTTGTTGTGACAAACAGATATTTATTGAGAAATACAGCAGTGCAACAAGTACTTTTCAGCAAAAGGAAGTGCAAAGTGACATTGAGTTAATGTTGACCTTAACAATACCTTTAATTTGAGACTAATAACAATTCATTAAAAATAAATTGTGGGAGTGAAATTCTGATGACTAATTTTTGCACTAGCTCTTTCCCCAGAAATTTCAAGACATGTAGATTATTTTAACTTGGAATACATTTAAGTCCATAATCATTTCCCACCAAAGCTGGTTAACTCAGTGATTTATCCTGATGATTAATATTAAAGGCATCTTTTGATTTTTGGGAAATGATGTGTTATGTTCATATATTTTGAGTTTTTTCATTTGCTCAGCCAAATGAAGCGTGTAGAACAAGTGTCTGTGCCAAGAAGAAAAAGATACTGCATTTAAATACACAGAAAGTATTAAAATACCAAACAATTGAGAAAGGGGAGACAAATAAAATTAAACTAGGTAAACTAATTAACTACTTTGCTAACTATCCTCAAAAATGTTAAAATATTCATAGTAATAGCACCTTCTTATACTTCTCAAAATTAGGTGTTGATACTAAAATAGATGTTTTCTTCTGTAAATTCTAAAATATTAGGATTTTATATCACATATATATCACACTTATACCTGAAATATATAAAGAGATATTCCAAGATGCTAGACTAAAATGCCTTATTTGGAAGTGCACAGAGTGGAATATCATAGAAAAAGTGTGAAAAGCATGTGTAATATACACAATTTAATCAGATTAACAGAAGAGGATGGATTCCTCTGACAGCACAAAGAAGTATTTAGGGCCAAGATGTAAGCAAATAAGCTAAAGTAAAGAGAGATAAGACTTTTCAGTTCCTGACTTGTCCATGAGAAAAGCAGCATCATGTTCAATTAGTTTAATGTTCTTACCACATTACTGTTAAGACCAATCCACACAGGCACCCCATACTTTAATATTTTCAGCCACAGGAACGAATGACTGTAGGCGTCTAAGACACTGGAAAGGTCAAATTGATTTTGTTTGCAGTTTTTCCGTGCATCCTCCCATGTCATTTTGCTGTGGATGAACAAGTAACTACTATTCCCATAACGGATAATGCTGGATGGGGTTGAAGTTGTAGAAGGCAGAAATTCAGCATCTGTAAAGTAAAGGACAAAAAAAGACCCATATACTTATTCAAATGGGGAGCATGATTTCACTGTGGTTGTAAATATAACTAAACAAAAGTCCTCCTTCTTTATTTCATATTCCCTGGTTTATAATCAGCATGGATAAGATGCACTATGCTTTAAGCTAGCAACAGTAGTAAAATTCAATTACAAAGCTGTAGAAAGGAAAAATGCTGCTTAAAACAACTTAGGATAAAGAGTAAAGGAGCATTCTGTATATTCATCAAGAATAGTATTACTGAAATTGCTTGGAATTAGGCCATAATTTTTTTCATAAAATCTTTTTTCATCAAATGAAATGGTTTGCAGAAACTGTTTGGTTTTCCAAAGACTTTTTTTCCAATAAATAAAATGGTCACAACAGACCAGTCCTTAAAAATTGCTCAGATACTTAAACAGATGCTAGATTTAAATATTTTTAATATTTTTTGGAGGCAATTTTGCTCAAGTTCACTGCAGATGGGTTGTAGTCTCATTCCAGATAGTTTATGCTACATGTACGAACCAGTATCTTCCATAACATGTTTTGAAAGCCAGTGTACTCAGAAAATTAAAAACTATGGAACAAATGTCATATCAAGGGTCATACTAGACACAAAGATGCAGACACAAATTCCAGCTCAGGAAAATAGCAACACAGCATTTGCTGGGAAGTGTCAGATGAGAGCAGTGACTAACCGGTCTTCTGACACATTTGATTATTTGACCCTTTGCTTCCTGCCTGAAGAACAACTTGTGCATGTATCTTTATTGGAAGCAAAATCATGTTTAAATACACATATTTAAGCAATTTCCTGGGAAGAAAAAAAAAAAAAAAGAGAGAGAGAAACTTTTGGCTTTAACTAAAAAGAGGAGTACCTGCATTAATTTGGCATATATATCCTCTGCTGTTATCACAACTCTGATCAGCCCACTTCCCTGCTTCCTTAACAGGTTTGTTTTTCATGGCAACACAATCAGCCTCGAGGCAAAGGGATACAACATCAGTTAAAAATAGCTAGAATAAGCAAATGTGAAACTTTTGACCCCCATTTGTATTTTCAGACACAAGTAATGCTGTAATTTTAGTCTCAGATCTTTGTAGCATTTAAGAGCACAAGTTTTAAGTTACACAAGTGATGTGGAAGTTTTACTCCTCTTACGCTTCACAAGTTTCTTTGTTACTTTCTATTGCACTATGTTGGGGTGAGTAAGAGGACCAGAGAAATTCTAGTATTCTCAATCCCCAGGCATACAGCATGGAGAGGAGTCACAGACAATTTGAAGAGAAATTAGATAAATCATTGTAGAAAAGACTGGATAACTTTGCCCCAGAAATAAAACACTTTTAAAGTGCAGTGCAACAATTTATTGTTTCAAGCTGTAATAGTACACACAGCAAAGTTAGAACAACTTCTGCCCAAAGGCAGCCACTGCTCTGTCAGTACCAGCTTTACTATGACATTTCAACTTCTCTAACATGGACATAATAGCTAGAAATTAGATTAGCACATATTAAATAAACAGTGATTAGTGCAAAAGCCTGAAGAGTTACAAGTGGCTTTGTGCAATGAAACATCCATATTTATTTTAGTGTTTACTTGTTTGGGTTTTTTCTGTTCACGAGAAGATGTTCAGATAATTACTTCATTTTTGGGTGAAAACCATTTGGATTTAAGTCTTTCAAACTGAACCGTTGCATACTCATTTTTACTAATTATGATAATATTTTTTGCTAAGACCAAGTAAGCTTAAAAACAAATATAAAATTTATGAAAAAGGGACTTTATAAGTTGTCACATAAGACTTCATAAAATCTTATTACTTCACATAAAAAGAGAAAAACTTTTTTTTTGAGAAGTAGCATTTTTTAAATATTTTCCTTTAGAACTCCAAATTCTACCTAATTTTTTTCCTCCTTTAGAGACAAGAAGCTCAAATGTGCTCCTTTCAAAGACACAGAAAAGGGTATTATACATAAAAATCAAATTTCTACATTAAAAATGTCATTCAAGAGAAATAGAGTTAGCACTATAAAGTGCTGTAGTTCCAGCATACACACACATGATCAGAGAGAAAGGAACTCTGTGACCTATCAGATCAGTTTGTTTGACAGAAATAGAGAAAGTGATTTTCTGGTGGTTTGGGGTTTTTTCCCTTGTAAAAATTGAATGGCTGTCTTTTTATAGACTCATGTCCTTTCTGCAACTGTGACTGGCAGAATTTGCTTATTTGCTTATATGTAAGACACCTACTTCAGGGGAATGTTTGTAAACGCCCCCTTGCAAACTACATGCCAACTGGGAAGCCTGCCAAGTTCTGGCACAACTGTGACCAGAGCACTAGGAGGATGTTCTCATTGTTGTGCTTTTGGGAAAATGCCATGGGGCAGGAGAACCACTGCCCTCTTTACACAGCCCATGAGAGAACACAGTCTGAACACAAAAGCTGTGTAGCCTTCACAAACACAGAGAACTGAAAACTGAAACGTCTTTGTATGAGCACTCCATGGATCCTGTCACCAGCTGATACAGCAACTGCACAAGGGCTCGAAAGCATTCACTCTACCTGGATTTATATCCAACATGCATACAAGTATCAAAGTAGTAAGTCAAGCAGTGACATACCTAAAATCACCACAAATGCATGAATTCAATCTTAGGCAAGGTGGGTATTGGTCTCTTTCCCCTAGTATAACAACTGATAGGACAAGACGAAATCGCCCAAGTTGGCACAACAAGATTGGATATTAGGAAAAATTTAATCACCAAAAGAGTTTGCAGGCATTGGAACAGGCTGCCCAGGGAAAAGTGCTTAAGTCAGCATGCCTGGAGGTATTTAAAAGATATGTAGATGCAGCAGTTAGGGACATGATTTAGTGGTAGCCTTGTCAGTGCTGTATTAACGATTGAACAAAACAATCTTAGAAGCCTTTTCCAACCTAAAGGATTCTATGATTCTATAAAAACAAATTTCAGTGAACAATTTGTGATTGCTATTTACCTGGCCACGATACGCATATAAACCTGAATGTCCCGATGGGAAGCCTGTGGCCCAGTTTGTAAAGTAAACCCCCGTTCCATCTGTCCAGAGGAACCTCATTTCATGATTTATATCATTTAATCCAATCCATGTCTCAGCGGCAAAATCTTTTAAATGGAAGGTAAGGAAAGCTAGAATAAAAAAAAATTCAAAGAAAATAGGAATAATTTTAATATAGGACAGTTGAAATATTTGGCCTCACTGAAACTGGTGATATTAAATACTTTTCCTGAAATACAGAACACTCCACCACTGATAACACAAACAGGTGAGATGAAAAGGAAATGAACACTGAGTTTGACAAATGGGGAAGTAGATATATAACTGTGGCTTTGGGCAAAATACTTCATCTAAGTATCTAAGCTGGTACTGGAATGAACCCCAAAAACATGACAGAAATTGTTTTTATAATGTCTCAAGACACTTTTGAATCCTAGTTCAAGACATTAACAGCTGTAGCAATCACACTCATTTTTGATATCCCACAAGAGTGATTACCCCCCAGTGATACAACAGCACCACCGAGCTCCTGTTATTTGTGTATCTGCATAAGCAGCGCTGCTCCAGAACCACAGAGTGTTTCTTCCCTCCCTGGACAGCTGGGCAACAGCCTGCACTGTCATGGCAGGGAGCAAAATGCACAAGAAACATGCTTCAAACAAGACTTACCAGAACTATTAAACACAAGCAAATCACAGTTTTGCACAGTTTTGCACAGTCCAGGTGGGTGCTGATGTGTCTTAGCTAAGGTGGCTAGCTCACAAATAGAGGAGGCTAGGTCAGCTGATATTCATCCATTATGAACATTATGAATTATATTCAATCTACTAACCCATGATACATCGAATGTGGTGATAAAATGAATATACTATGGCTTTTGCCAAACATTGCAGCCATGGTTATGAATGCTTTTTCCTCTGAAAAAAATAGACTAATTTCTGCCTGCTCTGTTAATCATTCACCTTCCTTCAACATTTTTAAATGTATGCAGTTTACTCCTCCAGGAATGAAACCTGTAGGTTTTTTGCCAAACATTAGAATTGCTGTTCTGCCAGAAACTGACAGAACTCGGGCCTTTATGCCTGCACTTCCTGCAATGATAATAGTTTTATGCTAATAGCTCCATTGTGCATTTCTCTTTTACCCAAAATTCAAGTCCTGTGCATGAATTAATCATTGCAAAAATTATGTAGAATAAGAATATAACTGTTTGAAAAATGAAAGTTTGATTCTTCAGCTCTTCACAAGTGGAAAACATAATTAGTATTAAGTTCTTAGCAGCAGTTTAAATTAAAACTAATTGCTCAGACTTCAATACATTGTTTTACAATGGTTGAGGTTTTAGTGTGCTCTCTTGAGTTCACAGACAATATGTGTTTTGCAGCATTTGTTTTTCATCAGATTCACATGTAGGATAAAGCAATATGCCTAAAAAATGGTCTATTTATCAAAGTCAATCAAACATCTATCAAGGTCTTCCCCTGTTTTTAGTTTGGATGGGTGCTTTGTTTATTCAAGCATGGGGTAGCTTTCCCCCCCCTCATCTCCCTGAGGCATGGATGCAGCTCTTGGGTTCATTGCAATAAGCTCCTCTAGTGAAAAGAGTGGCACTTCTGTGTGGTGAGCTCTGGGTATGTGTGTGAGCACTCAAGCCTCTTTCAAGCTGCCCACAGGCAGGTTCTCATGCTAAAGATGTTCTACTTGATTTAACAAGAAAGCCATGCAGCAAGTTAATGCCACCTAGTGAAACCACATTGTTTGGAATGGAAATTGCAGGGTCCAACTGGCATCATGTGCAACCAGAAAAAACCACTACTTTGGCTGCCAGGACAATAAACACACACACACACACACACACACACACACACACATACGCATATATATATATTTTTATATATATATCTGAGCCAACACTAAAATTTGGTAGATTCAAGGGAAGACATCATTGTAGATTTCTAAAAATTTTATGTTTTGGAACAAAAATCCAATATGCAGTCATTATTCAAATCTGTTTGTATTCAGACAAAAACCCCAGCCAGCCTGTAAGGATTAAATGTCATCTCATCTAGTTGCTACAAAACTGTGCACAGTACCTTGCACTTGTTCATTAGGGATCGAGGCCAGGTTTCCTCCTAAATTCATGCAAGCTGTTCGTGCAGCATGCCAAGTAACACGTTCCTCTTCTGTAGATCCAAATATTTTGTAACACTAAAATATGAACAAATTCTCTATATATGTTATCTTCACTCCAATATCTCTCTATTGATAATCACAGTTTTAAACAGAGCAGGATGGAGAAAAGGCAGTAAAATAATGCATTTATCTGAAAAAATACATTCAACTTTCAATGAGCTCTTGTGTTAGTCCTGGTTCTATAGAAAATTAAAGTCTCACTAAAGTGTTTTGCTCAACAGCTAGATTTGATCTGAAATCCCTAGAAAATGAGCAAATCCTGACTTTTTTATAGACAGCTAACAGTGCTAAGTTATGCATGACTGATCTTAGTCTGCCTAATCATTAATTTATTTTACAACACATACCATGTTAGTAAAGCTAAGGAAGACAAAATGTAGTCAGTAAAAAACATTATGGTTTGGTCAAAAAACACCAAGATCAAGGCATCAATACTTTAGGAATTCTGACTAAATGTGTATAAAAACATTTGAAGAGCTGACTAGAGAATTGTCTTTCATCAACTGCAACTGAATTTGCTTCATTAGAAGCATCAGAAAAGCACTTTTCCTGCAAAACAATGGTTAGGCAAACAAAGAAAAGCGTGCATGTGTCATAGCTCTCTGCATAAAAATAACTACATATTGTATAAATAAGAAACAGTATGATTTAAAAATTCCCTTGTTTTCTATTTAATGCTTTGCCAGACATCCAGCATAGATCGTATTTGTTATGGTACCTTGTTACGAAAAGAAAGCCAAGCTGGACGACATCCTCTTGGACTTGAAAATGTTGTTGGAGGAACAGTTGAATTAATGGAACTGTTGTGCCTTTCACATATGTAGGGATTTGGATAGCCACAGTTTATATCATTCCAAAATCCTGAGTGTAAGATAAATGGGGAACTGGATGACACCACGTCTCAAGTCAGTTAATGGAAATCAATTTCACTCATTCTCACATACAGTGCTTTTAATTGAAAGATAAGATCAAAGCTGTCTCTCAGGTTATTATCATTCAATATCAGTGTCTTGAAAAAATATGTCACTTTATGCACGCTGTAATTACAGAATGTTAAAAGCTTTGTAGAACAAGGCAATAGAAATTTCATAGTGACAATTAGGTCAATTTTAATAAAAAATATAAACCAGCAATCACAATCACAGACCTCTGGCCACAGACCTCTATCAGATCTTCCCCATGCTAGGCTTCAGGTAAGCACAAGAGTATGAAACTATTTAGTCCTGTAAGTAATACTATGGTCTACTACAATTATTTTTCATAAATGAAAAAAAAAACCCAAAAAAAAAACCAGGAGGAAGGGGTGCTTCTCAGAAGAAAAAAACATGTTGTGATGCAAACACACAAATAATGAAATTCATGAAAGAACATACAAAACTCACCTAAATTCTTATACATAACGACACAGTTTTCATCATTATTTGCAAAGTTAGGTTCATGTGGTGCCCATGCCAAATAATTCACTGGAGTGCCATCCATCCAGCTTAAGAAAAACAATCCAACAAAATGCTTCTTTAGCATAAAATAGAACTTCTTCCATGTTAAAAAAGCAACTTTTTAATATGCTTAATATAGCTGCTTATAGTAAAATGTACAAGGTTTTTTGACCAAATTGCCTCTTTACTAGTTGCACTAAATTACTGTCTGCTCAAAGACATACAATGTAAAATACAAACACTGGAAAAACTGAACACCCATGTAGATTAAGCAATGAAGAAGAAAATTGTAACCAGGAAAATTATTAGGACACATCTTTCTAGTGGTCTGCAAGTGACAGAGGTGCCCAGGTTCATCCTTCAGACACATTCACAAGGTACTTAAAAGTATTTTCATCTTAGAATCCCTACAAAACCAGCAAGACAGAAACACCTCCTTTTCAGAGGCTCACCTAACATCCTAATTATCCACTGGAGGTCCCTCATTGTTACTGTGAACTATAAGGAGAACTGAGAACTACTAGGCATCTATCCAGGCACTTCAAACACAGACTGAACTGAATCCAGGCCTAAATAAACATCACATGTGAAAATCAATATGGTGCTGCATACTGACATTCAGAAAGGCTTTCAGAAAACCTGCTTGACCTCACAGTGCAACATGTATCATTATTCTAGAAAAAAAAATAGGTTTCATTTGTTCCTTTATTAGAGTCTGTTCTCAACTGTTAAGTATGGGGTAAAAGAACATTTTTACCTACAAAAAGTCTTATATATTTACAGTTAGAACATCTACTTATATTTTCAGTATGAATCACATAATAAAGGAAACTAGGATTCCTGAATAAAAATTCAAAATATATTAGCTGCAGTGTAATTTTTTGTCTAGTTTTGAGCAAATTCTATTTAGGAAACATGCAGCATTTCTTCTGGATAATCTAGAGCTAAATTAAGATGCAATTAAACCACTTGGGAATATAATAATTTTTAAATTATGTCTCAAAACTGGGTATGACCTACCTCGTACGTTGGTCAATACTCAGTTGTAAACCAATGAAATATGCATCCTCTTTGCCATTTTTCAATATCTAGAATGCAAAAATTAAAATTGTACAAATGCCTTCTATTGTCATATAAACCTATTATGCTACTGATGAGTAATATACCTCTAACTGACAGAGGATATTAACTGGATACATTCTGTAGCTACAACATTTAAGGTAAAGCAGCTCACAGCTGACAAGTCCACAGTAAAATTTCACAACTGGCCAAAAGGTGCGGCCACTGTAACACTTCTCACATATTACTTGAAAGCCACTGAAATCTGCACCTATTGCACAGTCTCTGCAGTGGACTTTATCTGATTAATTCCTCGCAAAGACAAGCCCCTTCCTACATTTTGGATGTAAATTGATGCATGTCCTTGTGTCCTCTCACTGTCATTCTTCAGCCAGCTCAGGAAATGTTCTATGTAGTTCAAATGTAACTTTTAAGCACATTCCTGATTAAAAATAAGTTGGCCTCAGCCAGCATAAGAAGCAAACAATTCCAATGATACAGGAAACAGGATTTCAAACCTCTTTCTCATGGCAGAATCCATGCCCCAGTTTCTTCTCTCTCCATAATTATATTCTCACAATAAGGAGGCAAAGGAGCAAACTTGAGGACCAAAACTTGAGGACCAACTTGAGGACTGCTAGGTAGACTATAGCCCAGATAAACAGATAAGATCTAAATCCAATGTTCTGAGTGTTGCATGTAAGTCAACTGCTGCTTTGATCCACTGCTTAAGCTATCCTACACAATTATAACTCATCAGTGCAATACTTTTTGCTAAAATGAAGCCACAGATGCCTTAAAAGTTAGCATGAGTTTGATCTTCGTACTAGTCTGGCTTAGTGTAACTGCACTTCACTATCAAAACTTGTAGGGAGAACACCATAGTGAAAAGGATCTGTGTCCATGCTCACTTGTTTTGGATGGTTTATTCCATAGTATTAATGATTTTTCTTACATATCGCCAGAGGAACTTTCTTTCACTTTCACTCTCAATGACAGAAAGGTCTCCAAAGTTCTTTTTGCAGAACTCACGACCTTCTTCCATAGGAACAGTCTCCGTGCTGAAATAGTACTGTTTGTCATCGTGTATAATCCATCCATCCTCAGTAGTCCTGTATTCTGTAAGATAATTGCCAAGCTAACTATTCTGCTCCTGAGATACAAGATTCCTCCTTAATAAAATTTTAACAATGATTTGAACACACAAAGAGCAATAGCAGTAACACCTACCAGGTGCAGGAGATTCTGTTGGTTCAGGCTTCACACTTGCCCCTGTGAGAAAAAAATATTTATTATGATTGCATACTTTCTGTCTGAAGAGAAGATATTTACTGTGACTGACACGCATGTTTTAATACTGACATTGATTTTCACGGTTAGCAATGGATTTAACACCAAAATGTAAAAGGAACTAAATAACTTAAATATCTTATTTTTGGTACAATATTCAATTTTAAATATGTAGTCTTGTTCCCTGAGGCTAGTCCTTACATTCAAAGTATTATAAATACCTTGAACTTTACCTGAATCAAGTAATTATTTTACTCACTGAAAGCAGTAAACCTTATGTCCCAAAGCATTAACTCTGTAAAGACAGTTGTCCTGGATCTGCATCTCTCTATTTTCCCCTGGCCACAAATACTTGAATTCTGACTTAAACCAGAGGCAGCAGGAATGCAGGCTGGGTTATCACCGAATGGGGTGCCCTAACTACTACAGGGTGAGGTTCTTCCATCTTTCTCTGGTTGAGGGTAACTTCTACCTTGATCTTACAAATTTCCGTAGATAAAATCTCACTGGAAAAGATCTCAAGAAATTAATTGGTCCTTAATGAAAAGAAAAACTTTAGACTAAAGAATTCCCATTTGTTTTTGCTATGGCATCATGGAGATGGGATCTTGGATGTCATCATTAGTATCTCAGGAAAACAATTTATTATACAGAAAAGCTCTGTCAGTTTAGGCTTACCAATTAGTTTTGTACTAAAATGTAATCTCACTAGTAATGACATTTATTAAGAAAATCTATGCCTAAGAAATTTTCTTACCAATAACAGGCAGACCTGATATTTATTGTCAATAATCTAATGCAACATCTTTATTTTTCTCCTCTCCATCCCACTGTAAGAACGCAGTAAAGCACTTAAATGTGCTGCACTTTCTAAAAGCTCAAAGGTAGATAGATGCACTGCTAGTGAAACTCAAGTGTTCCCTAAATTATAAACATTGTCTTGATATCTTCAGTAAATAAAAAGCATCCGAACACATATCTCATGAGAATTTAGCAAGTAATCAACATGTGAATATAGAAATAAAGTATCTTGAAACCAGGCTCCATCCTCAAATTGCACATTCTTAGCAGAAAAAAAAGCCCCTGAGGCAAGTGAAGGAGAGAACTATTCTTATAAAGAGGTTTTGAAATTTTTTATTTCTTAAAATTAAAGTAAAAATCAACTGAGAATATCTTCTTATTACACTAATATACAGGAGTAAGCAATACCTTTTCTTATTTGGCAAATCCATCCATACATATAATCACAGTGCCTGTCATTCCAAAGCATGCTGGAATCACCACTGATCTCTGTACAAAGTTCAACTCCTTGATAATTATTTGGTTCTCCAAAGCCCCAGTTTTCATACCTCACCTATGACAGAAGAAGTTTTGTGAAGATTGTTATATGAAAATAAAGTAAGGGAGAGAGGGAGGAGACAGCATCAAAGCACAGACCTACAAATTGTTCCTATTGTCAGGTTAAAAACTTAGGAGGAAATGAGAATCCTCCTGTGTAAATGCTGAAATTTCAAACTTTTTCAGATTGCAAATGGATTGCAGTTTAGGAAACAACTTGTTGCAGATATGAGCAAAGAAAAGAACAACTAAAGAAGGACTATTTTATACAAAAAATCCTCGCATTCATAAGAATATCCTTTTAGTCTGCATGTGTTTAGTTTCCTTGTTGATTCCAT
Source organism: Vidua chalybeata (assembly GCF_026979565.1). Lineage (NCBI taxonomy): Eukaryota > Metazoa > Chordata > Aves > Passeriformes > Viduidae > Vidua > Vidua chalybeata. Next base: position 20,314,744 of record NC_071530.1, read on the forward strand.
GTGTGTGTCTTCTTATCAAAAATCAGCATGTTTTATACAAAATATCAAGCCATGAAATTGATATTCATTAACTTTCTTAAAGAGTGCACAATTCAGAGGGTTATGATTAAGCATAAAATACACAGAAACACATACACTACACATAAATAAGAAACACAGGGAATGCAAAATAACAGCTGTGGAAAAATAAAGAACTCACTGGAGATCCATCACTCCAAGCAAAGCCATCATCAGGATTCAAGTAATATAAACCTATCCAGAAATTCTGGTGGTAATAGCCATTGTTTCTAAAAAAAAAAAATACCAATACTAATAAGGGCATTACGATATTTTTAACAATCTATCATTTACTACAGTTAAGAGTTCTCTAAAGATAACTTAATGCTGTTAAAAACAATAAGAACCAAGGTGGAAATAAATTAAAATACAGCTGCTTCTAGCTGTTATCATTATGCGTTAACTCAGATTGAAATACAGATCAAGAAAATTACCAGATACAACTCCTGTACATGAAGTGGCTTAATACCTTTGTATAATGGTTCACTGGCTACTGTTGCTCCATTTCTCAACTCCTCATTTTCCCTGTAAAGGCACTTACAGCTTTCAAACAGAGAGTTACTTTCTGCAGTTGAACCACATTTTAAAAATATCACCTTCAACTAATCCTTGTCTGCAAGCAGGCACATTTTACTGATTAATCTGAATATATTCAGTCAATTTGTGGCAATGAAGCATCTGAGACTTCTTCCTTACTGTAAATACACAGCTGGGATTCTAGTATGGTCATACTATTTTGCAGGGCCATGATGTTTCATTCTTACTTCTTGGTTAGCCAGGGATGTACAAGATCCTTGAGCCTCGTTTGTTCTGGTCATATTGCAAGTTAGCTTTTCATCTTATTTAGAAATCTCACACCCGTTTTTGTAGTTCAGGGACTTACTAATCTTATTTACCTTGCTTATGTAAGAAAAAAATTAATCTGAAGTTGCCTCTGCTTTTTTATTAGTTCATAAAATTGACCCAAAAAAATCAACACATTATCCAGATTTAATAAACTATTACCATTTTTGTACACTTACATGAAAACTGGCATCTGTAGAAATTTTATAATATCAACAACTCCACAGTAAATAGTTTTACTTCAGATGATAGGTGTTGCCTTAACTAGATATCTTGCCCATGCAATTTCGGCACCAGCTTTTGCGGTTGTTGCTGCTAGTCATACAACTACTTCATCAGCTCTACGCTTTTGCTGTTTGTTTGACACAGGCAGGGAATGTAAACTAGCTTATACAGAAGTAAACGCATAAACACCTAAGAAGAAATATTTCAGAAAGCTCCAGAGGCTGATGGAAGTGACCTGCTGGCCCCGCGGATACTCACGCGATGGAGCGCCATATCACGAACTGCTCCTCTCTGCCGTTAATGGAGGCCAGATCTCCTCCTATGGATCGGCAGAACTCCTGCGATTCCAGCCACGTCTTCTTGTGCTCTGCTCTGGAGAAAGGCTTAAGAAACCATTTTGGCATCAGACAAAACAGACCATATAGAGCACAAGATCAAGAAATATCAGTTACACAGAAGGAACTGATTTACAATTATACTCTGTGGGGATTACAGAAACTCTGAGTACAGGGCTTAGGAGTGTTCTTCTCTGTAAAACACAGGCTTGGAATCAACTCTGTAAGTCAAGTTAGCACACTGCATTGCTGATAGGAGTGTCTACTACAAGACAACCACAGACCACAAAATTATCTGAACTGGAATTTAAGAACAAAAGGTCAAACCTGAAGATTAGTCTTTAATAGAATAAACAAAACCATGAGCATTTCAGTAGAAAGGAAGACAACTTCTACATATAACCTGGAAAAAAGATTATGAAACAATAGGACACACATATGTGTCCCAATTTTTATTGGGATCACAGAATATTCTGAGTTGTAAGGATCATCAAGTCCAACTCTTAAGCAAATGGCCCATAAAGGGATCAAACCTGCAACCTTGGCATTATAAGCACTATGCTCTGGCAAACTGAGGTAATCACATGTATGTGAAGCAAACAGAAACTACCTTAATGCAGAAATAACCAACATACTTACTTTGAAACAGAAGCTAATACGATTGTTTGAGTCCCAGCCTTCTGGACACTGGGGCATAGGAGTTGTTGTGGGAACAGGTGGAAGTGTCACTCCTTCTGCCCACACTTTGCATATGAACTTTGCCTTTTCTTCACATTTTATTACATCCCATAATCCACCTGCTATTCCAGTCCTCATGGCAACACAGCCTGGCTTTCTTCCTGATTGTAAACAGGAATGTACACAAATGCCATTTAGCGTGTTACAAGAAGTTAGAAAATTTCATATTCTATCCTGGCAGAAATAAAGTTGTTGTACAGAGTCAAAAACATTTCTAATGTTAGAACAGGTCCCCGGGAGTACCACAGAAATGATCAGAAGGCTGGAACACCTCTCCTACAAAGAGAGGCTTAGGTAGTGGGGTTGTTCAGCCTGGAGAACAGAAGACTCCAGGGAAACATTACCATGACTACTCAATATTTAAAGAGTGCTTATAAGGTGAAGAAAGACTTTTTACCAGGGCTCATAGTGACAGAACAAGAGACAATCATTTTAAAATTAAATAAGGTAGCTTCAGATTGGGCATAAGGAATGATTTTTTTTTATTATGAATGTAGTGAGTAAGTGGAACAGGTTGCCCAGAGAAGCTGTAGAAGCCCCATTCATGAAAGATATCAAGATCATGTTGGACTTGAATTTGAGCAACCTGGTCTAGTGAAAGGTGTCCATGGCAGCGGGTAGGGATTTGGTGATCTTGAAATGTTCCTTCAACACAAACCATTCTGTGATTCTATGATTCTAATTCATGAAGAGAAAAAAGGCAAAAAATCTGTTGTTCATCCACTCTGAAATACTAAATTATGCCTCACAGCAAATCACCTGCAGTGACTGACTCTAGCTAGATCATAACCTTAGATCCAAGAAATTCTCCCCTAAAACTGAATGTAGTTAGAGCTAGTTTCTCAATTTTTTTTAATTTGACTTAAAATTTTCAAGAACTAACTAGGGATATATAAGCCTAAATAGCCTTACATTCAATTCATACACATCATTCAAATCAGCAATTAAGTATTGAAATTAAACAGAATCAGAGGACCTCCTGAAAGCTATATGCGATGTACCAGAACTTTGAGCACCAATAACTACCTCCTTTCTGACGTGATCATGTCAGATTAAATGGCCTCCCATTGTTATATTTCGGCCCTCTTGTCCTACCTTACAATCTCATTTTCTCTAGGACTCAGAGAGGCTTCATGCATGCTGATATCCCACACACTCAGAATGTGCAGTGAATGAGTGTGCCATGAGATATGGCTGAACAGGCAGGACTTGCAAGGAGGGTCACTACACCTGCCGAAATTGCTCCTCCAGAGCAGCAGAGGCACAGACTTCCCCAGAACAGTTGCAAATCAGAAACTTGATCTCAATGAAAAGTTTCTTCCCAAACTCATACTAAAAACTCATTTCAGCACTAGGCAGGAACTTAGCAGCCACGCTGGATTCTTGGGAGAGCAGCCCGATGTATCTGAAAGCCATTGGCCATTATGTCATCAAGAGAGCACTAAGGAAAAATCTTCAAGTAGTGAGTGACTTATTCCAGGCCTTAGACCCATTAAACAGCACAGAGTCATACCTACCAGGCATTTCAGAATTCCAGTGTGTAAATAAGACAGATTCACCATTAGACCACTTGAATGTTCCCTTTTCTTCTACATCTGAAAGTCCAATCCAAAAGTATCTTTCCCTTTTCAGCCCAACCAGGCTGGTCAAATAGGCTTGTTCATATCTGTTAAAAAGAAATCAGTCAATAAATGAATACTGTTAAATTTATTTTTTAAAGTTGCCAATGGTTTGTTATTTTCTCAGAATTACAGCTGCACCTTCTTGAAAGCATAGCTTGAATGGATTTTATTCAGCAAAGAATATAACAAAACCATTAAATAATAGATACTTTGTAAGCTTCGATATCAGAGTATCAGATGCCCAGTGAATGAGATGGCCTAATCATGGACTGACAGGAAATTGGTGGTAAAGAAGAAACTTGACATGCCTTATGTTTTATACCACTTATTTTGTGAGTTTCTAATACTCTTGTATTTTATTACTTCTTGCTTCAGACAAATCCAAAACTGAAAAAGGAATCTCAACATTACTGAAGTTACAAAAAGTAGAGGCTAAAGTAGTATGATACTAAATTTTAAAACTAAGGAACACTGTAAATTAGATCCAATGATTGGGCAAGACTAGTTATATTTAGCAAAGAAACCTATGTAGAGATAAAACCTGTCATAGTTCACGGATGTTAAAACAAACAGCTCTTAAGAAATCAGAGCAAATAAAAAAAGTCTCCTCCTAACAAGGTGTAGTCAGAAGGCCACATTAATGTTAAAACATTTTTATGGCAGCTGCAGTGCTATGCTTATAGAGCTACCATTCATGACAGCTGGAGTTTTCACAGTAGAACATATCAATTTTGATTTTATAGAAACAAATAAGAGATTGTGTAAAGCATCAAGTCATCTGCAAGAAAAATATTTTGTTTCTTAAACTTTTTTATTTTTTCTATATTTCACATAGAGCAATGTGCATCTCTTCTCCAGAAATTTTACACACATTGAACCCTGGCTGCATTGTGACAGATTTTCAGGTACCAAGTGCTTTACATAATTTGATTTCTCACTTAATTTTTTAAAAGTACCTCAATTCAAAAACCAGATAGTTGAAAATTATATCCTCTTGCTCATTTTTACTACCCTTTGGAAGGAATTCAGAGCCATATCTCTCCATTTAATAATCAAAATTGGATTCCATATTCCTTACTCAAGTTAGTCACCACAATTAAGAAGTAGAAGATATAGTTCTACTTTTTATTTGACAAAACCATCTATATCGATACCAATTTCACAACCATGACCTACTTTCAGTCTAAACCAGATTCCTGGATTTGAATTTACATGTAAAAACTTTGAGAAGTTCTGTATTGACAGGTAGCTGTCCTCTGATGCTAGATATTTGTCCAATCAGTCTGTATTCTGACATGCAGGTGATGCTAGAAGTTGAATCTTCATCTGATCCCCTCAGAAAAATAGACATTTACATACCTGTCTTCAACTGTTGCTAAAAAAGCCTGATGCCCTCCACAGGTTTGATTTGCTTGAGAAAATGTTACAAATGTATTTCCAATGAAGTAACAATAAAAACCATGTCTTTTCCAGCCCTGTCAAAATAAATGTGAAGTGATCACAGGTAGGAAAGGGAAAGGGAACCAACAAAACAGAAAACTGATTTATCCACCAGTACCTAACCACTAGACAAAGGAACAATGTAACTGAAAAAGTCAGAGTGGAAGCAGGCAGGATCAAAGCTTTTTAGAATTTTGTTTCATAAAACAATTTTTCATATCTAATGAATTTTCAATCAATGTATTCCACTCACAAAGGGATGAGAGGCTTTGCAGTGCAACTTTTGTGCCCAGAACAGGATTATAACCAGCACATAGGCATCATGAAATCACGAGTCTTGAATCAATCACAGTCTTGAAAAGCAAACTTCAGCTTAAATTTTCAGAAAGGGAATGACACCTTAAACAAATTTGTTTATTCTTAGCTAACATTAAAACTCACTCCCAAAGTTTTATCATTCAAATATCATTTACTCAGGAACAAACAGTCAAGAGAAGGTTGCTTTTTCATTTCTCACTTTAGAGAGACTTTTTTTTTCTACAAGCATGCACTTAGTTCTGTAGGCAATGGTAACATCCATAAGTATGAGGAACCCTTTATTTCCTCCAACACTTGTAACGAGTCCAAGTACTCTTTACAAATACTGGGAATAATCATCAAAGACTTTCTCTGAAGCTATGTAAAGCAGACTTGGAAGAAAAGGCAATTTCTTCAAGGAAAACAAATACTCAATAAGATTTCCTCTGACATAATAAATTTCAGCAATATTGTAATTACTAGGTGTTATGTCATTAGAAAGCAAGCAAGTAAAAATAGATCTTCTGACAATTCACAAGAAGCACAATAGATTAATTTTATTTGGCCTTTGGCAATAGTTATTCAAAGCAGAGAGCACTGCCAAAGACAACAGCAAAGCCCTGAAAACAGTGTTTAGACAGGGACACCCTTCACGCTATGAACAATTTTGTAGAAAACTGTAGCCAGAGCTGAAGTGCAGCTGATGGTACAGGCAAACTCTTTAGGGAAGCTTGAATGCCAATCAAGGATAAATGGTCTGCTGCAGGGATAATAGGTTTGAGATTTGGTTTAAGTTCTGGAAAAAGTGAGTATTAAGAGCCAAATGACAGATTAGATTTAGTCATATTTAGTCATTCTGCCATATAAATGAGAAGGCAAATTCTTCTGATTACAATGGAACAGAACCTATTTTCCATGTTTTTTCTGCCACCTAGGTGACAGTTTCTCTTTTTTATCATTCTTAGCAGCCTATTCAGATCAGACAGCTTTTTCTTCACTTACTCTCTGGCAGCCCATGTCAATAGTTTCCTCTTCTGTAGGAGCATCTGACATAGGTTTCCTTTTACAGATGTAGCCAATTTTCTTTTCACAAGAATGGTCTGCCCAAAATCCATCCTGAACATACAAACAGAACCTCAGTGAACTGGGCTTTAATCTCAAAAAAAAAAAAAAAAAGCTGGTTTATGCTTCTAAGTATTGAATATTTTTTTGCTAGCTTTCAATGGAGAAAATATTTCATCTTAGTTCAATACTTAATTCCAACATCTTATTCCTATCTCACATCTTCTGGAGATGATTTACCATTGACTTACACTTTATTTGATTATCTACCCTTCTGAAAAGCAATCTCTTGAGAGTGACCGCAATATAGCATCTTTACAAAGATTGCTGATTTAATAATCATATTGGAGGAAAGGAAGATATCAGCTATCCCCACAGAAATACAGCTCTAACAGCAAAATAACAACACCAGAAGACTGCATTCCTTAGTTAATACTTACACAAAACTTTAAAAATGCGAAAAGTTCTTTGTCAAAGTTAGAATTAATATTCTTATTCCCCATACTGCAAGTTCTCAGAAGAAACAATGACATTCAGTGGGAATTGTACTGAAAGTAAGGAACATCACTCCATGTTCCCAAAATATTTTACATAAATTTTGGCTGAACAGATCAACTAAGATATTAGGAGACAAAGGGAAACTTGTGCACCATTCACCTGTGCCTTGAAGACTACACCTTTACAACTGTAATTTCGTAGCAGTTGATGGCAATGGTTTTTTTTTTTTCATTTGTTTTATTCTTTCAAACTGCCCTCCCCCCCCAAAAATGTAAAATAATCAAAATTAATTCCTGACTCTAAAATAGGCTGCTTCAAGCAGTAAAAACCCCATTAAAAAAAATAATTTTTATTATTTGCTCTTGCATAGAAAAAGCCCAAATGATAAATGGAATTACAAGCCAGTTTAGTCAATAGCTACGTGACTTTACCTTTCCCTTCATAACAACACAGTCCTCTTGCCTGTTGTTTGCATGAGTGGGTTCTCCACGAAGCCACTTAGTGTAGGTGACAGGTGTTCCATCGCTCCATTCAAAATACATCTGAACCTTGAGGTCATTCAACCCAATCCACAGCTCATCAGATGGCTCTAAAACATATAATTAACAATTCTGTCACATAATGTGAAATTTTTTCTTTGTGGAAAAGAAAAATATTTCTTCTCAGGAAGTTGAAAAGGCAGCCAGGAAACTGGAGTTCTCAGCCTCATAGAGGTCAGACTGATTCTCATATACCCACTCCAGTCATCAGGAGAGGCCACTCACTAAAGTGGCAATAAAATAAGGGTGTTCAACTTCATAGAAAACAACAAAAATACTCCCTTTGCTGAATTATATCACAACACAACTAGGTTTAAGTTCTTTTCCTTTTCAAAACTTTTAACAAGATATGAATAAACACCTAAATAAAATATTACATCCCCTTTTCCTCCTACTTTTAGTATAGTGAAAAAATGTCCTATTTTCTAACACTAAGACAACCGGTGATGTCTTTTAGAGCTGAAAACCAGAGTACTTGCAAGTTTTTCCATTATATGTGTTCCTATATTTTATTTCATTTCAGAGTAAAGTGACATTAATGTGGTTGTTGGATTTTTTTTCACTTTACAATTAAAGGAGTTGGCTGTTGGCTTTTGACTTGAAATAAACTGGAGGACTGCTCAAGGAATTTACTTCATACTATCTGTTTCTGAAAGGTTTCCCATTCTGGCCAACCAAGATACTGCAAATATCGCCTTTCCAGCTGGTCACTTGAATGACAGAGTCAATTCTCTGTCCTTTCTCCTTCCCTCTCTTGACTCTCCTGCCTTCATTACACCTAAGTGTGATCAGCCCTCATAGCTCATCCATAATTTCTTACCATCTCTCCACCCCTAAGCCCTCAAATCCACAGACTCCATTTTCAAACACACACCTTTACCCTTTCTTGCAGACTGCGTTTTATGCTCAGAAGACCCCCAAAATTACATTTCAGTACCCTTGTTTAAACTCTCTTCTGCTAACACATTGAAAGCTGTTCCAATTCTACTGCCCATCATGCTCTCATTCCATCGCTTGCCCACTGCCACCATGCTCTTAAATTTATTTTTTGTTCAGGTACCTCTTAAAATCTTTGTCTGTGTTTACTGAGCACTTAGCACAGCAAAGGCATTGCCCATGCTCAGAGCTCCTACAGTAGTGGGCTCACACCACAATACTATGAACAATAAACAACATTCTTTATAAAATAACTGCATCAAAGCCATGTAAATCTATGAAGTCTCTTCCTACATAACATTTTTTCCTCACTAGAAGAACTGCTGCTTTTTTTGCAATCGTCTCTAGAGCTGTATGACTAAATACCAGGAGAGTTTTTTCCAGCAATTTGTAAAGCTGCTTCCCATTCTCAGTCATGCACTGGACCACATTTGTGCCATATCACATGCTGGACTTCCGTGTAAACATCCAGAATACACTTCTTTATTCTTCATGTTCCTCTCTAAAGTTCTCCTTTGTGGGTGATGCCAACAAAAGCTCAGCTACCATGACAATATTCATCTCATTGTACCCCTTCTTCCTTTGTTTATCATGGGACTGTGAATTGTTTGGCACAAAGATAGACTTTTGTTCTTTCTGTACAACAATGGTCTGATGCCGACAAGATTTTTCTAGGCACTGCAATACATGGTGTTCTCCTCTCAGTGGTGAACAAGGGTAATCCGACACAGTCATAAATTGTCATAAAAGGCTTCTTTAGTTGTTCCAGTTTTACTCCTCTGAGAAGAATGCTTTCAAAATAGTCTGTTGCCGCTAGTGCGTCATTTGTGAGAAGCCTCGTTTCCTTCAGGATTATTTACCTTTCAAAAACACTCAATTTTATGAAAACAGAACAGCAGTCAGTTCAGGAAAGGTCTTTGGAGGAGGTATCAAACTATGAACTAACCTACTTTGCATATGCATATGTATGAAAATACAACTCGTTTCCGTTAGAACCTAACTTCTATCAAATGTCCTAATGTCTCATCAAGAGGTCCCACCTTTCTTAGAATATCTTTTGAAAGAGTAAAAGTTTCATGAAAAAAACAAGTCACTTTTTCAGGAATGTGAATATAAGCACAAGTTGCTGTGGAGGTAGTTAGGATACAAAAATAAAGCATATCAGCTGTTTTATGATTTCCACTCCAGGACTCCTGCTATGCTGCAGCTCAAAGCACATAGCTACACTTTAAGTGAAGGATAAACTAACTCATCTTTACCTGGCACTGAAAGCACACATAAGATCAGTCGCTTCAAAGAAGCACATGCAGGTGTGAACCTGCTCCTTCCATCAAAAAGCAGTTAACTGCTCCTCCATGCAAGAGCAGGTTCATGTAAAGCAATAGCAGCCATGAAATTGCCTCAGAGTCAGCATGGCTACATTCTCCTAATGAACACATCTTGCACCTGCAGACTAACTTGCCTTGCAATAGCTCAAATATGTGCTCACAAACCAAGCACATAAATACTGTATTTGATATTGGGCACATCTGTATCCATGTACTGGGACAGATGGATTCTTTTTTCAGGAGGAACACAACCAGCATGACTTGAAACATAAGGACATGGCAGTGTTAATAATAGGACACAGATCTTCCCAAACTGTCTTGGATCAGCAGACTTTGCTTAACCCCATTTATTTTTGAAGATGCATTGTAAAATACTTTTACAATATACTTATGAAAAAGTTTTAAATTGCTTTAACCTATGTAAAACAAGAAAGGAAGGAGAAACAGACCCTAAGAAATAGGAGTTTGGAGATAATGCAATTTGCATCATTGACCACAGCTTTTTTGTGGCAGTATAGCCTGTTTGGGTTTTGTGCTCCTATTCTGTGTTTTGTTTTCTCTGATTTTTTAATTTAGAACTTAAGTCCTTTTGTGCTCTGTGGTCAGGACAATTATAGGATATTATTATATCCTAGTCTGTGTTTTTATTTCTTCTGATTTTTTTTTAAATTTAAAATTTAACTCCTTCTGCACCCTATGATCAGGACAGTCTCCTCATTTTATTAACAGGTAAGACACAGTCAAAACACCTTCTCTACTTAGTATATATAGATATGTTATTGTGAAAAAATACTCACGGTATCCAAGTTGAGAAATAACAAAGCTGTATTCTTCAACATTATGAATGCTTGCCAGATCTCCATCCTCTTTCCTGCAAGATGTTAAGGCATCTTTCCATATTTTGGGATCCCTATGAATTATGTAACAGTGACCAGCATATGACATCCATTGGTCAGGACACCTAATAGGCACATTAGTCTCTGAAAAGAAAAATTGCCATGAAGAGTTTCAGAATTCTGTTCTTAACTAAAGACTAAACAACACAACAGAAAATATTTAATAAAAAAAAATTAGTTATATATTCACAGAGAACAGCAGAGATGAAAAATATGTGCAGTGATAAAAATCTGTGTCAATAACCGAAAGTTGAAACTTCCACACTTAAAGAATACTACAGTTGCAAACAAGTGCTTGCAATTTGAGGAAAGATAATTAAAGACAGTTTTGTCTTTTGTACACATGTCTATGTGCATACTAAAATGTAAGGTCTGCAGAGTGGTGCTTTATAATTTTTCTACACTGATGTCAACACCTCTCTTTAACCCCCGCCGTGCCATATGTTAAGAACCTGACTTTACAATACATATTTATGAGAATAATTATTTTTCAAAAAAACTTAGGCACTTTATGGATTAGCCCATCTGCTAGACTACTGAAAGAAATAACTGATTAGACATAATCCTAAGAGAACCCAAATAAGACTACAACATTTAGGAATCCTTTTCAGAAGCTTAACTGAGAAAATTATGTTGTCAAAAGAAATGATTTACGCTTAAAACTTTCTTTCAGAAGCTCAGTAGACGAGCACCAGGGTATTGCCAACAAACACATTACTGTTCAGCAAACAATTCAACCTTGGGAGGAGTACCACCTGAACATAAAATAAACAGAGTATTGCTGTTTTAGAAACAAATTGTGATTCTTGCAGCTCTTTATTTATAATAAGCAGATGGGTTTAGCAAACACCAATATATAGAGTAGTACAAGGAGAGCAGGTTTCCAGAAATTTTGCTGGCAAAAAAAACTTGTATATATCAAAAGAAGGAGCAATGTGCTTGTTTAACAGTGTGATGTATCCTGTAGAAATGTTTAAATAGGCACCCAAACTCATGACCAGTCAGGCCCTTACTGCAGGCACATAGCTGTTTCAACTGGATGATACTGATGATCAATAGATACTTAGTGTCACAACACACATTCCTATTATAAACAGTATCTACTCTTTCAGACTTGTGTCTAAAAAGTGCTAGCATGTTCTCACAAAGTTCTAGTAAAACAAAACTTTTTTCCCCAGGACAAGGGGCTCAATGTTTGGTCAGAGACATATCAAGTCTGCCAAAGGAGAGGAAAAGGTGAAATAGAGAGTGGGGGAACCCCAGGAAAACAAATTGAATGTACTGGTGATGTTGGGAGAAACAAGTGAACACAGAGGTGACAAACACTGTTGTAGAAATTAGTCTGATGCTTCAGACAGCCGCCTAATCCACCTTATACCTGGTCTCAGATCTGAGCATATGCATTTTACAGTGCTCTGCCATAAATCAGAGAACACTCACCATACCCTTCTCTAAACTACAAACACTGCATAGAACAGAAATCAGCAGTTAAGACATAGCCACAGAGAGTCACAAAGGTATTTGTCTCAGTGAGTCCATGAGCATCTCTTTTTCAAGTGGATGCAGACTGTGACAATATTACTCACTAAACACTAAAGCAGCTATGGCAGAACAGAAAAACTTTTGCTTGTAGGCCCAGTAACAAGAGGGAACTTGTTGCAGGCCACAAAAAAAGAAAAAAAAAATCTCTCAATGGTCTAGTTTCTTTGGTGTAAGTCTTATTGAGTTACATTGCTGGGGATTTCTTAGTACAAGAAACTCTTCAGTTCTTCATTTCAGCTACTCAGCAAAAATTAACTTTGTGCTTCCCCATTCTACTTTTAAAGAGACTACTAGACAACTCAAAGCCATCCAGTTTACTTTTTCCTCCTAATGGAAACAAGTACTACTCCCTGGACGTCATTTCACTTAAACAAAAAAAGCAATGCAAATTGTCACAAAAAAAAGGTAAAAGATAATATTACATTAACATTCAAACAATATTATTCCAAATGTCAAGCTGATAAATTTATTGGCCTGTAATTGTAGAATAGTTATTCCTCAGAGAGCAAGTACTCTTGTGAAGCCGACTTTCTTGTAAGCTTGAATTTCTGAAGTCTGAAAAATCTCACACTGCTTGACTTGTGTGCCTAAAGGGGTGAAAGCACTAGCTGAAGTCAGTCTCATGATTTAGACATTCAAATTCCTCTCTTAGACCTATCCTATATGGCCTGATAAGACAGAGATACACAGCAATAACAGTAAGAGCATTTATTTTTCCTAACTGAATATTTAAAGAAACATTTGTAAACAGTACTTTAGGATCACCACACTTTGTTGGCTTGGGATGAAATCTACTTTGGCAGTCACTTTGTGAAGGTAGATAAACAGCCTTTCCTTTCAGTATTTTGAATTTGAAATTAATACATTTATATTAATATACTTTGTTGGGTTACAGAACAAATGTTCTGTAGTCCAGATACTTTTATGTACAACATGATGTGGCCCCCTGCTGGAAAAAAATATTTTGTTACAAGAAGCATAAAACAAAAACCCAAAACAATCCTGCAGATGGTTGCTTTGTGAAAATCCATCTGTAATAAAAACAAATAGTCTGTAAAGATTTTTCCCCACGTTGTTTTGAACACAAGCATGATTACATTCTGTTGTAAAATGTTCCTCTGTCTCACATACTGCTCTGTTAGACACAATTATAACTTCTAGGGTTAAAATTTCAAAGGCTTTTCTTTGTGTTTCATGTCAGGTGAACAACTAAGTGCATGTATGAAGCTGCAATTAATTTATTTCTTAACTCAGGAACACATAATCTGCCATGAGTTTTCCTTTACACCTTTAGAAGCTGAGGGCACCTAAAACCTTGCATGACTTTTATTACTTACCCCTGTGGGACATTTTGGAAAATATTAAGTGAACTGCTGCCAATCTCTGGTTTATCTGTCACAGTGTTTACTCAGCAATTTCTGTTTAATTGAAAACTTTTTTCTCTTCCTTCAAATTGCTGGTAAACTGGAGGGTGGAGGTGGGGGTTAGGAACAAAAGCCAAATGCAAAAGAGACTAATGACCATTAGACACACACCTCCCTCCAAACAAAACCCCTGAATTTAAATATAAATAATATAGCAGCCAGTCTTAAACTGATAGTATATTTATAGGCATCAGTGTTTCAGAGCTGATGTATGAAATCTGAAAAGCTGAGCAGTAGCCAGCAAAACAACCTAAAACAACCTATGTAAATTAAACTATATGGGTATCACCTGTATACAAATATTAACAAAATTTTACACCTTAAATTAAGAAATAATTTTAACATGCATTGAAATCTTTCTCAGCTAAGGCAATGAATGTACTTGATTTCAATACCAAATCACCAATTAAATTAATTAATATGTATTTCAATATCTAATTATCAGGACACTAGCTCATTCTTGTGTTTTTTTCTCTTAGCAACAAAGCAAAAAAAATGAGGCAGAACTCTCTGTCCTACATGTTTTTAACAGGACTGATTCTATATTGGCAAAAGCAGAAAAATATTAAAAAGCATCAACTGTTTTTAAGCCAAATATCAAACACTGATTTTCCAAAACACCTGCTTTGCAAGTAGTGATACATATTACTAAATGAACTGGAAATCTAGTTCCAGTTTAGCCTTTTGCTTCTAAAGCCTATACAAAATAATATCAGTGGATTTAAGACATACAGTTATGACATAGAAAAAGAAAGGAACCCAGAAAGAACAGGAAGAAGGAGTGATGAAACAAAGCAGTAAGTTACAAGATGTTTATAGTACACAGAGAGATAATTAGGAAAGAGGTCAAAATAAATCTTATCCCTCTTCTGTCTTTTTTAAGTACATGAGGCAAGTTCCAGAGTTACGTTTCTTCTAAAAGTGTATGTACATATATAATTTAAATAACTTCATAAAGAATTGTATATGCTTTAATATGTATACAAATACATATTTTTATATTTCTATATTTATAAGATGCATAGATACATTAAAAATATCGAATTCAAAAGAATTTTAAAACATTCTTCTATTCCACTATTGACTTGCACCAACTCATAACTAGTAAAAATTACAGGAAGAAGTGGATTAGTTTCATTGTGAACATGGGGCTTCAGACAATTACATCATTTTAAAAGCATTAAGTTCCTTTTTTATTATTTTATAATCAGAATCTTACAGTTCTGCTTGGTTTTGAAAAGAGTTAAATTGCAAAATTGTGGTGTTCTCAAGAAGACTGAAGATTATTACACAGGAAGTAAGGAGGCCAGAGCAAAAAGGAAGTACACACTGTTTACTTTTAGAGGGAATCTTGGTCAAAGCACAGTCTACAGAGTCCTTTGCTTGGTTTTACCACATGCAATAACACCTATTCCAGTTACAGATAAAAAACATTGGTCATTAAGAATTTGTCGAGGGTTTATTACCACACCTACCTTTAGGAATAATGAAAGATTCTAAAGTAGCATTTCCTCGTTTACAAATATAGCCAAGTTTCTTATCACATTCCCAGTTCTCCCACTTAGCACCTTTGCCAGGATTCAATGCACCACAGATTTTTCCAGGTTCTGGAGAAGGATGGCCTTAAAAAACAAAAAAACCAACAAAACAAAAAACTTCCACCACAAATCTCATCAACAACAGACTATAAGCACAACATGGTTACCCTCCCAACTCTTACATTCCCTTCTGGTTCATGCTTCAACCTTAAAATGCATCAACACACAGACAACTGTGGTACTCGACAGTCCTTTAGCCTGAAGGGGGAAGTTCATTCCCTTAAGAGATAATTTTTCCACAGCATCCACAAGTTGCAAATTCATAATTTAACAGCCTCTTTACATGTCCCAAGTCCTGGTAGAAGGTATTGCAGTGTATGTGTTTATTTTCTTTGGGATTTTTCCTTTTCTAAATGAAGAATGTCTAAGCTCCAGAGGACAGTCTTTAGGTAAAAAAACCTGTTCTGTAAGCTAGTCAAATTCTGTACTCAGTATAAGAAAAATAATAAGTAATTATTTTGCTGATGTGGACTTCCTGCTCATTTGTCTAAACAACATGACAACATCAGAATATTTGTATATTTTTTGTTACAGTTGGTTAGCATTAACAGTAACAAAAACACCTAGAAGAAAAGTAGAACCTGTAGAACAGAAGAAATTTCAGCAATGAACCAGGTGAACTTTTCAAGACCTATGTAGCATTATTAAACTTATCATGTTTTTTCTTTAATTTCTGGCCATACACCACTATACTACATAATGATCATTGGTACTACACATAACAAACACAACAGAACAATATTTTTAGAGTCCAAGATTGTTCACTGAAATTTTCTTATATTATTATGATTTCATTACTTTAGATTAAATATAGTCTTATATTTGCAGTCATGTTCTAACTTCTTCCCATAGGAGAAATAGATATGCTTACTTCAAAAATACAATTTTAAATTGTTTCATTGCACAAAGTTCAGCTATTGGCAGCTAGATCACAAAAATGTCTAAGCAAAATCCGTTTAGATTAAACATTGATAACAGTTCAATTTTTTTTTTTTTATTTATTTAGGGCTAGTGAGATGGAAGAACATGAAGTTTTCACAAATTCCCTTAAAATGTGTTAATGGGAAAACAGAGAGTTCTTAAACATTCACTGTAATGGGGATGAGCCAGAGGAGGCTGAGCCAATATAAAGTCAAGAAGGAGATAGCACAAGTATAAAGTATGTTATGTGGACATAAGAGTAGAGTATTATCTTTGAATGAAATTAAGGAATGTAAGGAGTTAAGGATGAATGGAGTCCATTTTGTTACATCAAAACCCATCTTAACTATTTAATTCTTTACAGTACAACTGAGAGCTGTCTGCAGTTCTAACAACCATAAACAGCTCCTCTTGCTGCTTTGGCTCCATCTCACAACTGTGTTTCCCCCATTCCTCCTTGCATGCAGATTCTCATCAGTGCACTCAGACAACAGACCTATAAATATCTCCACAGCAACTTGCAGTTCATCTGTTTGCCTGTGTGCTCACTCCACTGGAGAGCTATTTATAAAGTAGTTCAATTCATTCTTCAGAGCTTGCCTGCTCAAGAAGTTTGTCCACCTAAAATGTGCTTTTGGCCTTATCTACACAAGGAAGGCCCTGGATTATATACTGCAGCATGCACTTATAGTTACTGATGATTAAATGCTCAGTGAAGATAAAGAGCATTTACACTGCAGAACTTCAGACACCTGCTTTAAATTAGGCTCCAAAAGCTCCCTGAATAGCCAGTAGGAACAAGGCAAGGGTCCTGCAAAAAACACTATTACACAGGCACTCTGAATAGTCAACTAGAGATGCAGCCCTTCACCATGTGCACAAATGGCACAGAAACTTTTTAATGACGGCACCAGAGTTCAACACTGCAGCCAGAGCTGTGGAGTAGCTGGGCTTTTGTCAAAGTAGTCTAGCCTCAGATGTTTGGTTTGATATGTGTTACTGTTGAGGGTAGGTTAATCCCAAATGAAAATGAAAAGGTATTCTTGAAGCAAATAAAAAATAGAACAAAAACAAATTGGAAAGGAATTTGAAGAAAAGGAAAAAGCAAAAAAAAAACCAAAAACAAAAACACCCCACCACTGATCACTCTAATCTCACAGATGAAAACTTTTACAACACTTCTTCTGTATTCAGAAATAAAATAAATTAGGAAGATATGCAAATGAAGTGTCAACAGATGACTTAAAACTTTCCTATGGATTTTGAGCCTACCATTTCCATTATGAATAATAAATTAGGCC
The DNA here is from genome assembly GCF_026979565.1 of Vidua chalybeata. Classification (NCBI taxonomy): domain Eukaryota; kingdom Metazoa; phylum Chordata; class Aves; order Passeriformes; family Viduidae; genus Vidua; species Vidua chalybeata. The sequence goes on from NC_071530.1 coordinate 20,332,346, forward strand.
TGGGGCATATCTTTAGCATAAGGGCCATTACTCTCAGTGTTCATAACCACAATCAGAATCTTTCAGTGTCAAAACAAGCTCAATAATTGCAGGAGAATAGAGTGCTAGAAAATATATTTGTTACACAATGACCAAATTTTTGCTTCTTGACCTGAGTAGCAATGCATTTAACCTTACCTGGAACCCAGTTTAAGTACCGAAAAGGAGCACCACCAACCCATTGCCATCCACTGTTGAAATTCAAACTGTTGAGACCAAACCAGAGAGCTGAACTCAGTGTGCGAGTCAGACCTAGGTAACGGAGACAGAGAGAGACATTGGAAGTTCACAGCAAGAGAAAACACTCCTCAAAACTTGAGAGCTGAATTCTTGTTAAGCTTTCTCCTTTTTCCTAGTATAAGTTTTAACAATTTTTAGCATTCTAGTTAAGGTGGTTATGCTAAACCTGATAAACAGATCTTACATTGGTCAGTTTAGTTTTAGAGTTTTGACATATTTAGGTTTGGAGAATTTTATTACAACAGAAAACAAAAAGACTCTGCTACCATTGAAAGCAAACATGAAACTTGGTTTTTCAGAATTATAAAATATTAAATGGATAAAGTTGCAGAAAAAGTCACAAAACCAAAAATCAGCTTTCTAAAATGAAAGATACGGTTTCCCAGTGTGTATTTTCTCTTCCATAAAATTAACAAGTGTGAATTTTACAGTGTAAAAAACCTGTTCTCATTTATCAAAATACATTAAAATGCAATCATTGCAAACACCATCTTTTTAACAGAATATCTTGTGCATTTTTCAGACTGATCTGATTTCAGATCTTTAGCCAATGTTAAGTCAGACTTCAAAAAAAAACCAGTTCAAATTTATTCCTCTAGCTCTGAAAAGCACTTAGAAATATCATGCTTATATATGGCCCTGCTGAACATTATTCATAGTCAGTACTAATCAATTGTCTATCTCTGCCCTTAGTATAACACTTAGAAGCGCAGCTGGATGCCTGCTGATTTTTTTAATTTAAGTGTGTTTCTGCATAGTTCACAGAAAATCATTGTGCAATATGCATAATTTGTTTCTGTTTCTACTGATGGCATCATGCCAAGATGTTGCAGTTTAGCTGCCTTTGACACCACAACGAGGGGCAGCACTTGAAGCATGGCAAACTTAAAAGGAGAGGTAGTTGACTGGAAAGAATTGGAATCTCAGACCTGGTTTTTCACCAACACATTAACATGCCCTATTACTTCTCCTGGACAAACAATTTATGGTCAGGAGAACTGAGAGCCAAGCATGACAGGAAATCCTAGTAGTGCCGGGGTAGCTGTGTAATGAAGAAACGATCTTCACCTACATTTAGCAGCCATATCTATCAGTTTGCAATTAAAACATTATTGCAATAACTACCTTCTGTGTCAGCACCAGTTTGCTCCCTTGAGCACTAATTTCAACAATAATTTTCTCAGTCATTTAAAAAACAAACCCATGTTTTGATCAAATCTTTAAATTGAAAACAGAAAATTAGACAGAACAAATTGATCATAGCATTAAAAATACATTTCTCACTCCTCTAAAGTGGAGAAATATGGATTTGATTGATGGACTACTAGATGGATAAGAAATTGGCTGGATGTCTGCATCTAAAAAGCTACAGTCAATGGCTTAGACTCCAAATGGAAACCAGTAACAAGTGGTGTCCCTCTAGGGTCTGTATTGGGACCAATATTATCAATATCTACATCAGTCACATAGGGGGATTGGGTGCACCCTCAGCAAGTTTGCAGATGACACCCAGCTGAGAGGTGCGTTTGGCTCACTTGAGGGAAGCAATGGCAACCAGAGGGCATCTGACTGGCTTGAGGAGTGGGCCCACGCCAGCTTACATGAAGTTCAACAAGGCCAAGCAAAGGTCCTATCCCTGAGTCATGGAAATTCACAATATCAATATGGACTAGGGGATGAATGGATTGAGAGCAGCACGGCAGAGAAGGACTTCATGGGTGACAAACTGGACATGACCTGGCCATGTGCACTCACAGCCCAGAAAGCCAAATGTGTCCTGGGCTGCCTCCAAAGCAGTGTGGCCTTCAGGACGAGGGAAGGGATTCTGACCCTCAGTCCTTCTCTGGGGAGAATGCTCAGAGTGCTGCATTCAGCTGTGGGGTCCCCAGCACAAGAAAAGCATGGAGCAAGTCCAGAGGAGGCAAGAAAATTCATCAGAGGCCTGAAACATCCCTCCTGTGAAGAATGGCTGACAGAGCTGGGTTTGTTTAGCCTGGAGAGGAGAAGAGACCTTATCATGGCTTTTCAATAAATTAAAAGGACTTCTAAGAAATTTGGAGGAAGACTTTTTACCAGGGCTTGTAGTGACACGACAAGGGATAATAGTTTAAAAATGGAAGAGGATAGATTTAGATTGGATATAATGAAGGCATTTTTTACAATGTTGATGGAACAGGTTGCCCTGAGAAATTGTTGATCCTCATCATTGAAAGTGTTCAAGGTAAGGTTAGATGGTACTTTGAGCAACCTAGTCAAATCCATGATGTCACATAACATGGCAGAGAAGCTGGAATAAATGATTTTTAAATGTTCCTTTCTACCCAAACCATTCTCTAATCCTCTTATTCTACAAATTTAGAGAGTACAACATATAGCTCATGGTATAGAATATTTTATCTTTCAACTGATGTACCATATTCAAAATATTCTCTAATCTATTTAATAGATGGATCAGTGAACTATTTCATGTTTGTACACAGGCTGAGAAGGTAATAAAGAGGACTTTCTCAATGTAGAATGTAAATATATTCAAGTAAAATTTAAGAATTTTCTCATAGGAGAAGTGAGGAAAATCTTTCCAAAAACATTGAAGGAGATTGAAACTAAAAGAGAATATTTATGAGTCCTTTTGTTTATTAGTTCTTTTTCTTTTCATATTTTAGGATATACTGAAGATACAATGGCTTTAGTGAAGTAAGCAAAACTGATGACTAATACACACTACAAGAAGAGTGCAAAAAGGATGCAATCTTGGTATCTATATCTTTAGTTTACAAACTACTTTGCATTTTTATGCATTCCAACATTCATTCTTTATTGCCTGCATTACTTAATTGTTGTATTTTTATGTCACTATTAGTTTATGGCAATATTTAATCATTATAAAATAAATATTATTTGTCCTATATTTTCAGATGAATCATTCAATATAACGATTTCAATTTACTAATTACGAGAATTGAACAAATATAATCTTCACGATGGAACATCCCATATTAGTGTCACTGTTGCAATAATACACTTTTTTAAGGCAATGATGGATAATATTAACCTACCTGTCAGGTATGTTTGTTCGTGTAACTCTGTGATGCTTAATAGCTCTGCCTTCTGCTGCTGACAACTTTTTCTTGCCTGATGCCATTTCAGAGCTGTCTCAGAGTTTATCTGGTACTGGACATTTGTTAAAGGGTCTGTGTTCCACAAATCATTACTAGTAACTATAGAGAGAAATGAAAATGCTGTAACTCATCACGAAGACATAGCCAGATAAAATATACCAAAAAATTGTATAGCAAAAGTCACAAAATGTCTGAGCACTGCTATAGACAAATGGTTTGAAAGGAAACCTGAGGTTCTCTAATGTAATAGTAGATCCAGGACAGTAGACAGGGAATTAAACAAGGTCACCGTTTTCTCTGGTGCAAAAGAATCTGCTGTTTAAGGTAATCAATAAGTGGCTAAAAATGTGCTAAAAGAGTTGATTTGTGAATGTGGAGAAAAAGGCTAAAAACTTCCAGGCTGATGCTAGCTAAGGTGTATATAAAGCTGACCTTTAAACCCCAAAATTTTAAACCCCAATTTTTTTATTAATTTGGTTCACTATGTAGAGTGACTATGGATTTTCTTACTGTGATTATGGTAATCAGATCCAAGTGCTGAATGCAAAGCTGATATGGTCAGCATCCATCTCACATTTCCCTGAAATTCCTGATTTCTTAAGCATGTGTCTGACATAGCATGACTTTCTCCTCTGCCACATAGCCTGATTACCTGAACTTGGCACTTTAAGGCAATGCCAGTGAACCTGAACCTTGAGTACCTGAACTTGGCATTTTAAGGCAATGCCAGTGAAAGCATCATCCAAAAGAACCCAACATCAGAAGTTGCCCCAGAAGGTACCACACTCTTTACACTGCTGCAGTCTCTCCTGCCTCATCTCAATTGTTTCTCCACAAACAAGCAACAGAAAACAGTGTGATCTTGATCTGCCAAAAATGGAACCTACGTGAGTTCCCAGTACTGAGCTAAATATCACATAAAGGGAATAAAGTTGCATGACTAAAGCAGAACACAGCAGAGATCACTGCATGTCTGCCAACAAGGAGAAAACAACTGAATTCCTGAAGCCTTTATCAGCTTCTCAAGTTGCAATCTGAAAAAATTGAGAGAAAGAGGTCTTATCTAAATTCAGAGTGCTCAGAATACTTCAGTCTGCAAATAGAGGGAAACAGTACAATAAACAAAACTCAAAACAAAGCATGATACATGTTAAATACCAGGAGGTCATGTACCAGTTCCACGTTTTCCTGTATTAAATCTGATTATCTATAGGTAACAAAAAGTGCCTCTTTTCACATTATCTTTATTTTAAAAAGAAATCAAATATAACCTACTGTAATAATGACATTTCCGTAAAAATGAGAACTTTTATCTAATTATCATTATCCACAAATCAGCTTCTGTCAAAAATATTTTATAACTATCAGAATCAAAACTTCTTTGCTACATTATGTTCTAAAAGACCATAAATCCCTGTGCACAAGCTTGGGATAAAATTAATATTGAAAAAATAGTAAAATCTATAATTCAGTAAAGAAAACTGGCTCTGACTTGATAGTCAGGGGTTTATAAATCTTGTGCAATTATTACAGAGAAGAGGTAAACAAGTCTTGGGCATTCATCCAACCTTCCACCTCAGTTCCCCAGTCTCATAATTTATAGCTGAGTTCCATATGGTGCCCTCTTGTAGAATTTTGGCCTTTCATAAAAATCAAACTCATTTCTAAATCTTGGAAAATTTGCTTTTAAGACATTTAAGAGTTCAAATGTCTTTGCAGAGCAGGATTTTGGAAAAGCTATATGCTATTGTTTAAAGCTTAGTTGCCCAGAGAAACAAAAAGATGAAACACTTTCCCAGAATAATATATTTTAGCACCTAAACTAAATTAATGTTAAATCACACCTGTCCTCAGTACATATGTAGAAAATTAATAAAAATCTGAACTCTACCCCTACACAGATGAATTCAGCATGCATTTATTTTCTACAGGTTTTGTTTCTGTCCTAGTCACCTGTATTTTTATGCATTGCTTAGAAGGGTTTCTGAATCTTTCACTAAATATACTGCTCTTTCATCCATCAAGAGAGGCCTCGAATGACTTTTTCCCACTGGAACAGAGCCATAGGTACACGTTAAGTCACTCTCCTGATGGTCTTACACTGTGCAACTTGTTTTCTTCCCCAACCCTTTCTTTGAAGTGCAGCATAGAGTTCAAAAAGACTTGCTGTAACCTATAAAGAAGCAGCACCTCCTAGGCTACTAAAAATTGTTTGCTGTAGCAACACTGCTCGGTTCCTTTCCTTGGGGTTTAAGCTTCTGCTGTTACTGTCTCGGCATCTCTTTCTAAATCACCAAATAAAGGGTCATAATCACAATTATGTCACCTCCACTGATAAAATTTCTCTACCTCCATTGATTACAATAACTGCCACAAGTACAGTCTCATGCCCTCTTCATTTTGGAGAACATCTGAGGTGGTTTTGGTCACAATGAGAAGTGACTGGGTCAGCCACAGACATTTCACTGAAGGTCCTGGCCCCAGTATGAGCAGCTGCAAGAGTTTGCATCACATGTTTTCATGCTTGCACCCTTGGTCCATTTAAGAAGACAGTTTAGGAAACAACACTTTATTCTTAGTAAATAAACTTTAACACACACAGACTTAAACATTCTATTTTAAAGGTGTTGTTGAAGTTTATTAACTTATCACACCCTCATATCTCATTCATTTCTCTTTCATAGGGATGACTAAAACTTCTGCTACCATGGCCTGTCTCTCACTAAAATATATGACCCAAACTTGAATATTTTATAGCTAGTACTGAAGAATCAGGAAGGAAACATGCAGGCAGTCAGCATAAAGCAGCTTTTTCCACAAACAGTCACTGCCATCTGAATGGATTTCCTTGAATTATGCCAAAGAATTAAACAAAATTTTAATGATGCCTCCTATTTGTTGTACTCAAATAATACTAAGCAGGGAGTATTCTTAAGTCAACTTTGCATGTGCTTTATTAATGGGATTGATATTCCCAGCATGTTTTTATTGTCTTGAAAATTATACTGGCATAGGAGAAAAAAAAAAGTGCAGTTTTTTATTTGCTGAAATACTGAATGCAACATTCATGGAAATCAGGCAAGGACACCAGTATTTTGTCATCAAACCAGTTAAGATCAACCCAAACGGTTTTCTTCACATCAGAAAAAAAGGTGTATTTTTCACCTTAGCTCTTCTTGCAATCAGCTTGAGCTTTATAGCAAAACACAATAATAAAGAAGAAAGGAGGGAAAAGTGCTACCCTTCTCATCATGATAGAAGAAGCAGCTTGTGGACAAAATGTTTAGTACATATTTTACAGAGGTCCAGAGAAAATTCATTAAAATTTAAAAGAATTCAAATACATGCAGGCATAAATTACTCCCATTTACTTAAAGGAAAATCAACATTTCTAAATAAAGTTCTGCATTTTGATAATACTGCATTTTAAACACCGAGTATACTCAAACCAGGGACCTTAGAATACAAATACTTCTAATTGAGTTAAAAGACAGAACTGAAATACAGTACACAGATTTGGGAAACACTGGGATGTACTAAAGAGTTCATGAAAGCTCCTTCATGTCTAAAGGCAACTCATTCTCCAACGTAATTTTAATTTTCAATTAAACTGTATTCTAGCTTTCAGTTCCACTTCACAGATTTCTACTTTTTGACCTTTTATATATACTACTTATGCAAATGTAAGCGTCTAATTTACTTTCTATTTAAGTAAACTGTGTACGTAGAGATTACAGAATACAATTAACATACTTTCATCCAAAAATAATTGGGCAATGTTTTTTTATGCTGGGTCTTATATTTGGATATTTATGTTGCTCTTAAAAGGAAAGCAGGCTAAACAGAGACATTTCAAACTGTAAAGCACATGTTATGAACATATTTCCAGGCAACTGAGTAACAGCACATTTTGTGAATGTAAAAAGCTTACATTTCATTGGGCAAAATCCATACTTCCTGTCAACATCATAGTCCGAAGTGGTTCCACACCAGAACCAGCCATCTGATCTGCCAGCATCTGTGCAGTCAGCATACCATTTACCACCAAACTTAAAAGGAAATACACAAGGGGCTCCATTGTCATTTCCTTTCACTGTGTAGGTATCTAAGGAGACACAACAATGCAAAAATGTATAAAAATTAATAAGCATGGGATATATAGGAGTTCATCTTTATGATCCTATTAAAAATATTATAGCAAGGAAAGCTTGCCAGCTTAGAATACAACTGTACTAGAATTAGAACATTGATCATTTTACTCTAGGTCTAAGCTGATACCCACATTCACAGTGAGACAAATTTTTGTTGCTAGGGGAGATGACAACAGACCACAACTGACTGAGCTAATACAAGTACATACCCATGCTAAATTTCCCATGCATAACAATCAAAAGTATAAAACACACACAGTTATGCCATTTGTTAAAGCAAAAAAGACTGTTGAGTGTTCTGTCAATAACCCAGTCAACTGCTGATCATTTTGGACATAGAAGAGCATGTCCATGTAAACTTGAAAGATATATGCCATAAAGTGACTCCAATACATTATGCCCAAATAAATTTTATATTTGCATCTAAAGATACTTTTTGTTTTATCAGAAACCTGACTCAAGGGAACTTATGAAAGTAACTAAAGCAGCTTTCTGTGTGTGCACATGTAATGTACATTCAGTGATGGAAGGACATACAGGGGAACTGGACTTAACAAGGATTTTTGGTGAGGTGGCATACCAGGGTCATTGTCTCACAGAGCTGCTAGAAAACAGAGGAGGAAGGAATAGCAGGACTTTATTACATCTCTCCCCTGCCTTCTTTCACATCATTTGCTTTGCTAGGGTTCTTCTATTCTGGCTTCTGGACGAGGACTAGTACTGCAATCAGCCATAGTGTAAACCACAGAAACTGCATCCATACCTCCCTCTGTGACCATTTCTGTTTATCAAAGAATACTAAATGGGAAGTCAAATGCTTTTCCAGATACTTATCAGGAATATATATAGAGATGAATGAATATTTATAAAGATGTATTATGCATAACTTTTTCAAATTTAACTATTTAAAAGATCTTATTCAAATTTAACTATTTAAACTATCTTATTTCTTTGTCGAACATTTTAGCACCAACTCTGAGACTCCCTTCAAACACCTAGGAAGATATCTGCAATACAGTGGAAATAAAGATATCAAGAGTGAACTAATATCTTAATGCCAGTCAATATTTGCACTCCAAGGGAAAAAAATATAATCAACAGACTGGACACTTGCACTACATCTTTCTGTACACATGTAGTAAATAGTAAAAGCTATCATCAACTGCTGTGTAATAGTTATACACATGTTTTGAATAACCACAGAATTTTTTATTCTCTCTAAATGAATCGCTACCATGCATGGTTAATCATCTATCAGCATTTTGACAAGTTTGACAAAAAACAAACTGAACTACTCTAAAAACAAAAAGCGCATCCACTCAAGTATTGTTAATTTCACCTGAATTCACACTCACCGATCATTAATAAGATTAAGGAAATTCTTCTACACATATAAAATATTTTAATTATCTACACCTAAACATGAGTTTGAAAATACAGAAATTAATTTATAGAACTTTACCTTCATAGCCTCGAGAACACAGATCGTCTGTGGTTCCATAGACTTTCCACCTACTCCATAAACCAGATCCCTTGTACAGCATAATATTCCTTTCCTGTTTGTTTCCATAGTTGAAAAACAAATCTTCCCCTTGGATTGCAAAGAGAGTCTCATTTCTGCATTCCCATCGCTGAAGTTCACTAGCCTTGTCACAAGGATACAGAGTGATCGGAACCCAGTCTTTCTTCGAAGGCACTCCCAAGCACAATTTGAATGCTATGCTCATAAGCTGGTGATCTGAGACCCACCTGAATTTTTGTGACTCATTTTCTTGAACACAAGGAGCAGTAGTCACTGAATTAGAACTTAGAGCCAGTACACAGCGCTTGTGATCTTCATTATATATTAAGAAGATGCTAGTATCTGTAAGGAAAAAAAACACTGGAATTATTTGGTTTGAAGTAACCTTACTTGCTATCTAAATGAAACATGAATCTGGACACTCCTCTTGGTGTGAAAATCTCATCATCTGTTTAGCAAAAGAAGGTGTGGACTTCACCTGTTGAAGTGGCTGTAGGATGCAACTAGTTCAGATGTGAGGACATTTCAACTGTTTTGTGTCAGTGAAAGCATCTACACACAAAAGTACAAGGCAGCAGAGGTGTAGACCTAGTGTCTCCTGTAGGTTTAAAGCATGGGTTAAACTGAAGAGAGAAAACACACTCATGGTGTTAATCCAAGCTGCACCCATGGGAATTACTGCAATGAGGGAGCATGGACACTGTAGAGAGCAGATCCTGACACTGAGCTCTCCAGCAGCACTGGCTCCTAGGCGTGGGGAGATGACAACAGTCACTAAGTTCTTCAGGCTCCATTTCCTCACAGCAGGGAGCTCTGTTCTCAAAAGCCCAGCTAAAATCTTTAAAGTATTAACTGAGGAGAAGGATATGTTTTTAAGCTTTATACTCAAGCTTCTTGTAGAACATATTTATTTTTCAATTCAGTCATCAGTGACTTCTTTCTTGTATCTCTCCATTATGAATGAAATACCAACAGCAGTGGGATTTGCCATCACCAGTTATGCGTCTTCATGACTTATGAAAATATACAAACTCTTCATAGCTTCCCAGGTTATTTCTCCCTCTTACTAAACAGTGCTTCATAGCATGCATTTTCACATATTCAAGGGTGATTTCAAAATTGTAACTGCTTGAAAAGCTTTAACATCTTTTGCACTTGGATGTGCTAGGAGTGTAACATTTCTGAGCCAGTCCTGCTGAAAGACTGAACATTTCTCCTCTCTGATCCACCTGAGATACATTTTAGCACAGTATCTTTATCACGCTCTTTCACATAAGGTAACAGGATGCACAACATTTTAAAGCTGTATTTTAACTGGGGTATGAGATAGGAAGGAGAAATATTAATTTATGTGACTCTGGGGATTGAAGCTATTTAAAATACTATTTATTTTAGTGTATGATTACCAAACTAAACAAATTCTATAATGGAGAAATAGTTAAGGGGAAAACAGGTTAATCACAGAAAGACTTCCCTTCTCTGCTGAGGTTTTAATGTGGAAATTATCACATTTTTCTGCAGAAGAACAATCTGGGAACAAATAACCTCTCTCTCAGAGAAAGAGCTGACCTAGACGTATCTCATCTATAGTTCAGCTTCCTTCTCTTGTCCTTTGGCTTCCAGCTCACTGGGAAGTAATGTAAAACTGATGAGCACTGGAGGCAGAAATTGTTGTCTTTTGCCAATCTGTTTTGCTCACAGACAATACAAGGAAATGTATAATTATCACTGCTGGTGACAACTTTTTTTTATTCTGCTTTTCTACTAGCATTTAGCACAATGTTATTGTAAACTAATATATGCAGTGCTTGCAACTCTCCTTTTCCTGAAATCATGTTTAAAGTTTCTGGATAAAAGAGATGTCAAACAACTTCACATGTGTATAAAACACTACCTGATTTTTCAAACTGCTAAAATTGTATCTGTGGCCTAAAATAACAGTCCTTATTTTCTTGTTCTTGTTCTTAAAGAGAAGATGCTATTCACATGAAAAAATTATCCCTAAGTAAAAAGCCTGGATTGCTGCATCTAAGTGTGAGAGGGTGCAGAGTTTTGGCTTCAGAAATGAAGTTAAAGAGCTGAACAAAGCAGTCTGGCCAGTGGGGATGGAGAGGGAGACAAAACTTAGGCCCTCTACAATTCCAACAGTGCCTTTACAAAGCATTAGAAGGGTGTAAACCCAACACACCTGCTTATACAAGGGCATATTCCCAATGCAGGGAGTAGTACATATGCAAGCACCTAAAAGGCCAACACAGCCAAGGAGGCATCAAAAATAAGCTGACACCAAAACAGGAGAATGGAACAAGAGGTAGCAGGATGCTGGAGCAACTGTGACTGAGGCTGTAATTGCAGGATTTCCTTTCCCTCAGTGGTGCTCCTCTCTAGTCCATGGCCATCCAGCAGACTTGTAACTTAGTGCTGTATTGCTCAAGTTTACAGCTTTATTTCTGTTTATTTTGCCATCTTGCTCACTGAAGGGGATTCCCATATAACAGTATCTGTGTGCGTAATTAGATAGTCTAGAAGAAACAAGCCAGGTATTTGTGCAGCACTTCCTCTGCCCTGCCAAGTCCTCTCTGTAAACACTTGATACCACTCTTGCCAACATGACAAGCTGTATCTGTACAGATACTGTACAGATGGACTGAGCAGAATCACACATAGCACCATTAGCTGTGTTTCACTGTTTTGCAGCAACATTTGTTATAGAGCTCTGTAACAGGTGCAGCTCTTCACTACAGATGAACCGTGGGTGGAACACTTTAAGGTCCACCACGGTGTGCTCATGAATACCACAATGTTAGTACTTTGAATTAAACCTATTTCTAACAGTAATTCATATTTTGAAACATACTCCTGGAAGGAAGGTCTTTAAAATGCATAAGAACATGCCAGGCTTAGGAAACAACTTCACCATTACCAGTGCACAACCAACCATTCAAGGAGATCTAGCATCTTTTCCCTCAAATGTCCCAACCAGATCCCAAAAGAATTTTTCTGACAGGCTTTCATTTTTCTTTACTCACCACACTGCGACAATTTGTCTATCTGTCTCTGGCCCCAAGTTGTATCTTAAGAATTGTGGCAAGCACTGCAGAATCTCACTCATTTCCACAGTAGAGATTTCCAGAATGCCAAACTGACTTCACACTCTGCAGCATTTCCAAACCATCACAGACTACGTGAGAGTAAAAAAGGAAGTAATTTGTGAAGCCAGTGAAGTACTATCAGTGTTAAACACTAATGGAGAGCACCAGAAGAACAGACAGACCCAAAGCCAGAAGCAAAAGAGGAGAGAGCAAGGAGGCAGATGCAGGTAGGACGATTGTCTTCTCTACACAGGCTCTTGCCTACCAGATGGCCTAAACTGATTGCTGCTAGTTACACAAAGGAAGAAAGGTTACAAGGCAGAGCTACAAAGATTTGCATCGCTAGATCTCAGTCTGGAAAGTAGAGGACACTGAAAGGTTTTCAGAAAGGGCAGGTGCAAAACTTTCACTGAAAAGTAGCTGTGAACTGGAAATCATGGCAAATCTCAGAGTAAACGGGTACAAACTCCAGCTATCACCAAGCAACACAATTTCCCCCTGTTCTCTCACCTCTATCTATCCCAGCACCTCAGCTACCCTAATATTCCCCTATGAAAGCCATTTGTCAAAAGCAGGGCCCATCCAAGAGGGCTGGAGGACAGGCAGAGCCCCAGTACCGGGCAGTTCTGCAAACCTCTGCGGTGAGCAGGTCTGTGAGGGAAAGCTGGGTGATGCTGTTAAATCTATCAGGGACTGATCGGAACGGTGGGGGAAACTGAGGCAGCGCCGGTGACAGCCCTGTTCGGTGTCCACAGCGCCATGGGCATCCAAAAGTCCGCCCCGCCGGGCACCTCTGGATGCGGGCGAGGAAGGGGTCCCCAGGGGAGGCCGCCTCCATCAGCCGCCCGCCCGCCGCAGAGAGGCTTAAAATGATCGTGGGCTTCACCTGCGCGGACGCTCCATCCCTAAGCCCGCCGCAAACCCCAGGTCAGGTTCGGCTCTGTGCCCGCGGTGGCCCCTCATTTTTCGGCTCGCCTGGCCCGCACAGCCCCTGCGGGCACTTACCCAGCAGCGGAGAAGCCCGCGGGAGAAGTCCGAGGAGCAGCAGGAGCAGGGAGGGAGCCATCGCCGCGGCTCCGCCCGTGGCGCCCCGCGGCTGAGAGGAGAGGGCGTCCCGCCGGGCAGGTCCGCCGCACTTGTGAAGGGCTGGTGGATCAGGGGAAAACTCTGGGCTCCAAATGATAAGGAAATATCCTGTCACATGGGGCGTTTTGAAATAACAGGAATTCGCTGTTCAAACTTTGCTTTCCTAAGCTGATTTTTTTCCCTTAGCGGAGGAAAGAGCCTCCTTCCAGGCATGTGCAGGTGATAAAGCGGTGATAGCTGAGAGGACCGCTGCTTTTTTTGTTGTTGCCGTCGTGTGTGGCATTTGTTGGTTTGTTTTTTTTTTTTTTTTTTTTTTCTTTTATCCCCTTTGCCACTCTGACAGCGTTGCATCTGGGTCAGTGGTTTGTCTTCCAAGACAATTAGCCAGCCCCGCTCGGAGGGAGAAGGATATCCCTCTCCTTTTCTTCTGGGGTAAGGAAAGGAGAAGGATAAGGGGTAAGAAGCTCAAGTCTCAAAGAAAACCCCTGCTGGAACGCCTGGGTTGCTCCTCAGATGGAGGACTGCAGGAGGAGCAGAGACCTACTTTTGGGAGCCCGGGATCTGGGCTGCGCCCCCGTCCCCATCACTCCTCCCCCGGGCGCCAGCAGGTCGCTCCGCCGGGAGCGGGGCGCGGCCGGGGCTCTGGGCTGCCAAGGGGGGGACGAAGGGGACGAGGAGGCTTAAGGACCGGAAGAGGCATTTTCTGAAGTCCAATAAATGAACTTCAGCCGATTTGTTTGTTTGTTTATTTATTCTACCGACAGTGATGGCACTATCTGCTGTTAGCAGGACTCAAATCTTGCTCGTGAATCAATGTGGGAAAGACAAAATCTTACCTGCTAGCTGGGTTTCGCAAGCTGAAGCACCTGCCTGGAATTAAATTATCTTTCTGAAAAGGTGCCTTTAGAGCACAGTCCGCCTTGGTGATTTTACAGTTTCTTGCTGTGCTGGATACAGAGCAGCATGCTATTTCTTCGAGATCACCACCAATATGCAGTCTGAAGAGTCCCAAATGGATTGAAAACATCAGTCTTACTGTTGTTTTACATAGAGAGGCTTTTGTAACATATGGGGCTTACTGGGTGTTTTGATGGGGCATAGATGAGGCTCAGGGAGCACCTTACTGCTCTCTACAACTCCTGGAAAGAAGGGCTTAGTGCGGTGGAGGTTGGTCTCTTCTCCCAGGTGACAAGTGACAGGACAAGAGGAAATGACCTGAAGATGAACCAGGGGAGGTTTTGACTGGATATTAGGAAAATATTGTTTACTGAGAGAGTGGTCAAACACTGCAACAGGCTGTCCAGGAAAATGGTGAATAACCATCCCTGGAAGTGTTTAAACCGTGGAGATGTGCTGCTTAGAGGCATGATCTATTGGTGGGCTTGGAAGAGCTGGATTAATGTTTGGACTCGATGATCTTAGAGGTCATTTCCAACCTTAAAAATTCTATGATTCTGTGAACCTGTAAGGCATCAAACCTACCATATGTATAAAGCCTGCTGTGCAGCAGGCTGTACCCCTGTGGTGTCATGCACTTGGAAAACTCTGATAAGTATTAAAATAGCCAAATCCTCCTTGATGGAAGTTCTGGGTGGGAAAGTAAGTACATCCAGGGAAACACCAATATGAGATTAGTGTGGAAAGAGGCAGAGCAGAGTAAGGTATTTTGACATTATTATAAGAGGAGAAGAAACAGTGGAGATAAAAAACAAGCTTATTTGAAGTCAATGAAACTCCTGTTAACATTGGAAAGGATTCCAGCCAGGCATTTCAGCTGTGCTGGGTCCTCTTGTGGGCTACGTGAGGGGAGTAAAGAGGAAGTGGTTCATAATTTCTCTTAACATCTGTAGAACCACAAAAAGGTCAGGAACAGCCTGGCCCAGGGACAGGAGGTGGGAAGTATTTCAGCCACAATCAGCAATGTTCTGTATTGTTGTCTTGATGAATTGTCATGTGGGAAGCTTAATCTCTTGCTGTAGTGTATGGGAGATATTTATTTTTCCCTAATTATTTGCAAAACCCAAAAGCCCAAAAAAAATCTAGTGATAAAAGGAACAAGTCAGAAGACTCAGAAAAATGCTGCTGCCCTAATAGAACACTGCTATTTCTAAGACTATCACTGAAAGCTTGGGTATTTGTGGTATTCTTTTGGCTCAAGATAAACAGAGAAGGGAGATGCTATGTGAAATTCAGTCCCAATGCAAAAAAAATTAGACTGCCACCAAAGTCTTTACATGGTTATGTGCAACAAAGGGTGCACGTAACTTAAGTGAATATATGTGTTGCACAAATAGGCAGAAAAAGGGAATTAAGTAGAGGAATAGTGATACTTCTTTGGTTGTCAGTGGCTGTATGAAGATAGAGCTATTCTCTGAAGTGAGAGAAGAAACTGTTTCAGGTTATTCTTGGAGTTTCTCAAAACTGAACTGAACAAGATGATGAGGAACCTGATCCAAGTCAGCCATTCATTAGAGAGGAGGTCATGCTAGATGACCTCCCAAGGTCTCTTCCAACCAAAATGAGACTTCAGAAGAGCTACTTCCAAATGAAGTATTGCAGCCTCCCTTCCTGATCTGAAAACTGCCTTTTTCTCATTGTCCCTTACACTCACTGGATATATATACTGGAGGTATTACCAGTTCAAAGCCATTTTCACACAGACATATTTGATACACACTTACATGTTTATGTGTGTATATATATGTCTACACATTCCCCCTGTCTAGAGCAGCACAGGTCTTGATGAGCTTATCCACGTAGCCTTTTTGTCTCATCTGCAGCACATTCATCAGTACTTATATCTGTATCTGGCTCCCTCTTTCATTATGAATCATATATTCTGATCTGATATAGTCAACAAGAAAGATTTTCTCTCTTCTAAGACAAAAGTATTCAGCAAAGTCTCAGGCTGTAGTAATTTGAAGGCAAAAAGTTACCAAAAGCTCAATCTGCTAAATAACTAATGACAGGGTACATGTCCTAGATAGACATATGTTTTCATCTTTCCCGTGGGTAGGAAGCCAGCTGACAATTACACAGACTAGAAAGGCTTGCATTCCTCTGAGAGAGGTCAGACCCTCTCTTCTTGTGGCACATCCAGTTCTTGCAACTGGTCATTCTTCCTGGCAAAATACGTTGAAATCCTGAAGCCACAGTGGCCCTTGGCTTTTATAGCAGACTGAAAAATGGAAAGTTCAGTCCTAAATGAAATCATATCCAGACTTGAAACATAATATGTGTGGAATAATTGTATGTGTGGAAGAAAAACAAGGGGATTATCATCCATGCTTTTACATTTGCATCCAAGATGTTTTTTGATGTTTCCTGTGGCAACTTGTATCTATCAGACAGTATTCAATAGTTACCTACACATTATTAATATTTGCATGGGTGCTGCAGTGGGTTACTTGCAATGGAAGCCTAAAACCATTTTTGTATTTAATTAGTCATCTTAGAGTATTTAAACAACATTCTCACACTACTGAATTATTTGGGAGAGAGAGTTTTCTAGAAGATTGTACTGTTGTAAGAAGATAATTAAAATTAGATGCTATACTGGTTTTGACTGGGATGGAGTTAATTTTCTTTGTAGCAGCTCAGATGGTGATATGTTTTGGGTTTATGACCAAAACAGTGCTGATAACACAGAGATGTTTTAGTTATTACTGAACAGTTTTGAACAGCCTGAATGCCTTTTTTGCTTCTCATGCTACCCCACCAGAGAGCAGGCTAGGGTGGGCAGAAGCTGGGAGAGGACACAGCCAGGACAGTTGATCCCGGTGGACCAAAGAGATATTCCACACTATATGATGTCACGCTCAGCCATAAAAGCTGAGGGAATAAGAAGGAAGCAGGGACATTCAGAATTGTGGTGTCTGTCTTCCCAAGGCCCTGATTTCCTTGGGAAGTAGCTGGACACCTGTCTGCCACTGGAATGTAGTGGAAAAAAATCCTTTTTTTTTTTTTTTTTTTTTTTTTTGGTTTTGTTCATGTAGCTTTTTGCTTTCCCTATTAAAATATCTTTATCTCAACCTACGAGTTTTCTCACTTTCACCCTTCTGTTCTCTCTCCCATCCTGCTGCAGGAGAGTGAGCAAGCAGCTGTGTGGGGTTCAGCTGCCAGCTGGGATAAAACTACAACAGACACAGATTAAAACATTATTTATTAAGATGGTTTCAATAACTTTACTATTCTATACATTCTAATTAGTATTTAGGAGTGAGAGATTTTTTGTTTTTCATTTAAACCAGAATATTTCAAGATTAAAAGGAGTTAAAAGCTAAGAGGAAAATTGTCAGAACCCAAGGTGTCCCTCAGACACTCTTGGATGTTCTGGGCCCAGGGCAGAAGCCTCTGAGACCCTGGCAGGCGGCCAGGGACCCCTGTGGTCTTGAGCTTGACCCATGGAACAATTTACCAACCTTGCAGGAAGAACAAGAAATCACAAAAGTTTAGATATTATAATAGAAGTAGTCACAAAGTGAAAGGTAGGATTTTTGAGTGCTGTACAGGGGGGTTTTAGACCTTGTACAGGGGGGTCTGAGTTTTGTACACGGGGGTCAGAGGTTCTAAGATGGAGGGATTTGGGCGTGCCCTGTCCTCCTTCTTTCTTCTTCCTATTCTCCATGTTCTTGGTGGTGTTGGCACTCACAGATTGGTTTAGAGTAGAAAGTCACTGTTCAACATAGGTAGTAGGCATTGGGAAAAAACTATAAACACCTAATACGTAATGTGTGATATAAAAGATGGCACCAGCCCCTCGGGGAGGAGAGACGGGGACAGCCAGAGACGGGGACAGCCAGAGACGGGGACAGACAGAGACGGGGACAGACAGAGACGGGGACAATGTCAGGGAGTCTGTGTGCATTGAGATAATATGCAATAAACTGCCTTGAGACCGGACGACTGAAGACTACTGAGTCTTTCTTTGAAGGCACGGGTTGGAGGAGAGACTTTACCACCATCCGGAGTCACCCAAATCCGGGGAAGACTCCGGCAGAAAATCACAGAAAATGGACAGAAATCTTGAATTGTCTCAAAGAATTTTCAGTGACAGTCAAACTAAATGTATCTATCAAGCTGAGGTAAAATTGCTTAGGTCATACAGTGTTGTGTATAAACTAACAGAGCCAGGACACAAACCTGTGAGTGCTGGGTGTGGATCAACAGTCACCACAGTTGATTTCAAGTGTAGCTAAAGCTGAATCAGACACATTTCCTCCATACAGGAGCTAGTAGAAGGAAGACTTATGAACACTTTGAGAAATTTTCCATCTAATTTCTTGCTTTGCAAGGCTTAAGCTCATCTTGTTGACTTCTGCAAGCACACAACACAGCTAATAGGAACAATGAACAAAACAACACATAAGTAGGATCCAGTACAGCACTGGTTTTACAATACCATTGTCTTAACAACAAATTGTGACTGCTGGTGAGAAAAAAAAAAAAAAGAAAAATAATGCAGTAATACCCTGCCAAGAAATCAAATTCATTGCTATCTACAATATTCATTGTAATCTTTTTAAATCCCACCAAAAGAAAAACCAAAAAAAAAAAAAAAAAAAAAAAAAGAAAATACACAAATATATTCAGCTCCTGTACGTCCTAAAACTGCAGTACAGTCATCCTAAACTCCCTTTGCTGTCAGTGCATGGAGCAAAGGAGGAGCAATAAATAAAGGACCAATTTAGATGTCTTACTGTTATGCTTGGTCTTACCTAACTTGAGCCTGAGCCTATATCCCTGAACAGGATAGATGCATCATTGGGCTAAGTAGTACAAAAGAATAAATATTAAATCAGAATTACTTTTTTTTCCTCAAGACAACACCTCAAGCCTTTATTGTGAAATCCTACGTGTCTTCCTTTTTTAAAAATACCTTTTTTTTAATTACATGAAATCCATACTACAAATCCCCTGCAGCCAGAAGGCAGAAAGGGAATTCTACTGTAGAAGCATTTGTTGATCTTCACAGCCTATTCCACTTTCTTTCTCATTCTGTAGTAATAAGTCACTCCTAACTATCACTGTGGGAATTTTTCTTTAATTACAGTGTTCTACATGTTGGAGAGCAGTACACACTCAGAGCAGTGGGACCTATCCACACAAGAGACAAATACTGGACTGCCATTTCTTTTTCGTCAGGTACAATAAGCCTTCTGATAAGACCACTTCTCTAAACAAAATGAAAAGACATCTTTAATCCTGGTCATAACTTTGGGAGTCCACCAGTGGTCTATAAGATTTCTCCAAGCATCATAATCACAGAGAATCATTAAGTTTGGAAGAGACCTTAAAGATTATCATGTCCAACCATCAAAGTAACACCACTACAATTTCCCCTAAACCAAATCTCCAAATCCAGATATCTCTTGAATTCTTCCAGAGACAGTGGAAGAGTTCACCACATCCTTGGCCAATTATACCAATGTCTAACCACTCTTCCAGGGGAAAAAAAAATCTAATATCTAAAATTTGGAACTCAGTGGGAGTATAGCAGGACACACTTGAAATTAGAATAATGCCATAACCTACTTATAACAGCTACTGCCTTGAGTTGTATGTTCATTTCCAGTTATTTATCATGGTTAAAAGGAGATGTAGGAGAGGTGTTGCAGTAAATATATGAAACAGTGTTTTCTAAAGCATGAAAATGAATAGTTATTTTTAGAAATGAATGGCAAAAGATGATATATGATAGGAAAAAGTATCAGATGATAGGAAAAGATCCAGAGCTGATTTGTATTTTCTATTTACCATCTCACAATACCTATGCCAAAGAAAACACAGTTTAATTCAGAAAAAGTCTTCATATCTACTGCTATTATCAACTCAAAATAGAGCCATGACATGAGTACAGAGGTCCTTCAAGAACCTTTGGGAGAGAAATAAAGCAGTAGGAGAAGCATTTAGAGAAGAAACTTCCAAGAGGGAGGTTAAGGGATCAACAGGTAGAGAGTCTGGGCCTTCTTTGCAGAGAAAAGGGTTATTTAGGGGTTTGTTTACTTGGGCTTTTTCACTTCAAATAACCAAATTTTGGATTAAATCATATGCCACATTCCTTAACCATGGATTTGATCCTGTCTCACTAGAATAGGAATACTCTGTCATCCCTGTAAGTATTAAGAGGATACCAAGAAATCTTTAAATCATTATTTTGACAAATCTTCTATTGATCTGTTGTTGAGCAATGTTTTGCCCTGTACTATCAATAATAGTCTACAACCATGATCCGTATGCCAGTAAGTCTATGCCATCCTCATTCAGGATGGTTACAGTAGCAAAATACCACACACCTGACTTAGAAGAAAGGAAATAGGTTTCAGTGCAATTTCCCAAAGAACTATGGAATTAAACAATAATATGAATTTTTAAAAGCATGTATTTTTAAAATAGATTATACTATCCCTAATGTCAGTCAGATAATTTTTACAAATTGCTGCTAGCCCCAAATTTATGAAATGCTACCCATCGTATAAGATTTACCCATAGGCAGAATATCACATTTTTAAATGGAAATATACCTAATTTCAGTAAATGCACTGAGAGCTGCAGTTTCATACATGATTTAATGTTCAAACCTGTCTGATTCAAGAATTCTTTTTGCTTATGCTGTCTGCATGTTATAATTTTTTGCAGAATTATTTTTTTTCCAGAAATTTAGCAAAGACTGAAATATTATGAATTATTATGTAAACTGAACAGTCACTTGAGTATACATTATTGAAGCTTCAGCATAGTAGGAGGGGAAATTAAATTTTATTTCACAGATCATGTTTATACTTCATTCTAATTTCAACAACAGCATTTTTTATTTTGGCAATATCGCCTGCAGAACAGAATAGAATTTCCACGCCTCAGTGCTGCCTGTGTCAGAACAGACTGAGCATCCCACTCAGTGACTTCCCTTTAGGCCAGCTCCAGCACCATGAGATGGCCCCTGTCCCACTACAGTTCACCTTCTGCTTTACTCATAAACGTGCTGGGTTTGTCTCTCCAATGACCAAGACTGACAATGATGTTTTTATTTGACATTGTTTAGTCACCAAATAATGTCACTTTGTTTAGTCCAAAATTGTTTATGCATTCAGAAGCAGCTCATTGAATTTGTTTGAAGAGTGGTTGTCATACCGGCTTCACAAGCAGGGCTGACACCCTATGCCGCCGTGCCTGCCCTGAAGCTCCCCGGCTTTGCCTGCCCGGCCGAGGCACGGTCAGCAGCGGGGGACACTCCCCTGATTCTCGAGGAGATTCGGGGAGCAGCTAAGACAAAGCGCTTCGCTGTTTGCTTTGTTAGGAGGAGAGGCAGCGCCCGAGGAGGTAATGAGGGAGTCGACTCAAGGCCGGGGAAAAAGTCTGAGGTTTAATGCAAGCTCCGGGGAACTCTGAACGCCATCGTCCCAGCAGCCAAAAGTGGCCCCGAGGTTCTCACAACCATCTTAAGTACTGGGGCGGTGACAAGGGGGAAGGGACGCCCACCACCCAATGGGGGAATTCAGGGTGGGTGGAAGACAAAAGGACAGACAGACACACAAACCAATGGCCCTCGTCCATTCACTCGATACCCAAGGTGGAAGATTTTGGGAGAGCTGAGTGATGGACAAGGTACCAGGGAGGGGACAGGGGTGTGACTGAGCATTTTCAGGGAGATTGGCGCTGGGGGAAGGGCGGGAAAGCTCGGGGTGTAACCATTGGGAGACAATGGGGGGTGAAGGGGCAAACCATTACAGGACTGTTACAAAGAGATAAAAACATAATGCAACAACCCTAGACCAGGGCAGGCTGCAGTAGGTCTGTGCAGAGCCAGGGGTGCCTCCCAGAACGCATTTCAGACCTGCAGCATGAGTCCTGTCACTGCAGCGTCACCCAGGAACATCACCAGCCCCAATGAACACCCACAGCTGAGCATAAAGCCCATTCCAGGTACCCAGCCTCGTGATCCCATGTTTAACTCATCCTTCAAATGGCACAGTTACTACCTCCCTCCACTTACTAGAGAAGCATATGGGGTGAAATGTATATTGACTACTCAATATAATGAAACTACATAAGTAGGTGAGATAATCTCAAAACTGTTCTCCCCCAGCCTACTTCCAGTGAAATAAAGGCCATGTAAAAAACCTGTAGATTGTAGCCTAAAGAGCTATGTGTGAAGGAGGGTGACCTGTGAGACAGGGCTAGAGGGAAGGAGGCTGGTACCACCTGGTGTGTGAGAAAAGCTCTGGTAGAAGGAGCAGAGCTGCTGGAGGTGAGGAGGATCTGTGGTGCTGCTGTGAGAAGGCACACGCTGAAACACGAAGCTGGGACAGGTGCAAAAGCATATTTTGGGGCTTACTCCTCCCCTGGGTCTCAGGAGCCTACTGAAGTTGCAATAATGAGCCTTTTCACTTTTCCTCCATCTACTCCTCTGTAACTGAACTTCAGGGCAGTGTGTCTCCAAGAGATACAGAGTTTAGCACTTCTTCTTGATGTAGTGTCTCCTGTACAAGGCTTAGTGGGACAAGATAAAGAGAAAACAGAAGTTTAAGTTGGTCTATTCTTCTTACAAAGTTTTGATATCATAGAAGGGGTGAGTTTAAGTCTGGAGATAATTTCTGTGAAATTCATCAGTCTTGCCTTGAATTTTTTTTTAGCTCCAAAGTTAATAAAAAATGTAGCAATATGTTAAATACACGTAAGCACTACACCACTTTGAAAAACCTGCCACCTGAAAAGTGCTAGGTGAACCAGTACTGAAATGACTCAGGCCAGAAGCACCTGAGTAAGGGAGCCAGATTCCATTTTTCTGCATGTTCATGGTACGTGGCAGTCACCACATGCCTCATTTCTCCAGTTTAAGACATGCTGATGTAGCGTCCTGTGTAGGTCTAGCAATACTTGCAGGATGATGGCGACTCCTGGGTGAGATGGTTACATCATGATAAAACTTGTTTGCACATGGAGCAATTAAGTACAATCATGAAAGCTTCCCTCAGAAGAGCAGGAAGCCAGGTGGGTCTGAAAACCAGATCAAAGACAAAACAGAAGGCAGCAGCACCTGAGTCCTGCTTGGAAAATGTCCTGTCCAATAAAACTATTCAGGATACAGTACTTTCACAGTATTTTCTGTGATTATTATATCCCTTTTTTCACCAGCAGTGAAGAACAGTCCTCACGCATGTGGATATTGACAGCACTACAGGGATGAGGAACCCCATACAATCTCCCCATCTCTCCTACAAAATAGCCCTGTACCACCTCCTTGACCAAAAGCAGCAGTTCTGTTACCAGGAGAGCTTCATCTCCTGTTTTCATACAGATACAGGTTGTCTATGGGTGGGCTAGACTCCAATTTCTGTTGATATTTCCATAGAAAGAATCCTAAACCAGACAGAGTTTGGATTTGGTATCTGCCTTTTCTGGTGCCTTGGCTAATAGCAAGAGATCAGACACAGTTGTGGCAAATTTATTTTGATGCCTCATTTCAGTGGGAACTAGGCATAATAACTTTGAAAATAGGAAACCTAGATGTCAGTTTAATCCTGAATGTGAAGTTGCAAGACTGATTAAATGGCAGTTAAAAAAAATCAAATGGAAATAATTACTCTGATAGGTTAAGAATAGTTTCCTGATAGGGTAGGTTAATTTTTCGAGACTTATTTTTTCAATATCTTTTCTACAATTTTCCATCTCCACTATATAATATAAGAAACTTTTAAATATTTCAAGTTACTTCTGTTATTTCAAGCACTGCAAGAGCCCCTAGATAAAACAAACCGATTTTTCACTGACTAGTAGACAGCTGTGCTATCTGCATGTAAGCCCAAGCTAGGTTGCCTCCACCAGAAATTAGATATCTGCAACATTCAGTTCAGTACAAGAGAATCTCAGAGTCTGTTTCTGAAGGTACAGCAGCAATCGTGCCATTTGTTATTTCCCCCAGTACAGTGTGTAGCTGCTCAGGCAACCCCACTGTGGCAGCCTGCCAAGCAACCCAGACAGCAACGAGACAACAGCTTCAATCTCTCTGGGTTTCATTCTGACATTGTCACCTTATCTAAGCTTTCTGTAGAGTAATGGGTTTGAAATCATGAACCACTCAAAATATCTATATTTTCTGAGAACAGCTTCCTTCTGCAGTATCAAAACATGATATTTGCTTTTTCTTCCTAAAATAAAAATACTCACTTCAACTCTGTTCTGCATGCAGGATTTTAATGGACTATTCTTCTTAGGAGTCCTGGCAGCTCTTCCTGCCTGTTATCTATGACCAGAAGTGAGCTGATCCATCAGTTTTCACAGGAAACCAAATCAGCAAATGTTGCACGGGCAGCAAAGCAGGATATAGTAAACCATGCTCCACATATACATCCTGAGCTTTCTTCACACTTTTATAGCTGAGACCCAAGTGGCAAACAGCAAACATAGGTATAGGGGGAAAGAAAGCTGAAGAGCTTCATAAATCTTAAAATCTGATTCTCCCTACAAACTACTCAGTGTAAATGTAAACAACTGAAGGTGAACATTAAGTGCTCAAGATATTGCATGCCATTGGAGTCAAAACATGGTCCAAAAAGGCTTGCCTTAAACATCCTTAAATTTTGTTTGTTTTAATAATTCTTCTGGGTGAGATGTTTAACTAATGCACCCAAAGCAGAAAACTTCTGTAAAGCTCTTGAAATTACAGAATATGCCATTCAGAACTCTGATTTCACTCAGAGGCTTGATATACTTTTGACACAGACTTAAAATACTGCTTGGTTTACAGAAATTGAAGGTTTCTATGGATGAATCCTCTCTATACAAAGCACATGTGTCCTCCTAGAAACCAAGCTTTATTATTAAAGATTCATTTATTTGCACGAAGTTTCCTCCTTCTTTGTCTCTCCTAATTGTATCATTCACCTCAAGTTCTCTCGTGCTTTTTTTTCTTTCAATCTCTTCACCTTTATCGGTTCCTTGAGACCCTGCCCCACATGTCATGCTCAATCAAAGTGAAGCCACATTTGGCAGTAAAGCACTAAGAATAGGGACTAACAACATTTCATTATGATCTCTTGCTTGTCATTGCTATTCCAAAGTAGAACATTACCCAAAAATATTGACTGCTACATTCCATGTTTTGCCAGAGATACCTTCAACAGCTGCCTCTTCTGTTCCATTCTGCAAGACAAATATTAAAAAAAAAACTGGCTGAAAACCTGTAACAAGCTATGGCTAGCCTGTCAAGTCAAGTTTAGCTGAGAAATTCAGACAAAGTATTTCTGGGTAATCATGACAGACTGAATCTGTAGTCAAGATCCACTTAACAGCACAACATCCCTTACAGTTTTGCATTGGGAGTCACAATCACTGAAAGATTGAAAAATCAGTGAGGAAAAGATTACTATCCATGCAAAGCATATGCCAAAAGGTGACATCTGTATCAATACATGAATACAGCATTCTCCTATCAAAGAGGACAAAGCTCCTTTCTTATCAATTTTCTCAAATTAAATACAATCTCTTTAATCTTGTACTGCAGATACTGATCTTATGCAGAACTGATTATTATTCTTAATAGAAATTAACCCAAGACTACTGTACCTCAGGGGGCGAGTCCTTTATTTTCCAAAGGACTTTGTAACATCAGTGGAAAAAAAAAATAGAGACAATTTTTTATATTCTAGTAAACTCCATGTACAAGGCAGGCTTAAATATTCTGTGAATGTGTAGACAATGCTACAGCTGTCCTGAAGGATCCCAGATTTTAAGAGGGAATCATGAAAGGGAGGCTTTTTTCTGACTTTGTTGATAGGAAAGATTTTTAAGCCTACAGGATTTACTGTTGTGGAACATGCAGTAGGGTTGCTGATAAAAACTGGGAGTGATGAGCCAGGAGATCATATTCCTTAATACAGCAGTAGAACATTATAAAAATAAAACTGAACATGTAGGAGGTCAACACTGTTTTTACCTGGCTGCTGCCTACATGTAAAACTGTATTGCAATGTAATAACAACAGTTCTTAACAGTTAAGAACAGGTTGTCCAGGGAAGTTGTGGATGCCCCATGACTGAAAGTGTTCAAGGTCAGGCAGAATGTGGTTCTGAGAAAGTGGAAGGCGTCTCTGTCCATAACAGGAGGTTTGGAACTAGATAATCTTTAAGGTCCCTTCCAACACAGACCATTCTATGATTTTGTGAATCTTGAAAGGAGCACACAGTGTATGGCAAACTACTCATAAAATGTTATGATGGACTTGGCACTCATAATACAGTATTTGTGTTTCTGAATCCTGCAATGAATAAAATTAGCAAGTAGGATGGAGCTATCAGCATTAAACAACTTGGAACCAAACTTTGATCCCTTAGAATAGAGGTGCTTCTTTCCTGGGTCGAAATCTGGCCAATTCCCTTGGTGAAACTGCACCACTGATGAAGAGAAAATATAGTAAGAAATCAGTGATCCCAAATTAATGGCAAGGTGCTGCGTAAAGGATATCCAACAGGCCAAAGGGATATTGCAGAAACATGAAAAATACAAAGCCCAGTTACAATTGTATGATTGAACCAGTGATGAGGGACACAGTACTTCAGAGGTTAAAGATCAGGACTGTCTGCATTTCAGAAAACAAGGTAAAAGGCTCCATAAGACACCTGCATTAAGTGGAAGGACAATCTGCAGACTGGAAATATCCAGAGAGAGAGAAAGAGAGAAAGGTTGCATGTATGTGTATAATTAGAAATTAATTCGATTTATGATTAATCATTAGTATTTCTGGGCATGCTTGCTGTAAGGATCAAGTATGAGAAAGCATATGAAAGGAGATAACCATTAGGAAATACATATACTACATGAAACTGATTGAATATATATAGAGGAGAGCTAGGATTTGGACTTTCTGCATTGCTGCTGCAGTACAGGATCCCACTGAATGCTGCTCATCTCAGTGCTGTTCACAGATATACAAAATTGTTTCATACTGCCTACTGTCTGTCTTGAATAAAGAAAGCCTAGGAACAAATTTGGTGTCAAATTGAGCCTCATGGATGGACAAATTCAAGGAGTCTAGTTCTTGTAAGAGGAAATTAGGAACTGGTCTGAGTAAGTAGGACACATAGCTGCCCCCTGAAGTGATCAGTGGGACTCTGAAACCTTGGGAGGAACAGCTAACATTTACAGAAGGCCTTGATTATCCAGAAGATAAGAAGTGCTCAAGAGTAGAAATCATGTCTGTTTTGAGAGACCAAGCTTACTAAAATAAACAACTAAATTAAAATCACCTACTTTATACTTAAGTGAGCAGGAAGAGCTTTAAAAACTACTACTGCTATATCCTAGTGGATATAATGGAGTGTCATTAGCCACACAATCAGATAATATAAATCATGACTCCAGAGAAACTGCAAAAAACAAACTAAAAAGTGAGATTGTGGACTTGAATAAAGCAAAACATTCCTCACTAATTGTTTTGCCTCACCCCACCAGGAGGAAAGAGAGTTCTCTGAACAAACACACCTATAATAAGAGCTTTGTAGACACCACCCATGATTTCTCTTAAAAAAAAAAACAAAAACATCCAATTTATTTGAAAGTTTCAATAGCACATTTCAGTGAGGTGTTTGCTCCTGACCCTGCATTCAAACTCAGGTTCAGAGAACTGTGACTTCTCTGCCACTCTCTGGAGACTTCCATTTGTTCTTACGTAAACCAACATATTTTTATGAAAAATCATTGCATTACCTATAAATCATCAGGCCATATGATTTTTGCTGAAGGATTTGCCTAACCATTCTTCAGCATCAGCTATAACAGCGTTTCACAAGGCAAAGAAAAAGACTAATTTCAGGAAATTTTCACAAGTCTAAAAGCCATTAAAACCAAGAGAACTAAATGTTCACACTCCTTTAAGAAGCACAGTAACTTGGGACAGTCTGACACAGTCTGACACAGACTGCAAAATAAAACACATCTGCATAATCCACACATACCTGAGGATGCATGAGTCAACAGGGGTGAGCCATCACAACAGGCCAGAAATAGATTCCAGTGTGATTTCAGTAGCAGAGTATCATTATTAAATCAAGCTTCAAAACCATGAGTGGTCCAGGTACGTATGTATTGAAGGCTTCCATTCCCTGATATGTATGCTTCCTGTAGTCAGAAAGTGATAAACAGAGACACTGACCAGCCAGTTTGTGCTACTGAGCAGTGTCCCAATGATGATGGGCTCTGCCAAGCACCCTTCACCTTCCTGCTGGGCTCTGCTCCTCTGCGAGGCTCCGAAGCACAGCTGCTAAGGCAGTGGAGATGTCACCAACAAGGGAACGTGGGGTGCAGGCACCAAGCTGCACTGTTTGCTAGCAATCAAAGGTGCTATGCAGGACTCAAACCCCATGCTGGATAGGGGGACTTAAAGCAAAATATTAGGTATCACAATCACCACATTCCATATATATTATATCAGAAGAATGTATGCTAAAAATGCTCTAAACCTTTAACTCCAAATACATTTGTCTTTTTTAGCCCTATATGATTATATACATTAGTGTGTGTTGCCCATGTACACACCCAGAGTTGATGTGAATTTTAAAAAGTACAAATCAGCCTTAATCAGCGGAAGTTCTCTCACAGTTTCTTTCATAATAGCTTAATTCTCATTTCTTACTTAAAACATAGGTCACAATCAGTATCAACAAAAACAGACTGGACTTAAAATAATCTAGAAATTTAAATTTAAAAATATTGTGAGAGAGAAAAATTTTATCCTTCAACAGAGTAGAATAAGATTTCAAAAACTAGTTAGAGTAATAAGACAATTCATTAAGGTCTCCAGCTTCATAAATGTGATATGAAGGGAGTGCTATGAAGAGAGATTACATATGAACCAGTTCTTCAAAAGTTCAAGAGCTGGTTCCAGCGCCTTAAATACAGACTCATTTACCTCTTGCCCAGGTTCATGGCAACAGATTTTACAATAAACTTTAAATACTATGAAACAAACTCTCAAAATCTATTTTTATCATAGGCATCTCAACATAAATGCTTTCTATCTAAAAGGCACTAAAGCAAACTCAACCTAAATTGTCCCTCCCTGTTCCAAAACAGAACAAGTTTCATTTCTACGCAATCTGAAGAACTTTTAATTCTGTCAGCTGAATACACATTCTCTTGAAAGACACAAATTATCCTACTGAACTAACCCACAATCCACATAACCTCTTGTCCTAAGGGGTTTGGCTCACATTTTTGGGAAGAGACCCTACTTCTTTTGGGAAGAGGCCAAACTGATAGTGCTGCCCGTGGCTCCCAAAGTCCCATGCTGTCTACACCGGTTTAAGCAAGAAATTTATGCTTAACATTGTTTTAAGAACACAGCATACAGCTGTCAAGTCTATTAAGCTTCAATTCTGACAGCATTTTAAGATTCATAAACCACGTTTTAGCCTGATCTTCAAGACATTTCACATCAATCAACACACCAGGTTCTACACTACTTTGTGTTGCTGTCATCACAAATGGAACGAACTGTCAAGCTACCATAGAATCTGCTTATTCATCTGTAACCAAATAGATACATTAGGCAGTACAGACACAGTTGTTTTCATTTGTTCTTTAAAATCCCTTTAAAATACCCATACTATATTTACCAAAAGATAGAGGACATGCAGCATACTTGAAATAAGATCTACAATGGATTATCTGGGTTAGCTGAGGGAAATAAATTACAGATTGTTTTAAAAAAAGATAATGTAATTTATGTGTAAGCATCAAAAAAGAACAAAAATCCTACAAATCTTCCCCAACTGGAGCAAACAAAAACCCCCACCTGAAACCAGAAAATTTAAGTACTTCTAACAGACCTTGCTTATTGTATCTCTAAGTCCTTCCAGCAAAATAAGTCCTTTTCAGAATATTCTTCCATAAAATTTATAAATTGACTTTGCAACATAATGAACTAAATAATCCAACTTTAATATTTTGCATTCATACCAAAAACAATTAACAGTTTTTACAAATAGTGTTATTTACTAAAACAAATCTTGTACAACAGTGCAGTATATCTAAATATATACATATGCCAACATCAAAGGAAGCATCAAAATAAACAAAAGCAAACAAAAATGCACTTTGCTACTGTGTACACTTTATTAAAAAACCAAAGCAGACTGAAGCAGGTTTTTCTTTTTCATGACAAAGACAAAAATTATTTGGATTCCAGAAGAACATGCAGGATAGAACAAAAACTCCTACCACCTTTTTGCCAAGGTAGCAGCATGAAAAGGGAACTTGAGATCTGCAATTTACATAGTAGCAAATGGAATGTTTTTAAACACAACAATCCTAATTTAAGAAACAAGGCTTCAAAAATGTACATAGTGTTTTTTACATATTGAAGCAAAAAGTTCAAATATCAAGGCTTTCTCCATGTTTTCCTATGGTGTTGGACAGTGTATGTATGAAGGTCAATATTCTTCACTGCAGCTGAAAATGAGAAAGCAGTAGCTGTAGTGTGGAGTTGATCAGCTTTACTAAGATTGAATAACAGAGTAAAAAATGATTCTGCCTGCTGTTGGCAATGGAGGTTTTTGTAACTTTTATTCCACTTTTTTCTTTTAAAATATCTCTTCCAGTTTTAACTGGAAAAATTATGCTCCCTTGTTTTTCAAAACAGATACATACATGTTCTCCAAAAGAAGGTGCAGTTGTGTAATTCAAAGTGCCAGTGTAGCTCCTCTAACTAAAGATGCCTTTTTTCATTCTGTGAACCCCAGCAGAGAAGGAATAAGACAAGACTTTTGTATACAAAGACTGCACAGATATCTTTGAAATATGAGTGAAAAATAAAGTAAGAGATATTAGAGAAAATACTAAAAAAATTGGAGAATGAGGTATTAAGCAGTTCTCCAGTGTAAATCTGATGTTCCTGCCACCTAGAGGAAATCAGAGAATTATAGTAGCAGCCTAGAGTTGATCAGCAAAATATGTACATGGTATTAAAAGCAAATCTATCTCTCTAACATCTAACCATTTGCAATCTGGCAGAATTTTCTGAAGTTGAAATTTATTTCAGTTCTCCCTGCCTCAAAATTCATGAACAGTAACTGTACTATGAGGGCAGTGTGCTGCTCCACACCTGTTGAGAAGCATGCAGGAATTCTTACATTTTGCTCCTTTTTACTGCTGTTTCTATGTGCTTTGGCCAACGACATTACAGATACATCTACACAGCACCAGTTACTAAACAAAGGTGGGCAAATAAATTGTGACTGTTCCTGCAGCTGCACACTCTGGAACACACTGCCATGATGTCAATACAGAAAATTTTAACATAGTACCCCAGTATTTTTCTTGGGAGGTTTTACAGTAAATCTTGACACCTTTGTCACGTCCACATAAATTGAGATGATACACATGGCTAAAAAAATTTTGCTCATAAGAGTGAAATGCACAGAAGGCACTTTCCAGAGTTTGCTCCAGTTCATGCTAACCAAGCCAATGAAACACCCCTTCCAAAGTCAATTAGCATTTTTGTGTTCCTTAATGAAAGGGTTAAGTAAGAAAGGGTTATACAAAATATCTGGAAGACATTTTAGCCTTAAATTGACAATTTACATGTAAAGAAATAAGACATTTAAAAATCATGTCGTCTACTGGAACATGAATAACATTTCTAATGATTCCCTACTTTCAAACAGTTTACATTCTGACACTTTATTTAATTGCTAAAAAGCTTTTCCACACAGTAGCTGTACGTGTACTTTCCCCTGCTCACTAACATATACCATGGTAACAATACCATAGTAAGACAGAATGTAAGTGAACTTGGTCAAAACAATGCATAAACAAGGAATCTGAGAATAAATCATGGCAAAGAAGCACCAGCAATGGCATTTCCAGGTTCATGACAACAAACCAGCAGAGAGGAGGTGAACTGAAGTATCATTTCTAAGCTATCAGAGAGAATATGAGAGGATGACTGCAGGAATTCATGCAATGACAGCATCTAGCAAAGCAAGAAACGGCATCATTTCAGAGTATCAAGCATACAGGGCACAACCAAGCAGGAAGATATTTTCTGATTAAAAAAATCAACATAAAGTAATACAGCTCCAAATTCAATTTAATCTGAACACTGCACGTGAAATGGAAAATGTAGGTTGCAGCAGAAACACTAAGACTCAGAACCTAAAATTATAGAGACCTACTCCACCAGTTGTAGACAATAAACTCTGATTCAAACTCAACTAAAATTCCCAGCCTGCTACAGGAGATACCTTAGAGCAGTGACTTTAATTAAAGTATGAAGGAAAATAGAAAATTTCTATATTTTTTTCACAACTTTCATTATATTGAATTTAAAGGGGCACTGAATTGTAGAAAATGTTTTTTTTTTTTGTCATGATGAACATGAAAGGTGATTTCAATTTTCATAAAAATGGATGAATGGCCAAAATAAGCAAGTTGGAGAGCAGAAAAACTGTGATACACATAGGGTTTCAGTGTTCAAATGAGAAACCAGGATCTAGCAGTTCTGTAAATCAAGGAAGAACTTCAGAAGTTTTTTAAAAAATGACAAATTACTAACAAAATGTATTTTTTCTGGGTCATTTCTGTACGGAAGTTCCACATGCCCTTATTAGGGAACATGTGACAACCTAAGAATACAATAGTTAATATCAAAAAGACTATCTTGATGCTTCAAGCTTCTCCTTGAATCAGGGACTAAGAACAATGGAATAAAAAATTATTTTCAATTTTGTGTATAAATTATACATTTCTATACATTGACTATCTGATTTGGGAACAAGATACCTAACGCATACAGAGAAGACTATCTAAATTATACCACAAGTCCTTTCTAAAGACATCAATTCTTCAATCCATAAAGAATCATCCATGACACAGTATGTCAGATTATTATATTTTTCTTTAGTATTTCCTTTCAAATTTCACAGCCTTTTGTGATGACACCAAGTACTGAAATAATTAGTGACAGTTTGTGAGGATGCTTAAAAATCTTAGAGAAAACAAATATGTGAAAATCCTAGCAATTAGATCAACCAGCTAGCTAGAACATCCCCAACTGGAATAGATCAACCATGGACACGTTCTGTAACCATCCCAGTCAGAAGTTATGCAAAGCAGCAATCTGAAAGTATCTGGCAAAACACTGATGTAAATTAAAATAGTGAAACAAAGGCATGTTAGGCAACTGTGAACAGATGCAGGAGTATATGGGATAACAGAGATAATTTTATAGTATAATGTACAATTGCAACATTTAATTCCAGAAGCATCACACTAAAATATAGTACACAAAACAAACAACTTCCGACATACACACAAGACTAAAAACAGATCTGATGTTGAAGACATCTAGTATTGCTCTAGTGGAATTAGAGCTGCTGGAAAAGATGAAAACAGGATGCATTACAAGATGGAATACAAACACAAAGTAACAACAATCTTTGTACAAGAAACTCTGCTCAAGCACACCTGAAATGCTGTCTTCCATTACCACATCTCTTTTGCAGCATCTCATCCACAGAAAGAAAATACCATGTTTTATAAAGCCATGTGGCTAAATTACAAGGGTTTAAAACAGGCTAATGCATGTTGCTGCAGAAGAGAATTTAAAGTAACCTAAAAGTGGATATAGACGAGACATCTCAAACTATTCAAACTATAGAAGGGTTAATAAACTCAAATGGTACAACTGGAAGTTGAAACAGACATTTAAGGCAGAAGTGTTTGTGTTAGAACAGTAAACAGAACAAATTACTAAGCAAGGCCACAAGAGATATAATGAAGCCCTGAAGGTTTGTTCAGCAAAGTGATTTACATGTCCATAATTCTCCATGTTCTAATTAAGAAGACTTGAATAAAAGAGTGTAATTCATGTTGTGTGTTCCAGTTTAAAACTCCATTGTTTCTCTTTCAAATCAATTCCTCTGTCTTTCTTTGGTGTAATCTCTACCAACACACATAGAATACAGTTCTGGTTCTCATTTAAAAAAAAAACTTGGAAAAATAAATTACATGCTTCTCATGATAAAATGCTGTTCTGTTTCATGGTCCCATGATATGTTTAGCAGCCTCTGAATAGTAGTTTTAAGTTAGTAATTATGTCTGAAGCAGAATCATAATTTGCTGTTATCCCCCCAAATCATTTACTAGTTAACAAATTTACTTTGGTAGACAAGCTATCTAAGAGTCATGATACACTTGTGTTCAATTCAAGAAGTAGTGAAACTTATCTAAGTTTGTAAATTCACATATAGACCTTAGCTTGTAATTGTAACCATGATATGCAGAATTACTGTTTTTCCTGCACTGGAAAAAGACATTGCATCTGTCTTAAAACTAGACAAAACTATGAAATATGGTTGTCAGTTGATGATTAAAATAAAATAGTGTAGCAAATTATTTTTAAACATTGTGTTAAATATATTCACATGACCACCATAGTTATACGAAATGGGCACTACTGCAATCACACACTATATGTACATAACATATATGCCACAACAGTTTGCAATGGTTGAATTTCCACAAACTAGCCAATTTAACCATACATAAATAATCTTGTACCAATTTTTAGGCATTTTAAAAGGAAATAAATTTCCTAAATATATCAGTTCTTCTGCAAAATTAAAAAAAAAATCCTAAAAAGTCAGTGCAAATTGAACTTGTTCACCAAGAGAGATTCTTATTAAGCTGAGGATAAACAAAGTTTAAGAGATTAAATGAAGAAACTCATAGAATCGCCAACCGCCTTTAGCAGATGTTAAAGAAGATTAGGAATCAGAAGTCCTGGGTCCTATAGCAGAGCCTTCTGTGAGTAACTGTGCTGTGGTTGTTGAGGTGGTGGAGGCTGTGGTTGTTGTGGAGGTGCTTGCTGACTGCCTGCTGTCTGTGGCAGAGCTGTAGATGCTAAGTTATAGTTTGGCACCTGGGACATACTAGTTCCAGCATTCTGATAAGCAGCAACATCAACAGTACCAGGTGGTGGACTGTACACTGAAGGCTGGTTAGAGTAGGTACTTCCAGCAACAGAACCAACCATTGCACTGAAAAAAAAAAAAAAAAAACCAAAAAAACCCCACTATTTAAAGTAGAATTAACAAACAATGTACCAACAGAACAGAAAAGCTTTACTGCCTCTTCAGTTGTTCTACTTATACACACAAAAATCTTCTCACTCTGGAACATGTTTCATATTTAAAACTGTAGCCAATGACTATTCCCATTAAAACTCAAACACACTCCTCAGATTTAAACATACAATAGACACTCCCCATGGATTTAAAATTAGACCATGTATTTGTACTTCTGATTTATTTTAAGGTGCAACATCTATCTTCCATTCTGTTCATGAAAAAAACAAAACCCAACAAACTGTTTTAAATAGCAAAACAAGTCAGATGAATATGCAGAAACTCACTTTATCATTGTATGCTTTACTATCCCAAATAAGTACCCTTGGGGACAAAGACTAACAAATACATTAATGACTCAAGATGGATGTCTCTCCCAACTTTTTAGAAGAAAATTACTTTCCACAGGGAGTAAACAAAAACAAAAAACCCAAACAAACAAAAACTAACTAACAAAAACCCACAAACCTTTTCACAATATAGGTATCTTAACCAAGACTTAGTGTCTTTGGCCATCCACCCAAATGCAGAAAACCAGTTTTAGCTTCCTTATTTGGGCAAGCTATATAAGCTTTAATAAGTATTCATAGCCCATTCACTTCTTCCCCAAAATGAGCAGATTTCCCCCCATTCTTCTGTGGTAAGATATTTGACAAAGGAACAGTAGAATATACACTCTCAGAAATTATGTAGAGCCAGCCAGAGCAGCAGATAATCTTCATCATTAAAAATATATTAAAAGTTACTACTACTACTACTGAATCATGTCTGTGTAATTTTTCTCTATGTTTTATATAAAAAACTATAGAGCTATATAAATTACATATTTTGTATGCAGAAAGTTAAAAACTAGATAAAATTTTTAAAAACCAATAAAAAATTTAAGAAGTTTGTCAGGAATTTTTACCAAATACATAACACCAATAAAAAGCACTCTGGAAATTATTGCACTAAAGTATCTTTCAGGTGTGTTTATAATTATATTTCTGTAATTTAAAAAAGAGTCTCTCTTTAAATTGATTTAAACTTGAGTAGAAAAACATTTAAAATTACTTTGTGTAAGACGTCTGTGCAGGCTGACCAGGAATTACTGAGCTGGCAGATGGAGTAACTGTGCCTTGGCTGAGAGAAGGGAGCTGTTCTGGTGGAAGATTGTAACCTTGAACGTGGCCCATCTGTGCACTCCCTGCCACCAAATACGCATTACCTTGAGTTTGTCCCGGATAAACCTAGGAAGTTAAATAAAGCAGTATTAGAAATAAAATACAAGAAAATTTGCTATTTAATATCTGACTTTAGAACATAAAGACATCCTCTCAAATATTTGGTTGTTTTTTTTTTTTCAATTATCAGTGAAGAGCATTTAGCATTTAAATTACTGAAGTTAAAAATGGTAATTCTTTCATAGCATTTTCATGTTGAATTATCTATGAGTAGATGGGGAGAAATTGTACTCCTTTGGTTGTTTATTTTCTTTGACCCACTATGCAAAGCCCTGGCAGTTTTATTTTTTAATTTTATGCAACTTAAAGCCCAAGATGGGCTTTTTCCTTGATCAAAAGGAACTGAACAGAAAAACACTAAAAGCTTTGGAACCCACAAAAGAAGAGCATCCAAAGCTTGTAGCAGAAAACAAACTTTTTCTTTTTTTTTTTTTTTTACATACTATGCAAAAAAAAAAAATAGAGAGAAAACACTGTTCAGCCAGTGTGAACTTGATAAGGTCAATGGCTATTAAAGGTTACATCCATACCTGAGAGCCAGAAACACCAGATGACTGCATGAAATACTGCTGGTTTTGTAGTTTTGCATACATGGAATACATTGGGTCCTCATTCATCAATTTGTTATACAAAGAAAGAGCCTCCATTGCTTTAACATTGAGCTCTGAAAGTTCTGAATGTTTCCTAGAAAATATATTTTAGATTTCATTCTACAGTTTAGAAAGCTTTATTATAGGACAGACGATACAAAGTAATTTCATGAGGTGTGTTAACTAACATTTTCTTACTGTTAAGTGATGCCTGACAAATGCCAGAGAGTCAAATGGTACAACACTATAAATTATTATGAGACTACGGGAAAAAAATCTTCAGACCTCTTCTCAGAGAAACTACTAATAAATACACTTATTTTCTTTGCCAGTATTCACAGAAATTATCAAGTAACAACTCTGGTTTCTAAGAATGAATTTTAATTTCGGTCAAAGCACATGACATTTCTTTTTACCTGTCTATATCCTCCAATTTTTCATCTATGAGAGGTCCCATCTGGTGGCACATTGCTAGAACAGAAAGACATTAAAATATATCAGAGTAATAAACATTTCCATACTACAAAGTTAGAAAGCAATAAAAAAAATTAGATAGAAATAGATGCTAGTCCAATTTTCTTTTAGTTCATTACTATAATCTGCACGTCAAAAAAATTTTAATAACAGAGGTACCATCATGAACAATTTACGAATGAGACCCAGCTAAAGTTTTCAGTACTGATAAAATTTAAAAAGTATACTTTAAAATAAAACTAAAGTGAAACAAAACACACTTAACATCCAGGAAGTATAAAACTGAAACTATTTTGCATAAAAGGTTCACATAAATTGAAAGGTGATCTCTTCTTCAAGGAAGAAGATTCGGCACTGCAACCTAGATCATGTGCTCATCCAACTTTACTACAAGAAGACTATGAAAACAATGAAGGAGAAAACCAGTTGCAATGATTCAATCATGTGCACATCAAAGACACTAATAGCACATTTGTCTCACTAGAATTCTAATTGGGGGAAAGGGGTTTTTCAAACCACTGACATGTGCAAAAAACAACAGAAAATCTTACCAGAATCAGAATGAAAAAGCATTAAAATAAACAAAAATGCACCCCATGCCTCCTTTCAGCACAAGGACACGGGGCTCATCTAACTGCCAAGCAAACCATGGCTAATTAGCAGAAAGGCAGAGTTTGTCAAATGTAAAATATACAGACACAGAAGCTGAAAGGAAAATTTTGGATATTAGAAATTCAGAAGGTCCTGAAAACATCTGAGCCATGACAAGTGAAAGGACATCATTACTGAGTTCCTTGAAGGCAACCCCAGGTGAAAGAGGGGTTGTACGAGAGATACCCATCTGCTTCTTTGAACCTGGGATGAGTAATGCATTGGCAGAAATGCTGGAAAAAGATGTAAAACCCAAACTTCTGCATGCTTTTATGTATAGCACAAAGTGTGGCAAAAGGCATGACAAAGATTGTTTAGGTGTCTGTTAACATGATGACTGCTCTGCTGCCAGCTACAAACTCTGGGCTCCTGAACACGTTAGGATGAGCTCCCCAATTCAAAGACATTTGTGACTGGACGTGTGGATGGCAGAAGAAAATGGAGTGTTTTTTCTGCCAAATGTTGATCAGCATCTGCCACCACTGGTAGGAACCAAGAACTCAAAACACATCTACAGCAAAATTTTCAGAACCTATGCCAAAAACAGTAGTTCACCAAAGCCTAATTAAGTGTAGAGCAAGTAATCTTGAATTAGCATTGTAGAACTATATGTAGCCATATGTTTGGCAAGTGCTGTTGCAGGTAGCTGGGGAGTAATCATCTGACCACACTGCTGCTTTCAGATTCTAGGAGCAGTCCCACAGTTCAATATAAAATTCAGCATTGCTTTAATTATCCCACAATGCATTTTGAAGCACCTTCTAAAGTAAGCCCTATCTGTAGGCTGATTGACAAGCATACCTTTAATTTCTCTGCCGCTGTCCTGGATCAGATACAGGCAATCTGTTTCTTAGACAACAGCCTCTATAGCTATATTTGGGACTTGAAAGAATAAAACCAGTCATGTGTTTTTTTACCTCTCTTTAGTTTCAGTGGAACTAGAATATGTGCAGACATGTCACTGATGTGACTTCCTAAAACAGGATTCATTTACAGACATGAGGAGCCAGATGGGTGTGGAAAGATAGGAGATATCTAAAAGTTTACAAAGCTATGCATGTTTTAATTATTAACTTCTAGATAGATGTAGAAACTGCCATTTTCTTAACAAAGTCTGGTATCATCTGAATTGTCAGTTTAAGCCTATGTTCTATCTCATAATCAGGAAGTTTCCTTTCTTCCTTTTCCAAAATCCATTTTAAAAATTCTGGTGCATCTATCAGCCTAGGTAAAATGATCCATAATATCTCTATGAAGAGGTAGTCAGAACAATGACTCAGAGTAGGATAATTTGTAGCACTCTCTAAGTTATTTGTTAATATGCAACTCCTCCAGAAATACACATGCAATTGAAAAGCACAGGTCTATTCTAAACCTCCCTAGTATTTCTGCTTCCTCTCATGGAATCTACCTGACACTCCTTTTGCCACTCATGCTGTGCTACTCTGTGAAGGAAAAAATGAAGGATTAATTTGATTGAATTAAGTATTTATATGTCTTGAAAAGGGAAAAATATAGGAAACCATTTTCTTTAGAGAAAAGTAGATTTGTTTTAAGTTAACATTTTGCACTTTGATCTCATAGATGTGGGAAACAAGAAGTGAGAAGATAATTATTCTCAGGCATGCCTCTCACATGCACACAAAGCTGAAGTAGTTTCAGCTTAGTTTCAATTTGCGTTGATACAGAAAATTACCAGTGAGAAAAATATCAATTAAAAAACTCATTCTTTTCTGTTACCCTCAAGATGAAGCAATTCTGGGAGGTCTGGCTGGTCATCAGATGGATCAGCACTTTGTAACATCTGCAAGAGTTGGTCCATTTTATCCTGGAACACAAATTGTATTATTAGGGCAAATGTGGCAGCAAGGGAATTAGCACTTTCAGGATAGTAAATTAAAGCAGCTGTTCACAACAGCCATTTTGATTTCTTGGCACTTGAGAATCAACTAGACTAACTTTAAGAAAATGCAAATTATACAAGCTACTTTACAGGAATGAAGGTGCTTCAATAAGGAAAAGCTAAATGAGAAAAAATAATGGTAACAAGCGAAATGTACAGAATACTCCTTTAT
Source organism: Vidua chalybeata (assembly GCF_026979565.1). NCBI lineage: Eukaryota > Metazoa > Chordata > Aves > Passeriformes > Viduidae > Vidua > Vidua chalybeata. The sequence continues at coordinate 20,372,729 of NC_071530.1, forward strand.
TCCTTAAAGTCCTTCTAAACATATATTGTTTTCTAAGCAGTTCCTATTTTTCCACCCTAGAGATTACATATGCAATACCACCACCTAGTGGGATTAGTGGAAATGTTTTGACAGAATACATTGAGAAAGTACTTCAAATTCACTGAAAAGCAATTTTAAGTACTTGAGGCCTATTCAGTACATGAGCCATGTCATTACCAATGTAATGAAGTGCTGTTTTAAAATGATGTTTGGAGGCATCTCAGGATTTACTTCAGAATAAGTCAAGCTTAAGTAAGGAATTCAATCGCAACCCTCATGTAATAAAAACATCAAAGGTTTGAAATCAAACAGGCATAAAGTCTTTGAAAAATATGTCTTGGACTGAACTATATTGGTTAAAGTACCAAAAACATTACACATAAATTATTTTTAATCATGTATTAGCTGGGCAGTATCAAATAAATAGCCTTTTTCACATTGAGTTATATAGGTTGTATGAAAGTAGAAAATCAAACCATGTTTTGTCTTCCTTAAACCATGGAAAGGTGAAGAAAAGTCAAATTAACTACTTCCTTAAAAATTATACTGTGGCAAATTTAAAAACAAAAGACACTAAAACAAAAATCAACAATGGACTCACAGAAAACAAAAGCTGAAGGCACCTCAAGACAGGCCTCAGATAATCTATTTCAGCAGGTTACAAACTAGTATCTCCTGGGAAGAAGAGGTTTTGAGGTGGGACTTAAATAGGACTTCAGTAAGGCAGTAACTGATTTCTCATTTCAAAAAACAATGACAGAACCCAGGTTGAGGTTAAAAAAAACAGGGGGGAGAAACTTCCTGGACTGAATGTTTCTGGAAACCCTCTAGGATCACTGTGGTGAGATTGTAAATATCTTTCTAAATATTACTTACAGAGGAACAGAATTTCCGACTTTTCAGGAACAGAAAGAAATCTTTCAGTCTGAGGGTAGACAGTGGTGGTTATACTGGAAATAAATCTAAGTAAGCAGTCAAGATGGGCATCTCTACGGGATCCTGAAGTACTTTAAGTAAAATTTGAAAGTAGATGTGCTACTCAGCACTAAGATTCCAGCTTGGAGGTAAACAGATGTACAACCTTCATGTAGGGCCCTAAATGGAATGCAGTTCCAAATTCAGTTTCAGAAATTCCTGAGAACTTCAAGACTCTGACAAAAGAGAATACTGAAGATTTTATTTATTACTTTAAAGAAACCTCTCTTTTCATTCTCTTTTTATCATATTTTTGAAGTACAAGATGAAAGGGTTAAACATCACATACTTAAATGTCCCAGCAATGCATTTTATACCAATCAGTTTTTTTGCCATGCTTACTTCATCAATATAAACTGGTTCTGGCTCAGGTTCTATTGTTTCTACTTGAACTTCATCACTGAACTGCACTGTTTTCTTCTCAGCTTTCACTGTAAGATAAACAGCCAGATTCAATTTTATAAAAGAAAAAAATAAACACTGACATAAATATTATATAACTATTATAGGTTATAGGTTCCTTGCATTTGAAACCTCTACTGTGAAAATTTTAAAAATCATTGACATTTGAAAGCCACCATCCGAAATAATTTTATTATCTGTAAATCACATTATAAAAAAACAGATCAGTTCACACAAGCTCAGCAGAAATATGTTTTAGCAAGTAAATGGCTCTTTCATAGTCTTCCTACACATACATATTATAAGGTCATTATAAGTCACAACATACATATTAAAAGGTCATCAGGATAAAAGACCTGGAAAGAGTGATTGGAAACAACAGGGCTAGCAAGTCAAGTTTAAGATAAAACTGATAAAATCATCTCTGACAAACTGAGCCTTCTTTTCTCCAAAGCAAAGTCCACAATAGAAAGGTCTCAAGTTTCTCTATTCTTTCTTCACCAAATCCTATATACAAAGCATCTCATTCCTCTGTACTGGAGACTAGCACAAACAAGCTCCATATTTAGCAAAAAAGCAAAATATGACTCTTATTAGATAGTCTTAGCATAGCAGAAATGACTGCTACAGCATGCAATTCTGCTGACCTGCTCATACTTCTAGCACCCTCAAACTGAGATCACAGAAGATTAATCTTGCAAACCCACGAGATTTACAGAAATCAGCTCTAGAATCTTGAAGTCTTATCTACTATTTAATATTTTTATTAAATATTTAAAGTAGATTGGATGGCTATAAATAAACTGCATGCAGAAAATCCTTCTGTCCACTATGCACGTGTACATACCTACAGTATGTAACTTTCTTGAACTCTTTGAACACTGGTAATCTGTCTCCAAGTCCTATCTGCCATGGGACCTTCAATTTCATCTCAATTAGATATGCACCATTGCAACTGGACAAAAAGGCAGCTTGGAAAAAAGCTGTTGTCCACGTCTATCTAGGTGTCAATGGAGTGATTCCAGGAGACTCAAAGAAGCTGCTGACAAAGGCAGCAGCAGACAGCAGCATTTTTCAGCAAGTTCATGATTAAAATAAAATAGTAAAGCAAATTATTTTGCAAAGACAGTTTGGGCAACTGTGGTCTGACTGTTGTTTGTGATAGCATAGCAAGGGCTCCTCAGTTTTACTCCAATTATCAAATTAACTTGCAACTGAACTCCATCATAAGGGAAAGGAAATCACCCATGAGCCATGGCAGAGTTAAACATATATACGTAAATGTAAAGTTACTTACTCATTTCAGGCTCAGCAGAAAGATCAGCTGTTACAAAATTAGATGGAAACAATCCTATACCCTGATGAGTTTCACCTTTCCACCAATTTGGATCACTAAAGATTAAAAAAAAATAAGTAAAGCCCCCATACATCAGAAATCCCATACTCACATGGAACTTTCCTAGGGATTGCACAGTAAAGGCTTTTATATTACTAGCACAAAAATATAACTTGCATATATACAGAAATCTTTTCACAAGAATTTTTATGCAAATACATTTATTTGTAAAAAATTGAGAAGATAACAAAATAAAGTATTAATATAAAAATAATTTCCATTCATTGTATTTCAAGGTATGCTTCTACATAGAAGATATAATTATTTCTAATTAATTTTTACAGTTTAACATAATTCTAGTAGGCATTCTATATAACTTACCTGTCATCAAGTATAGTTATAAGTTCTCCAGCTTTAAAAGTTAGTTCGTTATCTTCAGCAGCCTCAAAATCGTAGATTGCACGAACCTTTCGGCCCTCATGTTTGTGGTTTGTTAAAAGGCTTGAGGTGCTTGGATACAAACTGGAAAGTGTTGTTTGCTGTTGCCTTTGTTCTTTTAGTGACAGCTCAATAGCTACAAAAGAAGAATTACTCTGATGAAAATTCCCTATAAAAATGGGTTGATTGATACAAAAATTTAATTCTGTGAAAAATTTTTGTATAATTCTATACTTGTTGCATTTTAATGACTTTATGTCTTTCTCTTAGAATTAATGGTAAATAACAAAGAGAGCAGAATTCTGCCTATGGATTTACTGAGGCTTCCAACATGGACAGGATGAATAAATAGCATTTAAGCACAAATAGAATAACTCTACAAAGTCATCCAATTTTTATTATTATATTATTGTTACAATATTGAACTGGTGTAAAATATTTACATTCTTATTTTACATCTTACACCATGTTGAACTTTTCCAGATTGCTTGAAACATTAAAATGATACCGCTGTTCCAGTGCACACTGGTTCTCTGTTAGAAAGGAGCCCTTAGCATGAATTCACAGAATCAGATTCACACAGATTGGCTGAGGTTGGAAGGCACCTCTGGAAGTCACCTGGTCCAATCCCCTGTTCATGCAGGGTCACCACAGCTGACTCCCAGCATCAACTTTTTAATATCTCCAAGAATAAAGACACCATGATGGGTTTCCCTGAGAAACCTGTGCTAGTGCTTGGTCACCTTCACAGTAAAGTCCCTCCTTAATTCATAATTACCAAAATTATTTTTTGCTTAAACAAGCAATAATTTGCCCCTTCCTTTATTTTCCTCCCTATCATTCCTTGAATAATTTCACATTTCTGGGTCATTTTCAACTAACCTTGACTGAGCTGAGAAGTTTCACTCATATCAAACTCAGCTCAAGTTTGCAGAAAAAAATAGATCATATTTAAGAAGGGGCAGCGTGGACACAAACTTTATGAAACTCACACAGATATGCTTTTGAGATACAGATCTCTTTAAAAGTAGACTTCAGTGTTGACTGTTGAAGAAGCCATTAGTAACACATACAGATTGGCTACTGTTCCTTTAAATAAATCAATATGCATCATGTCAGCAAATAAATGCACTCACCTTTAGCTAAATCCTCCTCTTCCTTTTTGGTGGCTACTGTACCGGGATCTTTGGCAACTAGAGCTGGACTTGCTTTTGCCTGTTCAGCAGCCTAGCCAAACGTAAAAGATGTAAAAATGAATCCAACAAAAAACTGACAGTGCATTAAGTTCACCATTTTGCTTTGTATTCCTCTGCTATATAAAAATCTGAAATAATTTAGAGCATTTCACTTCTCAAAGAAAAGTTTTATTAAGACAAGGTAAATTTCATTTTGTTTGCCAAACATTCTAGAATTCAAGACTACAAACTGTAAAATACAGAGCTGAGGATAAAAAGAATTTGTGACACACTTTGAGAACAACCACAAAAACCTAATATACCTGTGAACCAATAGCTGGGAAAGTAACTCCTTGCTCCTTAAGATTTTTTATCATAGCAGATATTAAACTAAGCTGTGGGTCATTCTTGAATTCATCAGTCCATTCCACCATAAGGGCTTTCAGCTTCTCACAAACTTTTGGATGACCCTGCATGGACAGTAGAAACTAGTTAAATAACGTAAGAATCTGATCTTAATTTCACATAATTGCACGTTACTGTCAATATAAAACATATAGATACCTTACTTTGTAGTCAAGTTTAGTGCCAGTACAGTATGTGCTAGGCCCAAAATAAAGTAAAATAAGATTACATAGAACCCCCTGTTATATCTCCATTTCATCATATTTGTATTTAACATTTTACTGATGTTATTTAAAGTGAAAATATAGTAGTTTATTTATAAATTAACATGCCACACCTCCCCCAAACAGAATACCTATGTTAACTAGTATGAAATGGCATTCAGGAAGTTCTGAGAGCCACAGTCTTTACAGTAATCTTCTCTCCTTCTCCTCCCCCATCTTTGCAGTCCTCTAAAAGTAGATTCTATTCCACTTTCAGATTACCCCAATTCTCTACCTAATTTCACTTACAGGTGAAATATAAAAGTCAATGCAATACATTACCTTATTCAACACATTGCTTACTTCACTGGCAAAATCTCTTGAACAGACTTCTAAATGAAAGATTTTACCACAGTTTGATACACATGCTCCTAGAAGCTAATGAAAGAAAGATTAAAACTTAGAAATTTTTTGCAATATAACTTTTCAGAAGGAAAATGAACTACATTAAAAAGAACCTACTGTTAATGCTTGCATAGCAACATGCGGATCTTTATGGTTCACTCTTTTCATAATAGAGCGGAGGCAGTCTTTAGGCCTAAAAGACACAAAATAGCTTTAAAAATATGGAATGGAATGAATATTTCCTCTTGCACAAATGACAACACTGACAACACTAACAGACAGCAAGATCTCCTGAACACCATGAGTAAATTATTTAGTAGTTTATAATTTAAAACAAGAACATTTAAAAATGAATTAAACACCATAAACAGTTGTAGCCATTTCTATCTGTAGGATTTGTGGCTCTCTTAATTATCAAAACCTCTCAGTAATTTATAGTACCTCTTGTACTTAGAGCGAATTACTGTAAATACTCCAGAAATGCATAAAATCCCTTACAATTAGAAAACTGAAATTCTCTGTAGTCCATGCACTCCTCTATATTTCACAAACATATGTAAGAACATTTCCTTACATACTGATTTACCAACATCCTTTTGCTACTTTTATTTTGAATTACCACCATGTTCCTCAGAGTCTCTTTTAATCTACAGAAAAAGATTTATAAAGAAGACATGTAATGAACCAATAATTTCTAAAAAAACCCTGTTAGACAATATACATTGAAGTTTCAAAACAATTAAATATAGAATTCAAGTCTTAGCTATGTTGTGGTAGATAGAAATCTATGTTGTGGTAGATAGAAATAACATGAAAAGCAACTTCAACAAAGAATTTGAAAGGGGACTTCAGAAAGTTTAGCATTAGATTTAAAATGATGACTTTCTGATACTTTGTTCCATCTACAAAGTAGTGGAAAGCTGAGCCAGGCTGAAGTAGGAATTACCAAGGGCATACAATCACTATGTGTTGAATAGCCCTGGAAAGATAACCCTGGAAGAGGGTAAGTAGAGAAGGAGGAAAAGAGAAGGTAAATCTAAACTAAGAGGTTTTACACACTTTTGGAGTTTACATTTATAGCATGGTTGTCTTTGGAAGCAAAAGTATTTTTCTGTTGAACTGATATCCAAAAACTAACATGAAACTCAGGTATAAGTTACACCACTGCTTGGCTATACTATATTTGGCAGTGTCTACATTTTACAGAAATGTCCACCTCATATTTAGTGGCACTAATTATAGAAAGTGCTGTCACACAGCACAAGTACATATCATTCAGTGTATACCTTCACATACCAATTATTACAGATGAAGGCTTTAAGGCAAGTACTACCTTTTATCTATTAATTATCCAAGACTTCTCATATGTTCACTTTAATTGAGAAAGAATACAGGCTAAAATTGTTAGAAATAACTACTTTCTTTAACCATTAGTTTATGAGTAAGATTAACAATGTGATATGATTGCAAGCTCAAAAAAGTACTTGCCCATTGTGAAACCAGTATTTATAAAGGCAGAGTGCAGGATCAAGAGCTTAGCAGCTCAGGAACAGGATCATAAGCCTAAGATTTTTTTTTACAAAGGAATCCAGAGTCTTATTAAAAGTAATAAGAAAGCCTCAAAGCCAAATGATCATCCACATGTCTCAAGTACAATCTACTTGTTCATATATTTAAAAGAAATTATCAACATTTGAGTGTTAACTGTTTTTAAATATTCAAATGTTTAAAATAAGAAATCTTTTGGTTACATGTAGGTAAATAAAATAATCCAGGTGTACCAATCTTTAGTCACACAGAGTAAGAAAACCTATTCTAGACAAGCCTGTAATTCTTATTTTTAATTCTAATTAATTCATCTAATTAATCTAATTTTTACTTCTAATTAATTCATCTAATTAATTAATTTAGTGTGAAAATTATGAGAAGCACTATGCAAAACAAACAAGAGGAAAGCATGCATTCTGTGAGTGTAGAATTCTATCTACTTATTAGGCATCTCTCCAAATAGTACTATACAAATATTTGGCCACTCCAATGATGCTATGATCATAATTTCAGAGGCACCACAATGCGTGGTAATAACAAATAAATAGGGTGAAAATATGGCAAGATACAATAAAAGCTATGTATCACATGTGGCATTATATAGTATCATATACCAATTCACATGGAAAATACTCATAATGAATTTCAGGTTTAGTTTTAGAAAGTAGAAAAAAATTCTGATTGTATTTTATTTAACAAGGACACAATTAGCAGCATTTGTAATCTAAAATACTACTCTGCACAAAACATTTCAGATATGTTCAAGAATTTATTGTTCATTTACAGTCTAAGGTAACTCTGTGGGACTCAGCTTTTGTCTTTGGTCCTTCAGAACCAGGCTGGTCATAAAGCTTCCTGGTTGGCCTGCTAGGCATGCACTGCAGTTACAATGTAAAATGCTACTGGGATTGCATAATATGAGGGGCAAAAAATGGAAGACACATCAGAAAAACTATAAAGTAAGCAATTTTGCTGTTCTCTCTTGCATGAACAGGCATAAAAACAACCAAAGAAGAATCAGCTAACCAGAATACTGCCTTGCTGAGGCAGTGATTAATCCTTAAGGAATGAAGACAAAGTTAGGCAAGCAGCAATATGGACAAACCATTTCTCAATGACAATTTCTCCAATACCCACCCCCAACAGAGAGTGCTGTAATGAGCATTCCTATTTTCTCAACCCTTGGTGTAGCCTCTCAGCCACTGACTTCATTTTTTTCAGCCATCATTTTTTTTATTAAGTAACTTTTCTGGAATCAAACTGAAGTTGTGATAGTTTCAATGTAGACTGATATGTTTCATGAAATAAACAGTATAAGAGTCTCAAAGCCAAATGTAAAGCTGATTACAGTTAGGAACTGGCTAGCACTGAAATGACTGAATAAAGGGGAGCATCTTTGCTAAAATATATCATACCTGTCCAATTGATTTTTCCCTTTAGTCTGTTTAATGAACCATTCAAATTTTATGTTATTTTATTCTGAGATGATAAACTATAGATTCAGTTTTGTAAGCATTTTCATTGCAGAAAAGCAACACTATGCAAAAATCAATACCTTTCCTGTAGTCAGATTTAAAATGTCAAATATACAATCACAGAACATCCTGAGTTGGAAGGGACCCCCAAGGATCATTGAAGTCCAACTCCTGGCCCTGCAAAGGACAGCCTCAAGAATCACATCATGTGATTAAAAATTTTAAATTTTTTTAAATAAACAAGTTTTCAAGAATGCTGTACAAAACTAGGAGACAGAGAAGGAATGCCTCTACCAGTAAAACCTTTGCTTTAATCATGTTTCTATGCTGAAAAGGCAACTTGCTCATTGAGCAAATATTGGCAAAAAACAGGATGCAAACAATGTGATGTCCAACTGCCGAGCTGTATAAGTTCCTAAAGGAAATTCAGAGATTTAAAAAAGTGTTGTCTCATCATTAGACAAATTTTAGATCATCTAAGAACCTGATATGCGAAATGTGCAGGAAATGTTAAGTCTGTACTACATAGTGTAGTATTTCATATAGGCTATGACCTTGTAAACAAGTCATATTGTTGAAAATATTGACGTATTTTCTGTCTTTCCTGTGTTTTCTATAAAAATTCTAATAGCAACTCTGAATTTGAAATTCACAAAAAAACAGAGAATGTACTCAAAGAGAGGCATTCAGTGGACTTCTAACTTGCTAAAACTCTGTTTTAGTTGTTTGGATTAAAGAAAGCAAGATAACATTTTCAGCAATTTGTAATTCTCAGTATGGAAAGTATTACAGCATAAAAAATAACAGTAGTAATTATGTTATGGAACTGTAACTAATTTATCTTATGAGAAAATGCAATATCTTTGTAGCATAACAGGTTTCCAACAATTAATCTGGATACCAATAAGTTGGCAGACAATGTGCTATACCAGAAGTGCTGGTGTATTTCTAGGCTGCTGTGACTTCAGGTGTAAGGCAATCTAGATCTAGAACACTGCAGGATGCAATAGAGCTTACAGACTAGTACAAAGAAAATCCACAGAGATTTTTGTAAGCTAAGCTTCTGCCAAGAACAGTAACAAACAGCTTGTACTGGAGCAGAATTGGTTAAAAGATTAAAGCTGATCCCAGTTAAGAAGACTTGCATCCTTGTCAGAGGAACTTAAAACTGCAGGAGAATTTCAAACAGCTAAGCATATCTCATTTGAACTTCTTAATGGGAAACACTGTCATGCTTTACCTTGCTACTGCATGACATAATCCATTAAAAACAAAGAAAACCAACTCTCAGCAAGTTTTAACAGAATCTGAATTTAAGCAATAAGTCAGCTAGCAGCCTATTACAAGCAAGATAAATATTACAAAGGTTAAAGTCACACTTTTCTTTTATAAAAAAAAAGATTAATAAACACACAAAAGAAAAATACCAAAACCAACACAAACCTCACAAATCCTAACAGGAATTTAGCTGCACATCACCAGAAGATCTCTAGCTTTGTCTGTATTGCTGTCTCTTACAGCTACACACATTCAAGCACTGCTCAGGCTATGTTGCTGTGAGACTAAATTTCATCTGTGGAAAGGCTTTCAGTGATTAAATAGAATACTGAAACATTCAATAATATAGTTACTGTTACAAGCTTGGCATCAACGTGCTCAAGGAATAGAAATGCAGTTTTACATATAAAGACTAATATAAAACATGATTAACAACTTGCCAGCTGTTATCTTAACTACAGTTATACACAACAGCACAGAAGTCTCAATGTGCTGTGCTATTTTTATGTTCTCCTCCAGAGACCATCTCTAATCCCAAGGAATAAGCTTATTTGCAAACCTGTCCTTTGGAACAAAAGTCCCAGGTGGGACTGTGCTGTCTGGCATCTCATACTGCTCCTGGCAGTTCTACAAGGCAATCAAAGTCATTCTCAGAGAAGCCTTCCACAGCATCAGTGGCAAAACTTTCTTCTTGAGTTTGCTCCATTCCTAAATTTTTACAAGAAATGCTTCGAGAAGGTGTATTTAAAACATTTCCAAGTCCTAATACTACACTGACTGAAAGCACTATAAATACACTGAAATTATGTCTTTAAACTGTATTTTTTAGTTGCTAGTTCAAATCATACTTTATCTTTTCATGTCCAAAAATAAGTTCATGCATAAATTCTATGAATGAGCTCAGTAAATGGAAACATTTCCAGCCCATATTAAGATGTGTTTAATATCACATCTCCAAAATGTACATTTTTCAAAGCCCTGCTGACAGAGAATAGCTTCTGAAAACAAGGAGAAGAAACACAAAGCCTTGTTGTTTTCTGTAACAAAGACACTGGTGGTCTGATGGAAAGAACAATGGAGGGCAGCAGATGCTTCATACCTTGGTTTTAGCAAATTTCTGACATACAGCTGAAGCCTTTGTAGTGTCCTTATCACACAGCTGGTGAAATATGGGCTGGATAAAGGTGGGTGGAAAACTGGTCTCCTAGACTCAAGGAGTTGTCACCTGTAGTGCAAATTCCAGCTAGCAGGTAGTATCCTTTAGGGATTTCTGCTGGGAGCAACAGTACTCTCAGTAACTTACTGACCAGAGTGAGTTGAAGGGGAACAATCAATATACTAGAGGCCGTGGCTAATGTTCAGAGGCACCTGGACAGGCTGGAGAAATGGGCAGGCTGGAAGTTCAATAAGAACAAGGATAAGGCATTGCATTTTAAATGAGGCCAGGAGCTGACCACATGAAAAGCAGGAAATGATCTGCAGCTCCTATTGGGTGAGAGGTGTCAGCAGTGCAGCCTGACAGCTAAGACAACCCACCACATCCCAGCTCAAAGTACTGGTCAGCACAACCAACAAGGTCAGGAAAGTGACCCTTTCCCTCCATTCTGCACTTGTAAGATTGCATCTGGAGCATTTTGTCCACTTTAGTGCTCCCCAGTGCAGGAAGGCTATTTACACACTGCCCTAAGTCCAATGGATAGCTGCCAGGATGGTCATGGAGGGTCACATACAAGGAAAAGATGGGAGAGGTGCTTTCAGCTTTGAGAAGAGCAGCCAAAAAGTGGGGCTTACTGCTTTCAAAAACCAATTAATCAGAGTATACACAGAACATGCAGCCAGATTCCTTCTTAGAGCTGCACAGTCACAGGACAAGATGCAATAGACAAGTTGGAATAGTAAAAATTGCAAAGAGATTGCAGAATTATTTTTTTATTTCCTTACTTAGTAAGTAGAACTAGTTAAATACTGAAACATGTTGCCTACAGAAGTTGCGGAACCTTTGACCTTGGAGGCATTCAAGACTCGACACGGTCCTGAGCAACCTGATCTAATTAGACCTGTTTGAAGCTGGGGGGGTTGGACAAGATGACCTCTGGAGGTCACTTCCAACTTAGATTATGATTGTGTAAGAAAAATGCCTCATGAAGCCTCCTGGGTTTACAGTGATACTGCTAAAACATATCCATTTATTTTATCTGTTACACTGGCAAAAAGCTGCTGTACACAAGTCCTAATTTTAACGCATCAGGCAGTATCTCCAAAGTACGGATGGCAAAATATTTCAGCAGAAACCCCATACATTTTCCTTTTACTTGTAATCTATTTAAGTTAAATTCAGCTGTTGCAGAAGTTTATAAAATATAACAAAAAATTAATTCCTCTCACCTGGGTATGAGACTGAAATAACAGAATTAAAAATATTTGGGGACGAAATTCCTGACGTTACTTACCCTGTGCGTGACTGTCCAACTTTATCACAGATGTCTAAGATGAGGCCCCAGTCTTCTGCAGTGTTCATCTCACTGGTTGCTTTCTCTGATAAAGAAAGTATAAGTAAATCAAAATAAAACTTTTTTAAAAATTTTAAATTGTCAACAAAGATGTTGAAATATTACCTCTTTGTATATTTCTAAATGTATAAAAAATCCTATACTTAATAAAATTAATATATTAACAATGTTGCATCTAATTATTTTTAATTTTCTGATGTTCACTTGTGACTATTAATTTTAATTAATAGGCAAACATATTTAGGGGTTGTTTTACTACATCATAAAGATGCACACAGAACATGAAACAAGAAGTATAGCTACCAACAGATTTTTTTTTCCATTTGAACTATAAAGTTTGATAGGATATACCCAAAGCATTGGTTCACTGTTTGCAGAGTCAGATACAACTGAATTTATCACCTTCCCACACATGAAGTGCTGTGTCTTGCATTTCCTTTAATATATTACATCTCAACAAGAAGGAATTAAAAAGTCATCATAATCATTAAACTTCTATATTTCCATTCTTATTTTTGCCTTGGATTATATATTTCACTGTTTCTTTTCAGCTATAAAGACTGCTAAACCAAAATTAATCTCAAAGAAGCCATTGTGACTCTTCCTTCCACATTTTTTGAGTAGGACAAGAGTCCCTGGTGAAGACTAAAGAAATAGAGAGAGGAGGTAAAGAAGAAATAGATTCAATGTCAGAAGAAAAAATAGATTCCCTCCCTATTTGTCCCCCACAAAAGCTTACTTACAGTAAGTATAATAATAAATAAAAGCATTAAAGGAAACTGAGCCTTACACTGCAGCTCAATAGAAGATTATCTAAACACAGATCAGCTTAGGACTGGAGAACATAAGGGAATGTACATGTAGTTTTCATTAGTAACCAAACAGTAGGACAATAATACAGAAACTTTGTTTCTCATTCCTGCTTCATCTGCAAAACACAAAATATGCCTCAGCAGTGAGTACCATCTTTCAGGGAGCATCTCGGACTACTTAGTTTTATGAAAAGAACCAAAGATTTCCTATAAAAACTTAACTGCCAGGAAAGATTCATTATCTAGATTAGCACTGGCAAAATTGCAAAGACAAAGCAAAACATCTAACCTCCAAAACAAAGGATTATTCATATCAAAGTTGATGGCTTTTCTTATGAATGAGTTTCTGTGTCCTACAAATTGATGTAGGTTACAGTTAATTCATGTCTTAATTCAGAACAAAAATGCAGAAAAGCAAAACTATGTTTATGTACTCCCAACACATTTCTGAGGAAAAATTCAACACTGACATATATACAACTGAAATGATAACACATCAGCTATACTACCAGATGCAAGGAAAAGAGCAAAACAGTGTAGGGAAATATGAAATGGAAGTTAGTTACAATTCTGCATGTTCTCTCAGATAAAGTAGAAGGACATTACCTCTTCTCTCTAAACCCTATCAGAAAACTTGTTTGATTAGAACAAAGCATTCATAATCAACAGAAATATCAAAAATTATGGTTAGACAGCATGCTAACATCTAGCACTAAGATATGCCAGCAGATCAACGAACCACTTCATTTTCCTTTCAGTCTGCTCTTGTTCCAATGCATGCTTATGACTAACAATCATAGAAATTTGTGATTTTCAGGTAAGACACTTGAACTCAATACCTTGCATGAACCATCACAGACCAAGGCAGACTTCTGAAATTGCAGTCTATGTACACAGCAGCTGTTCTGCTCCAAAGACTGCCTCAACTCTGCAGCACCAGAACTGCTGTTTTGAAACACAGAGCCTGAGTTTCCTACACTGTGTTCCTCAGACTGAAAGCAGCAGATAAGCACAGTCCAGAGACACACAAAACAGACCACATGGAGGCAGTTTACTTCCAGGACTCCACTGCTTCAGTTCGTTCCCAGTTCTAGTGGAGCTGGACCAGCTCCAGTCAAAGAGTGCCTGCACAGTTCTCTCCAAAGCCTTAAGTTCCTGCCAGGCTCCAAGCTCACACAAGGAGCTCACAAACCCAGACTGGTCACTCATGCCTAATGCTGCACTTCAGTTAGCACATCCTTTAGCAGAGAGATGAACAATCCAATGGAACTGAAACCTTGGTTTTTTCCACTGTTCTACATAACAGACAGTCGTCTGTATTTTTGACAACAATTGATCCTTCTTTCCCCACAATGTCAACAAAGAGAAATGACATAGCAATCGGTTATGTCTTCTACAAACCAAGGAGTAAACTACTAATGCACGTTTAATGTTTTAATATAACAGCAAACTGTGCTTTATGCTAATTTAAATACTTTGGCTAAAACTACAAATAAGATAGTGATTGATGAAATCCCCAATCCACATTAACCACACAGATTATAGCCTTTATTTTAATTCTGAATTAGAACATTTTGCAAATCTATCCATGAGTACAATTACAAGTTTTTTGCTATGACCACGTTCTTTCTTGTCAGTCGAAGTTAGTCCTATAAAAAGTACCATTTGTTTGCAGTGCCTTCCCCTAGGACATTTCCTCCACCAAAAAACACTAGATAGTATCTTGGTAAATTTCAGCCTGAAACCAAGTTTCACTGTATACTTTCAGTCTTCTGTAGTAACAATCAACCAATAAAACAATCAGATAATAAAATTAATGGTAAGACAGAAAAAAAATTGCCTCTGGAGTTCTACTTAAATTCTGCCTCAGACAAGGGAAGTTAAAAGTTAAGAACATACTGAGAATGTTAGCAGCACACTGTCTGAGCTGACTGTCCACAAAAGGCCACTTACTAATGCTATGCCAAACACAAAGGAAACAGGACTACATCACAGCTCTCTTCCACGAAGCTCTAAGTCAAGGCATTGTTTTCTGAGCACAAGCAAAGCCTACAATTGAACATAGTAATTTTAAGCAGTGCAAGACTGTACAATCTTATGTTGCATCAGGTTAATTTGTAGTAATTAATAGTTATTAGTAATCATAATTACTATTAATAGTAGTTAGTAAAATAGCAGTTTTAAATTTTTTTAGCTGTTTTTTCCTTGAGGGTTTTTTTCATTACTTGCCTTTACTGCTCACCTTTATTTTTTCAGGAGTTTTTAATATCCTTTCTTACCAGTAATTCCATAAAGACACACATATTCGTAAAAGTCATACTTTCAGAGGAAAACAATAATTGGATCTATGAGCTCTTTGGTCAAAAACAACAATGATCAGGCACAATATAAAAATACCTTTCTAAATTATTTCAACAATTTATTTAGTTCCTAAAACAAACACAAAAGAGACAAAAAAAAAATATCATTTTTGGCCACTTTGCAAGGCACAGATCTTGGAATGACTAGGCCTCTCTCCTTATACTTCCGCATTCAGAACACTAGTCATAGTGGGTCAGACCAGTTCCATCTTGCCCAATATTCAGTCTCTAAAACATATATTATACCTCAACCAGACACCTAGGAAAACATAAAAGAGAACAAGGTAAGCATTAATTGTACTTCCCTACCAACACACCTTTTAGTGACCAACAATTTGCAGCTTCATAACTCCTGAGTCAGAATTGGTGCTCCAACCACACAAACATTGTCATAAATCACACAGAGAACAAATAAAGCATTCTGAAGCAAAATGCACCTTGTCTGATGGAAATCTCAGCTGTGTTTGTATCCTTAGCTTCTCAATAATTTGTAGACTATAATGTCCTTTAAATAAAGCACCTACATGCTGAAACCATTCTTTCAAATATATATTGTACCTTTTTTTGTGGCACTGAATAGCAACTGCTTCTAAGGAAAACATCATTCCTCATTACAGATGCCATAGACTCTCACTGAAATACTGTACCTAAAATCCAGAAAACAGAGTTACAGCTATTGAATGAGAAGCCAGACGAAAAAGATCAAAATATATGAGTTTAATTACTTATGCATTGGTTGAAAGCACACAGGCTATTGCATGGGCTCCTTTGGGATACCTAAATCACCCTGCCTCTCCTTGTGTCATAAGGTTCATTAAGTGTGTTGAGGCCTCATTTCCCTCTAATTTACACAAATCTGAATGCTTGGAGCATTGATAAAATTCTGTTTACTCCTCTGGTTCTGTGCAGTATTTATAAATTATAAGCAAAGCAAAAAATATTTGCACTGTGATTCTATTTGAAGTTCCCTCTTACATACAAAACACAGTTACAGTTGATTATTTTAGGACAGAAGAAAAAAAAAAAACAAAACCCTTTTCTCAGAAGAAAAAAAAAATTCCTAAAATGCATGCCTGTCCTAAAGAAATTTATCATCAGATTTACAAAGTACTATTAGACAGAAGAAAGGTAGTGCATGCTGAAAAAAATCCATTGCCAGATTTAGTGGTTGATGCTTTAGGTGCTGGTAAAAGGAATATAAATATTGCTGCAGATTTGCCATGGAAATATGTGCTAGTCATTTGATTTCTCTGCCTTAGTTCTGCATCTTAACAATAGCATTTTACTGCCTTATTAGAAATTTGCAAGAGTAAAACTCTCATGACTGTTCGGATACTGCCGTGAACCACATAATGCATTTCTTAGAGCAGAAAACTTAGTGACTATACATTGCTAACATCATTTTCAGAGGGAGTTCCTGGCAGAATTGAGCTTCCTAAGCTTCAGTTTTTACTGAAGTTTATTTTGAAAGAAAAACCCAAGTCTAAGAACTGAGCTATTTTTCTGCAACAATTTTTAAAAGATGTTAAAACTAGTAGAATTTCAAGAAATAACAAATTTAGATCAAAATATCCTCAAACCCAACACTTAAAATGTACATCATTTGAAGCAGTTAAAACAAGTAGCAGTAAAAACTGTCAGAAAATTCTACCAATATAATGTTTTCAACCATCCTACTTATTATTTGCTATTACTCTATTCATGGATGTAACATCATTTTCACAGTTGGACATCATTAAAATGAAATACTGAAGTTGTAAATTCAATTACAAAGAGACAAATGGCTACAGAAAGTCTTCAAAATAATAGCTAAGGAAAGTCTTAGACTCATATTACAACCACTTTCTAGCATGATGAAAAATCCTCAAAAATCTGTTATATTATAAATAACACAGATTTAATGAAAAATTCAACACTCTCCTAAGCCTTCTCTTCTGCTCAAAGTTTTCTTTTCTTCACATGGCTAAATAAAGAATTCCCCTTCCCTATGAAATTGCAAACACTAAAATTCCAAAGCAATATAGTTTGAATACCCATTAGAGAATGAAAGTGACTGCAAATTTTTCTTTCTTTTTGCAAGGCACTTGCTGAGAAATTTGGATTACATGCCATTCCACATCAGTGAAGTTAAACACACTTAGGTTTTGCTCTTTTTTGTCTGTTAAATAAAAAGAACAAATACATTTGTTGGACCATTCTACAAAAGCCACCACTTGAATATTAACCACTTTGCATTTCACTAACATGCTCAGAACTTCACACGAAGAATACATCCAACCAGATTTTATTTTGACAAGACTGCAAATAACCCCTAACAGGCAATGACACCATAGAGAGAAAGTTGAATTCCATGTACCATTAGCTTTGATCAAGCTATTAACCAGATTCTGCAGTTTAACTGTACATGTGCAGGGTTCCCAAGTCCTTCTGGGAGCATTTGTAGAAGGTGTCCTATGAAAGCTATGCAGCTGATCTGAGGCAAAGCAAACAGCAGTGACAGAAGCCACTTCAGCCCATTCCTTCAGAAAACCTTATAGGATCTCACCGTATTTAAGGTGGCCCAGCAAAAATGAGCATCACTCTGCTCAATGAACTGAGCAGAATAAAAGCAAAAGGATTCACAACCTGGTTTAAAAAGGCTGAAATTCTAAGACTAGCTGCGTAAAAATAATTTAGATGTTTAGATCTCTCATGCAAACCCTAACAAATCCACAGAACTCAAACTACCTTTCACCCAGAAATATTACAACACATCAGGAAGGTTGTGTTGTGTAATCACAACACATTAGAGATACACCAAAAGGATGAATAGTCTGTAAACAAGGTGTATCACAGGTATGTCATATGAACAAATGGTGCCAGGATATATTTGCAGAAGGCCACAAGCCAAGCCACAGTACAAGAAGCATTTCAGAAGGATGATTAGCAAGAAACTTAATGTTCCACATCAGTTACGCAATGTTGTTTTTATCAGTTAGAGGAATAGATTTTATATGTTGAAGATTTACTTTGAGTCTTCTAAATTTTGGTATTATAATACACATTGTCACAGCTGAAAGGAGAAGCACTTATGTGACTCCTTCCCTGGGAGGAAAGAGAATTACCAGAAAAGTACAGTCTTTCACTATGGAACATACTATGTTGGCTTCAAAGTGCCCAGCTGAACTGACAGCCTGCTAATTGATAGTGGAAAAGATTTTTTTTGTTGGCTGATATACTGAAGGGGTATTCCACTTAGTCTTATCCTGTCAGCATTGCCATTTTTCACTGAGGACCTATCGCCAAAGACATCTTTAAGTAAGAAGTTCCTGTTTTTCATAAATATTTATAAATTACTGAAAAGGGGGGTTGCTATAGCTCCTTTTCCACACATTTTCTACTCAGTCTCCCTGTTAGCTCACAGTTAATATCCTTTGTAAAACAAAGCTGAGACAAACAGTAGGCCAACTCAGGCAAAAAAGTGCCAGTCTCATGACAAGCTGAACCAATCCTTGGAATTCATCTTTCTTTGCAGCCAGATGTTAACTCATAGTCTGCAGTCTCCGTAATGATCTGGGGTCAAGAAACTCATCTATGACAATTTTCCCTTCTTTTGGCAAACCTGGCTGAACAAAAAAAGTTCAGCTCAGAGAGACATGTAATGGATGTTTTGAAAATGTTGACAAAGCAAGGGGACAAATCTAAACAACAATGAGTTTAAATAGCAAGAGGATTTTATTTCAAGAAATTGCACCATGTGAATCATGGTCAAACCATTTCTTACATTCTAAGAGCATCAAACTATAGGCTGATCATATGTAATTCAAGCATATTATTAAATATTTGAAGAGTCAATAGCATAAAATCATCAACAACTGTTGGAGTTAATAAAATATAGGGAAAATGATTACAAGTCACATCAAGTTCTACTATCTTACTAAACCACCTGCTTACTTTCCTATTACTGTAAATAACAAGCCTGAATTTCTTCTCAATCCTGTGCTGCCTCAAACCATCAGAGTAAGAATCAGAGTAACATCCAGAGCAAATGCAAATACCTTCATCCTTTACTGCATGTAAGGAAAAAAGAAAAAAAAACCCAACCCTCCCATGTTTTTTAACACCTCCTAATATCACGTGTGATTTCTGTGACACCTTATACCAGAACCTGAGTTACAGATTTTATTCTTGAGTTAATATCTAAATGACACTTGAGAACTGCTTTAGCAGTAAGTTCTTTATCAAACCTAGCCTAAGCACTGCTACATTACTAATAAGCCTGTCATGACAGATTAGTAGACAGTCTTTTGGTTCTTAAAGCAAATTTCACCATTATTTTACCTGAGTCAAACTTACAGATAAATCTGCATTTCTCAGGAACAACTCGCTGGGAAAAATTTTATGATTAAGGTTGAGAAATACAGCAGAAACAGAAAACCCATAAACCTAATAAGAATACTTTTAATTCTAACCCCTTAAATGGAAGATTAGAGTTTCTTAATTATACTCTCAACAGGCCCAGTTCTTGAAGATTTTTTTCTTTTTTTAAAATTACATTATTGTGTTCCTTACTTGGGCACATCATCAAAGGTTCCCCAGCTTGATTGTGAAAACTTGTGTCACCACTGATTAGCATCCCTTCCTGTTGAAATATTCCTAAATATGGTAAAAAAGAAACTTCAGAAAATGAAAAGTCTTTGGACTTCATCCAGAGATTTGGACTCTTGAGGATGACAATGGTTAATCTTCTCAAATCTCTGGGCATTCTTTAATATTATTAATTTAATAGCAGTCTTAAACAACATTCTTTAGCCAACTACACCTAGAAAAAACAGGCGTACAAAGTTGGTACAAAGGGTAAACTATTATGGATGACCAGGTTCCACTGCAGCAGCATGCTAACAGGACTAGCCAAGTGCTGCTAGCTGGCCAGACAAACTGAAAAATTTGTCCTGAAGGCAAGACATACATATGCTCCTCAAAATAATGCAAAACAATTTAGTTCCAGGTATGTTCTCTGCAATCCATTACCCTAAATGGTTCCAAAATAATTTCCAACTATTGCACAGTACTGATCAGCTGTTCAGTAGAAAAGAACGCACAGCTATCACTATACTATCAACTACACCAATGTCCAAATTCTTATGAAATTAAGAAAAGCTGCTGACTGCCTTTCTGCTTCAGGAATCTGATTTTAAAAAGAAAACTTTCTTGCTGGATAAGAACAAAAGCAGAGCACTCAACTTTCACTCACAGAAAACAAATGAAAAATAGCACTATATCTTGACAACTTATGAAGTTGTCAAGCACTATATAATAAAATAAAATAGCACTATATCTTGACAATCTTATGAGGCCTGCCAAAAAATTCATCCAGATAATAGCAAATTCCCAAAGGGCTCCAGAGAAGAAGAGCCCAGGGACGCTTTCCGGGAGACTTCATCATTCCCATCTCCCTGGCACAAATCCAGTTAAGTGATGGCTAAAGGCAGCAGGTTCCTGAAAGTAGGCTGTCACCAACTGAACAGCCTGCTGCTCCTTTAGTCTCCCTCAGGACACCATGAAAGGGGCCAAAAGAGGTTGTTTACCAGTGAAAATCAGCTCATTGCCCACTATCTGCTTTTCCAAAAATGATTTGGTACTGGGTGGTTATTTCTATCTCCTCATACTGTTTACAGAATAGCGCTTTTGAAAATTCTTCACTGTTGATCATATTAGGCAAGCACAGTAGGTAGGGGGCTGGCATCCTCTGCACCTAGAAAAGAGCAAATGAGCCACTGAAGTAACTGATGGGTGCTACTGCCCTGCCTTGAGACTCACAGGGCTGAGGAGCACATCCAGTGAACTGAGCTCTAGAGACACCCTTTCAAGCAGTCTGAGTTTTCCTGCCAGCAAGAGGCACTAGGAAGGAAAAAAGTGAACACCTGCCAGAACTGGAGCCTATCACTTTTTAATCTTATTAATTCAAATAAATCTCAAATAGTCCCCGGAAAACTGGCAAGCAGTACAATCTCTTCCTGCCTTTCAGCTGTCAAATAACACTAGAAGACAGCAGAACAACTAAGAAGAATTCTTTACTACTTTCCAAAATAAGTCAGTCAACTTTGCTACCAACAAAATCATTACTTGAAGCGCAGTCTTCAGCTTAAAAGTTAACAGTTCAAAATGAGAAGACCAAGCTATGTCTTATTTTGATGCAATAGACTAAGAATTTCTGATAACACACATACAGAATTTACGTCTCAGTACTTTGTTTATGCAGTAATCCTTTCTCCTGAAATGTTACATACTTTTCAAATGGTTCTGATTTGGTATTTCTTTGAGGAGCTGGAAGAATTGACTTGGAGCCTAAACGTCTGAAGATTGATAAACATTCAGAAACAATGTATCTGTAGTTGAAAGTTACAGCTTGTTTAACAATATTAAAGAAATTAGTTTCAAGAGACTTATACAATGTTACACTTCTGTAAGAAAACAACTCAGGGGTGTACTTAAGCACATAGGAGAAAAAGTCCCTTTATATTATGGGTTTCTCCAGACAAAGCCTTTATGGCTCAAAGCTAAAGAGATGTCAGCAGCAGGTCGAAAACAAACCATATTACAAAATCTCAAATAAAACACACAAAACTAATTATTAACTGTCTATATGTTATTTTATCTTCAGTTTCAACACATCAACATGAAGTACAATTTTTGTCAAGTAAAAGCCAGATACTTCCTCTCCATCTAGTCTGGCCTTGGAACAAGCAAGATGGGGATAACACCTGAGCTCAGCACATCAAATTTTACTTGAAAGGAAAAGAGAAAGCTCCCACAGGAATCTCCTTTAAAGAACTAAATACAAAACGCATTAACGATTTGCTCATGCCTGTCTGTGAAGCAACTGTAGATGGTGCTTTTTACTGCTCATCCTTTCAAAACCACTCTAGCGCGGACCTTTCGCACTACTTGTTTTGCTGTGCTGAATTACTCGTGCTGAGCAGGCCAGCTCGTCCCCCAAGAGCATCGCCGCGCTCGCCCCCGCGGCCCGCAAGGCCAGAAGGGCCCGCAGGGGCCCCGGCGCTACCCCCGGCCAGCTCCTGCCGCCCCCCCCGGGACGCGGCCCGGGCCGCTCCCGGCGCACCGCGGCCGCCGGCCCGCCCGGGCCGCCGCCGCCGCTCCCGCTTTCCGGCCGGGCGCCAGCGAGCCCAGCAGCGCAGGGCCGGGACAGCGGGCCGGCTGCCCGCGGGGGATGGAGCGAAAGCGGGTCGGAGGGCCGGCCGGCCGGCCGCGGGGTTACCTCGGGGAGAGGCCGGGCCGCGGCACCGCGGGAGCCACTCACCCACATCCTGATCGAAGGGGTTGGTGGCGAAA
Organism: Vidua chalybeata; assembly: GCF_026979565.1. NCBI lineage: Eukaryota > Metazoa > Chordata > Aves > Passeriformes > Viduidae > Vidua > Vidua chalybeata. The sequence goes on from NC_071530.1 coordinate 20,395,404, forward strand.
AGCGGCATGGTGGGGCGGGGGGCGGCCGCCCCTCCCGGCAGCGCGGCGGCAGCGGCGGCGGCGAGAGAGAGCAACCCTCGGCGGCGGCGGCGGCAGCAGCGGCTCCTCCTCCCAGCCCGGGCAGCTCCGCCGCCACCTCCTCCCAGGGCCGGGCGCCGCCTCCCGCGCAGCACGCCGGGAACCGGGGCTGGAGCGCCGCCGCCGCCCGGCCTTCCGCGGGGGCCTTGGCAGCAACGCCCGGCAGCGACACCCCGCCGCGGCCCGGCCCGCCCCACCACCCCAGGCGGGCATCTTGGCCCCGGCACGGCTACCCTAGGCGGAGGTTTATATTATTTAGTTACGTGGAGCTCTTTCCTCCCCCCCTGCTCGAGGCGAGCAGGCGAGATGGTTTTGTACCCAGACACATTTGCTTTCTATGGAATATTTTTGGAGCTTCCCTATATGTTGGTCTGACTGAATCTTTTCATTGGTAATGCCATGGTGCTTGTGACATGGGTTAGCCTGACGGCAAAGGGCAGGCTGGTGGTTATGCCAGTATCTCTCACAGCATCACACGGGAGCCTGACCAGTTGTCTGCGGTCACATCCCATGGAGGGCAGTAGCTATCAGCGGGTCACAGGGCCTGGGATATCCCGTGGCTTCTGGTTCTCTATCTTGGTCCTCCACTTTGTAAGCCTATATTGCTGGCTTCAGTGTGGTGTGTCCCACATTAACAATATGACTCATAGGATAAGACACGTTCTGCATATTCCTGCTGTCACATAAAACTGAAGTCATTATCCTTAAGGCCTTTTAGTACTGTTTGATTACTCTGAACTAGTTGGATTGCAAATTAAGTAAAACTAGGCTCGTGTATACACTTGGGGAAAGAGTCAGACACAGAGCAATAGGAGCATATCACAGGCGTGCAAACAAGAAATAAAAAAGGTGCTATGACTGTTTGCAGGGCAGAAACACTAGATGCAATCAATAGCACTAACCATGCTCAATAATGAATGCGATTTCATGCATTAGGCAGATTTCTGACACATCAAATGAAAACTGCGCACCAAGTCTCTTCCCACAAGGATTTACAATCACTAAGCACTTTGTTATTTTACTAAGGTTTCTTTCCCAGACCTCTAGTTCTGCTTCTTTACCTATCCATAGCAACTGTTTTCAGTAGCTAATGCAGGTCAGCATTGATCTGCTGTGTAGAACTGACTACTTGTAAGGAATTTAAATTTTTTTTTATTCTACCTCTATTCAACTACTAGATATTCTCAGAGGATGCTTTACCTCCTCCCCATTCATCATCCCCCATTATGTTCACAAAAGACGTATGGTAGATGTCCTCTGAGCCTGCTTTATCCCCTTTCTCATCCCTTCTTTCTGATCGGTTCAGAACTAATTGTAGGAATCCTTTCAAAACAAACAGAGCTTTTATTCAGTAGTCCTGCAGGAAGAGCTAACACAACACTTGGGAACTGGGGTTTTAGACTGCCTTCAGCCTAAAAGCATTCCAACCCAACTTTCCTTCCCAATACTCTACTGAACATTTTGAAAAAAGGCAGTCTATACCAGGAAGCTCCTTAGGGTTCTGTAATCATAGCTCATATTTTGATTCTGTAATATTTTTTTTTCTGTAGACACAGTGTGAAGTCCTTCCAAAACTCCATATTTTATTGTATCTCCCTCTTTTCCCTGTCTCGTGGCTCTAGCATTTTTCCATGGCACAGCGATGGCTGGTAGGTAGAGCACTCTCCCAGGAAGTGTAAAGTTTGCCCTCTCGGACATAAATGGCCATAGAAACCAGCTTTTCCAGCTTATATGTGAGTAGTATAATGAATATGCTATTAAGAACAGGTGTGTTAATCTATATGCTATTAATAAACAGGTGTGAACTACATCTTTACTGGATGTAGTTCAAAATGCTTGTATTATTTCCTACTGCTGCCTAAGTTAGCTATCTAAAAGTAAGGCGTGTAGATCAAAGGTACAGTCTCAAATTGCATCTAATTTTGGGGGATCTACAGCTGAAAGAGAATGTAGCAACACTGCCCTGTGCCCACAACTATGTGCTGCCACCACATTTCTTGTATTAGATTTGGAATTTGATCCATTTCATTTGTGGCTGCACAATCAGCTGATCCAGCTGAAAACTACCTCACTGCAGAGTTGAATCATGTCACACCTCTGACTCACCTTGGAATTAGATCAGACATGTGAAGAGGTGGGAAGGCACGGCTGGGGACAGTACTTCAGCAGTCTGGGTCAGGAAAAACAGGCATGTCCAGGGGATTATTCATCTGTTCTATTTTGGACCTCATTCTGAAGATGGCCTCTGCAACAGTGACTGTTGATTTCACAGATGAGTCTATCTGTCCAACAATTCTCTGACTTAGGGCTTGTCTCTAGACAGCCTTATAGCAAGTTTTAAGTAGAGTGGTTTTTTTTTTTTTTTAATATATGTTACTTTTGTCTGAAGTAAGCAGTCTCAGGTGACTGGTGCAGACATTTCTTTTTTCTTTGCACACTTCTCTTTTTATATAGTACTGTTGTTCAGATACAGCTAAGAGATCATAGAATGGCTTGGGTTAGAATGGACCTTAGAGGTAATCTAGTTCCAATCCCTCTGCCATGGGCAGGGACACTTTCCACTACACCAGGTTGCTCACACCCCTGTTCAATCTTTGAACCACTGCCAGGTTTGGGGCACCCACAATTTCTCTAGGCAATATGTTCCAGAGCCTCACCACCCTGACAGTAAATAATTTCTTCCCAATTTCTCATCTAAATCTACCCTGTTTCAGTTTAAAGCCATTGCCCCTTGTCTTATTGCTGTGTCTCTACAATGTCCTTGTTAAAAAGTTCCTCTCCAGCTTTCTTGCAGGCACCTTTCAGATACCAGAAGGCTCTCCCAGGTCCTTCCAGAGGCCTCCCAGAGCCTTCTCTTCTCCTGTCTGCACAGCCGTAACTCTCTCAGCCCATCTCAATAGCAGAGCTGCTCCAGCCCTCTGATCATATTCATGGCCTCCTCTGCATTCATTCCAGTGGGTCCACATCCTTCCTATGTTGGGGTACTCAGAGGTGAATCCAGTACTCCAGGTGGAGTCTCATAAAGGCAGGTATTCAGTTAATTTCCAGCATAACACACTTCCTGGATTTTAAAGATGTGACATACATCTAAATTTGAATAAGTGTTTTATTTATGTTGTTTGTTTATATATTTCATTACTTTTTTTTTAAATTGTGACAAGAGTTTATCCATATGAAGGCAAATTCTGGATTCTGATGATACACAATTATTCATTTCTCTATAGTCTTCAGTAGGAAAGGATACCTAAGAGGAGCAACTTGTAAATAACAATCTGCTGGGGAAGTTCTAATGTTCTTTACAATCACTCAATTGACACCCATGCTTGCATTAGACAAGCATTAGACAAGCACTTTCTTAAAATAAGGTAAAGCCATTGTAGACATGGAGGTCCACTGCAGCTCCAGTTTGCTGGGATAGTATTTTATTTGTCATGCCCATTTAATTTAGCATATCTTAGTTTTGTAGCTGCTGCATTGTAAAAATAAGGTATATGATGCCAGGAAAAAGTCAGGCCAGTACACTTCTAGCAAGGAGACAGATATGAAGAACAATGATTGTCTCACAAATCGGTCCCACTGACCTTTATTTTAACTGCATTTTCATTATAGTCCACTGTGTACACTGCTTTTGGAACTGGAAGCTGTGAAGAAAGGATAATCAAAGGAAAAGATAAAGGCTCAGAATACAGCAAGTGCCAGCCATCCATTTAATCACACCTTTTGTCTTTGACAGGGCAAGTACAAAATGTTTTGGATGGCTTACAAGAAGCTGTACTGCATAACGATATGATGATATGATGAAGACAAAATTTTTCCCAGTTACAGGGCACACGTAGATGCTTTAGCTACTGGACCACAGTGATTTACTTCCCATCTATAACCTTACTGTATATGTCCTAATATTTTGCAAGTGTCCAAGCAGCATGGCTTACAGTAATCTTATCTATTCCATTATGTATAGAGAAAATATATAAAACATATCAATACAGTTAGTCTGGTGTCTGCTGTTAGGAAATCAGGCTAAAATTATTTAATTGTCCTGTTTTCCTTGTTATTTATGAAGTATGCAAGTAGGATTATATGAAGCATATAACTGGAAATCCTTCAAACCCATGTAATCTTAGAACTAGGCAAAGATCCTACTAATAAATTTTATAAAATAATTCATTTTGCCCTGACCACATTAAAAATTGTGATGTGCAACCTTCTAGTTAATATTTGCACGTGGATGCCAGAAACAAGGGTTTATATCTTCCTCAATCTCTCTGAATTCAAAGCAGAAATTTTAAAGCAACTCACATGAAGTAATATTTCATATATTTACACTGAAGTTTTGTTAAATTATTTTGGATAACAAGTTCATTGAAGTCAAACACAAAAATGTGTTTATGCTATTTGCTTGAGTACTCTTATGGTAATGTATTGTGATATACCCGTGAAAGGCAGATAACCTGTAAGGTGCTGGCTGCTGGGATCTCTGGGTGCCTGGGCTTCCCTGGGCATGCTAGCCAGAGCATCACTCTGTGCCAGCTTCCTGACACTGCTGTAGGGAACCACTTGTCCTGGTGCTTTTTTTGGCACAAACACCTGTTCTCAGTGTGGCCAAACTGACTACACTCAATATGGTCACCTTTTCATGCTGATAACTCAGACCAGTTTTCAACCAATGATAAGGTTAAAATTAATCTTTTTGTTCTCCACCGCTCTTTGAAGAAGGAAATAGAATTACTTCTACTGACCACAGCAGGCATCAGGCTGGAACACTACTCACTTGATAAAGAGCCCTTTTTAACTCAAGCTCTTGAAATAAAACTGAATCACAAGCTTAGATTGTGCATGCTCTAAAACTACTAATGGAAGTGGTCTCCTCTGTAGAGATTGTAGCTCTCACACAAGAAAGCTACCACTGAAATACACAGAAAATCAGAAGGAATTTTTAGTATTATTGAAGTGTGTTTTGTGAAATCCTGTGAAAAAATTTGCATTATATCTGTTGGGCAAAGTAAAAAAGCTTCTTTATAAGAAGAATATTACTTTTATTGTATAATATAGAAACGGGAATTTAAGAATATATTTATGCTACCAGTTAATTTCCAAAGTGTATATTATTTTACTCACATGAACAGTACAATTGAAGTTAATAGTACTAATTTCAGTTTTAATTGTTATATATATATACACACACAAAATTTGAATATTAAAGTGGAGTTAGCTTCTTGATACAGCCAGTCTGCAGTGTGCAAAGACTCCAACTGCGCAGATCTCATCATATCTAAAACATCCCATAAAGAAAATAATTGTTGTACAGAGTTCAAAAAACTCTGGATAAATCAAAAACCGCAGATAAACCAAACTCAAATGAGCAGGATAGCCATCTCCCTTTAACATGTGTTTGTTCTTCAGCACTGCAGTTTGCATTATGGTTTTGTTCTTGGAGAGGATTAAATAGAGCAATACACAAGGGCATCCCAGACTTAATGTGCTTATCAGAACATTTAATAAACCAGTAGGTTTCAGATATGTAGAATCAATAATTTCCATACAAAAAAAAATTTAAATATTCACACCAAAATTTTTGTATTTTTTTAATAGAAATATAAAATTCCACTTCAGGTTGTGTTCATAACATTTCTTTTCCTTCGCTAATTACTTAGCTGTACAGTCAGAGGCTTAATATGAATCATTTATTTTGTAATAGCAATGCAAAACTCCAACTGCTTCAGAAGTGCCAAATATGAGATCTTCTAGTTCTTCCCACAAGATTTATGCAATGCATTACACACCACATCTTTTGAAAGCATCTTCTATCAAATTCCTAGCATAGTAAATTAAAGAATAAATCTACGCACTTGGATGAATGCACAAAAAGACACACACAGTGTTGTTTAATTTAGACAAAATTCTGTTTACTTGCATTCATCCTTGAATATCTCATTGATTCCTACATACTATAAACCTAGAATAGTGTGCAAGTAATATATATAAAGTCTGTTCTCTAAACATGTTGTTCCTGCAGTGTGTTGGGAACATTAACTGAAGACAGGGCAGAAGGACAAGCAGAATCAAGCTGTTACATTTTTTAACAAATTCTTGACAGGATTTTAAGTTACTGTCTAACATTTAACTAGTTTGAAGTATAAAGGTAATTCTGCAGGATTCATATCAAGTAGTTCTTGAAGCATTCAATAGTAGATGACATTCCCCTGTGATCGTGGAGCTGATAAGTCATTATAATTTTTTCAGAGCACTACAATTTTTCATTCCATAGAAGTGTTTCCATATTGAATAGATAAATTTTGTAACAAAAACCCCAAAACACTGTAGAACATTTCATTAGATAGATTGGAAGTGAAAACCATTCAGCTTTATAAGGTTTTGAGTATCTGTGTGTGCAATAGGAATCTAGAAGTAAAATGTATAATAATATAAATCATGAAGAAGACCAAGAAAACCACTTATTTTTCTAGTAAGAGTAGAGCAGTGTTGATGACTTGGAGCTAGAGTAAATAAAGGTAAATTGCCAGGAAAAGTTAATTAATATGAAACACAATGATGCTCTCACCTACAACATAAAAGACCTTGATCCAACCGTCCTGAAATTTGTTGGAAAGATTGGTCTGTGTTTGAATAACAGCAAAGTTCACCTCAACTGATAAGCTACTCATAACTGATTTTAAAAGCTCATTTAGATAATGCAATTAATAAATAAGTTTATTCACTTCTATTGATTAAATTTCTGTATGTAAAGAAATTCTATCTTATTAATTATTTTGAGATTTTTGGGGCCCAAAAGGTGCTAGTCAAAGTTGAAATATTAGATTAAATAATTTTGTTACTATAAAAAATTATTTTTAATTAAGTAAAGGTCCTGTACTTAATGCTTTGAAAATAGCTGACACTTTATCAAATTTAAATAAAGACTTCAGAAAAGTAACCACAAATATATATATTGTAATTGACAGAAATAATGATTTAAAGAGTAACAATAGCAAAATTTATGAAAAAGAAATTACATTTCAACTAATTTATTGCAATTCCTGAACATGTAATTATAAAAACAGATCCGTAAAAAAAAATGTATTAACACAACAAATATGTTTTGAAAATGCTGCTGAAAAAATGTCACAGAGGAACTACTCAGGATATGAAGTAGCTACAGATTAAGGAATAAAATATCTCCATGGATTAGAACGTGGGAGATGGAAACAAGGAGCAACTTTATTAAAGCAAAATTACAGCAGTTTACGACAGTTCTGCAATATGTTTTGTGCTTAATACTTTAATAAATGTTTGGGAAACATAGCCAAATGGGGATGACAAATCTTGCAAATGGAACAAAATGCTTAGTTTATTTCAATACAAGAAAAGATTATGGGGGGATATTCAGAAAGTTTTCATCAATTGGGTGAATGAATGGTGTGATAGCAAGAGAAACTGTAAGCTTAATAGTAGCCACAATATTAAAGCAAACACATTGAGACGCTTATCCTTGCCACTGAGTTCTGAATTGACTAAATTAACTGAAGAGAAACCCAGTCATCATTACAGATAATGTGTGCATCCAAAATCAATAAAGCTGAGCAAATAAATAGGGGAAGGAAAGTAATACAGAATTCTAATGAGATTCTGAGCAAAAGCATGGAAAACATCCAAGAAGGGATTTAAAAATGGAAAATTTTTACTTCAGAAAGAAAATAGGATTTATTGCCTCAAATCAGCTGTGGAAAAATCTCAAAAGAAACACAGCAAAGGACAGCTAAAAGTAGTAAAAAATAAAAACTGATATTAAAAATTGGTATTGAGTCATGCCTTTCTCCATGTACCATAATTTAAGATAAGAAAATCTTCATCAGTTAATGAATTCATAAATTGGCAAAATCAAATGAGAAAAAAAACCCACTTTACTCATCATATGTGGTTAATTTTTGGTGCCTCTTTCATCACTACATTGTCAAAGCCAAAAAATTAAAATAGTTTGAATAGAGAAGAGGAATTCAAGTGGAGAAAACATGTAAGTAAAATAGCAGGAATGTCCAGAATTAAAATACTAAATATTGAAAATATTTTGGAAAACGAAACCAACTTATGTTGTCACATTGAGATGACATATAGGCTCAGCTTAACCTGTATTTGCAAAAACTTCTGAGTTGGGTCATTCAATCCTGTGTGTAAATTCTTTGTCTTGATTTTTTAACTACAGGATTCTCAAACTGGATTATATTTATTACTTGAGCACAAAAAGCATCCATGTATGCTATGGATGCTACATCCATGTGTAATATTGGTACCTAGAGTAATCTAAGAGCATATATAATGTGTTCTTTTGCCAACTACTCATTTTGCACATTATATGTTTGCTGTTGCCAGTGGGTGTGTGTTTTGAGGCTAAAAGATGAACATCTGCTTGTGTGCTTTGGTGAGGAGGGGGAGACTTAGGTTTTGTTTAGCACATCTGCTTATCTTTACATGAAGGCCCTCGACCTGAGACATCCAGGTGTCTTCAGCGTTGAAATACCCACCCCATTCTAAAGTAGACAGACTTGGACTCCTTAAATTCTACTGAACAAGTAGCATTTCAAAGATATCCCAACCCACTTTTGGAATTCTTCTGTCTGTATATGCCTGTGTCTGAGGTATGTGGGCTGAGAGGCCATGGTCACCATGCTTAGCTGTGGAAATGAGGAGCCTGCATCCCCAGGCTAGCAGAGACTGAGCCAGGTGTCAGGACAGTGGGTGCAGCCCACACTTTTGAAGCATCATGTCACATCAGGCTAAGGCTGTCCCCCTTCCAGAACCAGTCCCAGCAATGCTACTGTACTGGCTTAGCTTCCCTGTGCACTTGCACAGAGAGCAGACATTTACAAGGTAACCTGCACACTCAGATCTATCCTTCAGTCTGCCACCTGGGTGCTCTTCAGGCCTTTGGAAGAAATGTCCCCTTCTCAGGTATGAGCCTTAGTCTTCCTCATGTATTGAGGGTGGTATTTATGGAGACCTACCAGACTGTCGTGCTCACCCTGGCAGGTGGCTGTTTGGCCTCTGAGGTGGGGGCCTGGGCATATTCCCACCAGTCGGTCTCTGGCATACTCCCAGGTATTCAATCTCAGACACCCATTTCTGTGTTTCCAAGAACTGCATTATTTTCTGCCACTTTTTCTGAGGTGGGCTGTGCCCGCTGCTGCTGCCTGACGGCAAGGCCAGGTATCATCCCACCAGGATCTCCCCGCGGTTGGAGGCTCACCCGCCCCCGCAGGCTCCGGCTGACCCGGGGAGACCCGCGGCGCGGAGGGAGGAGCGCGCAGGGCCATGTGAGCCGCCGGCGGCAGCGGCCCTCGGGGAAGACAGATGGGGTGAGAGACAGCGCCCGGTCCGGCTGTCAGCGCGCCGCAGCCCCGCCGCGGAGGGAGCCCCTCCTCCCCGCCGTGTGCGCCGCGCTCCCGGCCGGGGAACCATGGCGTCCAGCGAGGAGGACGGAGGCGGCAACGGCGCGGTGGAGGAGAAGGAGAACGGCAAGAAGAAGAAGAAGCTGGGCGCCCTGGCCACGACATGGCTCATCTTCTACAACGTCGCCATGACCGCGGGGTGAGCGGGCGCGGACGGCAGCGCGGCGCGTCCGCGGGGCGCGGAGCGGCGGAGCGGGGGCGGCGCGGCCGGGGCGAGGCGGGGGCCCGGCGGAGCCGGGCGGCGGCCGGGCGGGAGAGCCGGGACGCGGAGGAGCCGCCGGCAGCGGGGGTCTCCTCGCCTGCCGAGCATTGCCTAATACGGCGCAGCGCGTCACCCCGCGCCCGCCGCGGAGGTTAAGTATAGCCGGGACCGGAATGCCGGGCGGGGAGCCGCGTCCCGCGGCGCGGCCTCGCCGGATGCGGAGGGGGCTGCTGGCCGCCCGCGGGGAGCCGACAGCGCTCCTCGGTGCCGCCGGGGGCTTCAGGGCCGGGTCCCGTGTGAGGCGGCGCGCTCGGGTCGGTGCGCCCTGGCTCTGAGAGAGCAGAGCTCCGGCTCCCGGCAGGCAGAGCTGTCCAAAGCCAGCCGGGCCCGCGGGATGGAGGGATGAGCTGGAGGGTGGAGGCGGAAGAGTAGCCCAGGAAGTTCATTTGAGCTTGTGCTCCGTGCTGCGAGGCTTTGCTCTGAGGAAAGAGGGTATTTATTTTGAATAGCAGATTATAAGATCAGTCAGGTTTATGTTGTCGAGCACTAATGCTCGAAGCACATATTCTCACTTCTTGAAAATTTTCCCTGTTCGCTAACACTTGGGGGAAAAAACCTCAACCTATTCATTTCCACATGTTTAAAAGAAAGCTAAGAATGAAAAAATTTACAACTTCTAGTGTGATATGCATAATGAGAACAGTTTTATTTTGGTTACTAATGGGTGGTCTCACTGCCCTTTGAATCCCGTAGAGTAAAACTAACACGCTGCAGTTGAGGCAGGAGCTCAAGCACTGCTGGAGAAAGCCAGGAATGTGATCGTAATGGCTTTCTTCTCACTAGCAACTGTGTATCTTGAGACTTTAAAGTCTGTTCATATATTATTGCAGCACTTTTTGAAAAGTGCTTTTACATGAGGTTAATGTTACCTCATTGAATTACCAGTCTTGTGCTCCATGTGTGAATTTGCTAATGAGCACTGACTCTTGCCACTGACTTTTATATGTCTCTAAAAGATTATCGAACTGTATTAGTTTTGACCTTAGGTGCTGCTTCAGTATCTCCCACTTCCTTCTCTCCCATTTTCCATTAATATCGAAAGAAATTAAGACATGCAAAATCAGATTTTTTATGTGGAAGCAGGAAAAAAAAAAAGAGATAGGAATAAATTCTTATAATCGTTTATGGGTACAGTTTAAGAGAAAAATACATATTTGAAATACAGGTATACTTAACAGAAATGCTATACAGGATAAATATTTAACTAGAATACAGGTATACTTAACAGAAACGCTATACAGGATAAATATTTAACTAGAACAGTATATTTGTCCAGTTGTCCAGGCAGTGCAATATAGCAACATGTTTCTGGAGTTTTAACAAACTAATGCATAACTACATGTTATGTTTCATTTATTACAATGAAACAACCATTCTAATAAAAAACCCTGCAGCTTATCTTTGTTTCTAAACAGATTTAAAGGACTAAAATGACAGATCAATACTCAGTCCTGCTGAAAGTCCCAACTGGGAGTATTACAGAAAGTATTTTCCATTTCCTGGTAATTTGTAATAATCAATATGAGGACTTTCCTGAGATCCAAAGTCAAAACCACTGACAGCTGAATAAATCTATCTATAGAAATTTATGTCCACATAAAAAAATAATTTAAGAAAAATACATTTGCCATCTTTGAGTGTAGTCCAAGATTACTTCTCTCTGCAATGCTTTGGTTGTGGAATGAGATGCAGAAAATGCCTTGTTAGGTTAAATGTATTATGACTTCTCAGTCTAAGTCTCAGACAGAGCTGTTGCTGCCACATTTGTGCTGCCAGCTGGATGTAAACTCACTATCACCTTCCTCTTGTCAAACACTTCACTGTAAAATGGGGCAGCTCCACTGTGAAAGACTACCAGTGATATTCCAGTAATTCCTTGTTTCCATAGTGGTGGGAGACAACCTGAAATAGATGCACTCATATTTAAAATCCATTATAAAATCTAAGTAACACTTGTGGGGGAAAATTTTGGAGCACTGACAGATCAGATTCATGGGCTTAAAGTAGAAGGGATCAAAGAGGGGAATCATTCCTGCTGTGTGGAGAAGCCTGACTAACTCTATGTGAGTTTGAAGTGCTGTCATGAAGTGCTGGAATGGGGCACACCAAGTGACTGCATAGCAGCAGCCGCCGTGCGTAGGAGCTGTTAAGGGGCTGATACTGAAATCCGTGCCATCCGAGGTGAGCGGGGAGCTGTCAGGATCCAGGCGGCTCTCTCGATCTTACAGCAGAGTGGATCTGACCAAAGATTACTATTTCCAGGTACCCTGTTTCCAGTGCTAGCCTGTACCTTATGCTCAGGGAGGACTACAAGAGGATTAGTTAAATATTTGTCCAAATGTTTATGTAAATACTTTTCTGAATGTTTATAATCTCTCCGAATCTGTCTCTGAGTATTTCTGAAGCCCTTCTGCTTTGTCACTTGGGCCCTTCCTTAGCCAGAGCTCATGTTGCTGTAGAATATACTTGCTATGGCTTTATGGAGAATGAAAGGATTGAGTGATTGTCCCAGCAATTTCAGAGAAGACATTAAACTAAAATTTTTGTCATTTTTGATTTTTATTTTTATCTCTCAAAATAGCCATCCATAGCTCTTGTTATGCCTATGTCTATGTTAAAGAATTTTTGTACTTTCTTAGTTTTTTTGGATTGAAACCTGAAGTTTTCAGTCTTCTTGCTAATGTGATGTTTTAAGAATGATATATATGTCTGAAAGGCTGAGAGAGTTTGGTTTTTTTCAGTCTGGAGAATGGAAGGCTCCAGGGTGACATAATTTCAGTTCCTGAAGGGAGCCCACAAGAGAGCTTGAGAGGGACTTTGCACAAGTGCCTATAGTGATAGAATAAGGTATAATAGGTTTAAACTGAAAGAAGGCAGGTTTAGATTAGATATTGGGAAGAAATTCTTTACTCAGAAGGTAGTGAGGCACTTGCAGAGGTTGCCCAAAGAACCCCTGGATGCTCCATTCCTGGAAGTGTTCAAAGCCAGGTTGGATGGGGCCCTGAGCAACCTTGTCTAGTGGAAGGTGTCCCTGCTTATGGCAGAGGGTGTTGGTCTCTAAAGTCTGTTCCTACCCAATTAATCCCATGATTAAGGAAGATACAGCACACTGTTTTGAAAATCCTTATGATATAAAAATGGGTTTATTACATGGAAGGAATTCCTCATGCCTTGGATTATTTTACAGAGTCTGTGGCAGGTGGTGGGATCAACCAACAATTTAGATGTTTATTTTTTTTATCTCAATTTCCATTCTAAATCTCAATTTAAATTTTATGTCAAATTCTACTATGATTAAAAGATACTGTTGCTTTTTCTTTCTTTTACATTGGAAGGGTTATTAGTTGGCATAATTGTTCAGTTTCCTAAAAAAACCAAAATAAATTCATCCAACCCCTTCAAATGTGCTAGTTAAATATGTTTCTTGAAGTCTGGAGCATAGCGCACCCATCTTTCAGCACTTTGGAGTCTGATTTTTAAGTCAACTTTTAAAACACTTCTCAACACTTTGGAAAACATAATTATAGCGGTACCTTAATTTGGACAATCAAAACAGGAGCATTAACATCACTAGTCAGTCCTGAAATCAGTGAGTTGAGGGGCCATGAAAAATGTGAAACTGATATGCATAAATTCCAGTCCTTTACGTTTACAAACTTCCAACCCAAACGGTGACTTCAGTGCCAAGCTCATAATGTGGTTTCAAATAACAGTATTTAATAGTCAAGGTGCATGAGGATTCAATAGTAAAAATATGTAGTCACTGCTGCAGAAAAGTCTGATGGATGGGTGGTTTTGGGGCGTTCCCCCAGTTAAGTCAATCCTCGGAAGGCAGCAAGTTATTCTCCATTATTTTCCAAGTAAAGAGATGAGTGTAATGCTTACATAATATTATATACTATTTATGTCTAAAGATATTTTTTGATCTAAGAACACCGAAAAGTGAGGAATCAAAGTTAATCTGTGAAGAATAATACTCTATAAAATTATTTATCATGGATGGATATTTTTAGAATTCTAATTTGAAATGTATCCATTCTCTTTCTTTTATAGGTGGCTGGTATTAGGTATTGCCATGGTGCGGTTTTATATACAGAAAGGAACACATAGAGGCTTATTCAGAAGCGTTCAAAAGACGCTTAAATTTTTCCAGACATTTGCTTTGCTTGAGGTAAATTTTAAACATTAGTTTGCTTTACTGAATAGTGCATATCATAGGCAAAACACATTATTATCCTGAATTTAAAATAAAAATATTATATTAGTACTAAAAGTCCTTTTTACTTTATTATTTAATGAAGTTTTGGGGGTGGTGCAAGGTGATTACTTGCAACAAATGAGCATGTGTTTTTAAGACTTAAATCTAATATTTCTTTAAATCAGTGCCTGGGAACTGCTTTGATTTGAGAGTATTTAATGCAAAAGGCAAAATCTTGAAGGTATTACAGCCAGCAGATCAGCCCTTTAGTGTAGTAGATGTCACCATCTCAGAGGTTATAGCTTACCTTGTATTCTTTATACTGGACTTACTATCCTTCTGTGCCTTTCCTGCTTCTGCTTATTTCAAGACGGGATTCATGCACCCCATATAATCCATTGCAACAGGGTCTGTGCAAGATGTGCAAAGTATTCTTTAAGTAATACTTTTGCAAACTATGAACTATTGGCCTCAGTTCTGGTATATCTGCGGAATGAAGCTTTATTGCTGGGTTTATGGACCACTTGCAGTTCTTTCCCAGGCACAACAAAGAATGCCTGTTCATGTTTTAACATTTTTTTTCTCACAACATCTCTAGTTCTAACAACTGTTAAAATCATGTCACTAGCTGCATATAGGCTTTTGTGCTGTTAAACTTTTACCGTAAGTAATTCTATTCAAAGCTGACAAAATAATGAAAAGCACTTCATTTGCTAAACATTACTGACACTGTATCTAAAGTTTCATAGCTGTCATTGACAAAAGTACAATAATGTTAATAATCTGTAATGAATGCAGAACATTTTAAAATTGCTGTGTGTTTAGCATTCCTTACGTGACTTCCTCTACACTGTCCTTTAAAATTCTATGAATAAGGAAGAGAAGCTTACTAGTTGAATAAAATGCTTTATAAGTATCTAAATGTCTGATATTTACAATTAATTTGGAAAACAAATGTCTTTCATGTATTTGCACAGCTCAGATATTGAGGCCATCCCAACACTGATTGCCAGGGCTCTGCCATGTATTTCTTTTTATGACTGTTAGTGGGACACAAAAACCAGAACTGAGCATAGGTTTATATTAATATTAAAAGGCCATGATTATAGGGTAGTTAGTAACACGCTGCAGATCAGTAACCTCTGACTTATTTTTATTTACAGGTAATCCACTGTGCAGTTGGTGAGTTCTTTGTTTTAGTTTCTCCTGTAACTAGTTAAAACACGAATTGTGGAACAGAGATAACATGTTTCTCTTTTTAAGGAATAGTTCGCACATCTGTGCTTGTGACTGGGGTCCAAGTGAGTTCAAGAATCTTCATGGTGTGGTTCATTGCACACAGTATAAAACAGGTATGTGTCTGAGCAAATTATGTTTCATTTGCTTTTAAGGAGAAGCTATTACTACAGTTCTCATTTCACAAGGAAGACCAAGCTAAAAATTAATTCTATTCCTGTAGCTAATGCTTATTTGAGTGCAATTTTGGAGTTAGGGTTACAAAATAGAATTTGTGTGATTCTTGCAAGGAGACGAAGTCTGGGTCTTAGCTGTGAATCACTAGTGTTTTCAGCATCTTGCCCTCTGTGGTCTGCCTAAATGAAATCAATGACTACTCCTATTATTTCCAAGCAAAACTACCCTAGTGTTAACAGCTCCCTTTCAAAAATTTTAATTAGCACTTGCTGAATTAATCTAAATAAAAGGTAAATTTTTGTCTTTAAATTTATGTCTTGAATTCACATGGATAAACATGGTTGCGATTTTGCTATTTTTTTAGAAATCTTCTCAAAATTTTAATGTTATGGTAATCTTGACATTTTATGACATCTAGTGTGTCACATAAGGACCTGTGTAGATGACAATAGCTTATTTGCCTGACTTTGGGTGGCTGTTGTAAGGCTAGTGATCCATTAGCAGAATGAAGCAAGTTGTTCACAACTAGTAGGTAGGACATTAGGTTCAGCTTATGAGGTGTGCTTTCTATGAAAGGCGTGTAAAAAAATTAAGTGATAGGTTTTGTGCTCTTGAATTTCTTCAGAACTTGAAAAGCTGAGCCATTAAACTGTCTCACCAGCAGATGGCATAGGCCTTTCTTCTGCAGATGAATTATCCTAGCACCTGCCTCAGTTATCAAATCTTCATTTCATTTCACAAGAGGACTTGTTTTCTACACTGCATCTTTAACATGGAATAAACTAAATAGGCTTTTCATAGGGTTAATTTTTTTGTTCTTCTTTTTTCTTGTTTTTGTTTGTTTTTTCGGTTTGTTTTGGGTTTTTTTTTGGTTTTTTGTTTTTTTTTTTATTTTAAGCTAACTTTTTATATTTTTCTGTAAGGCAAAATGTCTCAAAAATCAACAAGATTCTTATATTGAATACCTACACGTGAGCTGGACTATAGCACTGCATTTTGCCTTTTTTAATTATCTGCAGTGGACTAAATCTTAAGCATATTCAGCAATTCCTGTTATTTTCTCTATCTACACTACTGTAGGCCGAGCTGTGTCCAAGAAGAAATACATTCGAATGTATGTCTGATTGTATTTCACGCTGTTATTGTTTAGCAGGCATGAATGTTCAGGGTCACTTTAAGTGGTGAGAGGCATGTCAGTGATAATAGCCAGAGCCAGACCTCCCCAACTGACTGCAGATTTGCAAGGCAGCAGATAGGAATTCTCTGCATACTTATTTAAAGCTCTTCTGCTTGGATTTAGCACTGTGACATGAATCCAAGTTTGAGTTATCAATGTTTGTCTCTAATTGCATGAGGCAAAGAACAACCTAATTCTGTCTTTACCTTTGCTTATTTGTTTGAGTGCCTTTGCACTTCAGTTGCTGCTATTTGTTTGTAATTTTGGTGCTATTTTTATGTCTCCATTTTCTTTATGAAGTTGGTGAGATCCTTCTGCTAAAATTGCACCACCTTTGACTGACACATTGAGGGTGAGATTTTATGAGCATTTAAAATTTTTCTTGACTTTTGTGTCAAGAGTTGTGGATTTTCAGCATCTTGGAGATATATTAATCTTTGTCACCATGTTGCATTTTATTTTGAAAAATCATTTACATTTTTAAAAATTTTAACAAAACTTGTGTTGCTTTATTCTATTTCACAGACATCCCTGGAGCTTTTCAGCCTTCAGGCATAGAAGTGTATTACAAAATTCCTCCCCTCTTAAAGGAAAGAAAATTACTTGTGTGTAATTCTTCCTCACAGAAGGTAGTGTTTGTAATAGATCCCCAGGTGCCTTCTTTGTATTTGGGGACTTTTGTTTATTTGTTCACTCAGAGTGAAAAAGAAGTGGTGTTTTGAAACAGCAGAGATGTGCTACTTACTGATGAGGCAGTTTAATGACTCAGAACTTAAATCTTACACAGGATTGTTGAGTGAGTTTACCCAAAGCTCCTGATCTACCAACTACTCTTCATTTAGTGAGCCATCTGTGCTCCAGCTCCTTAACTATCTTAGAGATCCCTGAAGTCTGCCAAACTTGATCTTCTGTGACCAAGTTCCAGTTAGTAGGTTATATAAAGCAATTCCTTTGGTCTAAAGTTTCATGGAGATGTGCATTATATATTGAAGAAAAAGCAAGATAAAAAATAAGAGAAAATCTGGGAAATGGAGTAGTGAAATGCAGAATGATTAAAAAGTGATTATGAGAAGAATGTATCTTCTGTAGCATTTTGTTGTTCTTGCTGTCTTGAGGAGGAAGAACATAAACAAGTAGATCAACCACAGATAAAAAGAGGAATGTAGGTAGAGAATAAAGAGGAAGAATAAGCATAATTATAGGGTTTTATATTTTGATATTTGCATAATGGATGAAGATTGCTCAGTTGACAAATGTCTGTATGTTAGTAAACGCATATGATAATGAACTGTACATGGTAATGGTTTCAGCATATCTCTTTTGTGCCAAAATTTTCTTTCTTTACAAGATATTAGTTCTGTTCTATATATCTTAAAGAGAAGTCTGTTGCAGTTTGCACAGAAAAGAAGCCTAAGGATCAAGAAAATGTTGGTTCTTTATACTTCTGCAGATCCAGAATGAGGAGAGCGTTATTCTTTTTCTGGTCGTATGGACTGTGACAGAGATTACTCGATATTCCTTCTACACATTCAACCTGCTCAACCATTTGCCATACTTCATTAAATGGGCCAGGTGGAGATGTCTTGCACTTGAGTTTCTCATGATTCTGTGCATGTTGGTTTCACGCATGCTGAACTAACACACAGGAGGGCAGATGTTTGAGCTTTGGTTATGTGTCAGCAAAGTGCAAGTCAGTTGCTTTCTGTACTTGGGATCATTGTTGCTTGGTTTAATATGTTAAAAATATTTTAGCTGAGGTTTTTGGGGTATGGTTTTTTCTTTGCTTTCTGTGTCTCACAGTTTGAACTCTGCTTTCTCGTACTCTATTTTTTTTTTCTCTATCTTTGGAGTCATCTTTTAATTTGCAGTATGACTCTTTATGATGCTCTGAATACAGTGTCCAAAATTAAGCACCTGTGCTAGTCTTTGTGGATGTTAGTTTTTTGAAAATGTTGCAGTTGTTGTCACTCAATCTGTATTATTACTTTATAAGAAATTCTGCTTTATCAGAGTTTTTGTAAGATTATGTCCATGTAGTGAAGTTAAATACTAGCTTAGTTTAGGCCACCAAAAATCGAGTTCCAAATCAAAACTATTTTGACTTTGAAGCATTCTTAAAGTTGGCCACTACATCACATACACTACAGAGACTCTGTGTGTTTATCAGGAGACTTAACTGGAATAGTATTCTATATACTCATTATTTGAAAAATACATGTAAGGCAGATATGTTAGAAGAAGAATATCTAACCTACATTCAGTACAGGCAACTCTTATTTAAAAGTGTTTGATTGTTATTTTCCTTTATTTTTATTTTATAGATAATGTAGGTTTGATGCTTCTAATGCACTTCTTTGATATGTCTGATATTCATGTCCATTCTTATACAACATTTCCTTTTTGCTAGTGCCTAAGTGAGAGACTTGTTTAAGCACTAAATGACAAACTTAAAGATAGTCAGATTGGCTGTCATCAGTAGTTTTTAGTACAGACTTCAGAAAGAGAAATGCACTCAGAACAAATTACATTGACAGATAATAATTTTTGCTATCAGGTCAGTGTGCCTGGAATAACAGAGGTTTTTTTTTCCTTAATATGAACAGTTGGGAAAACCAACATTCTCACTAAAGAGACATATGGTGAAATATTAATATAAACAAATCATTTGAAAATATATTATTTTTTCATAGAGTCTAAAATATCCCATCAAGATTTATGGATAAACAAACAGCACAACTGAGCATGAATTCAGTACCAAGAGAGATGGAATTTCTGATCTTTAGCTTATCACTGCAATGAGACAAACAATATGTAAGGTATTAGTTCCTTCTTATCTAATCTACATTCTTCTTGGTGCTGCCAAGCAATAGGACAAGAGGCAAAGGGCAGAAACGGATGCACAGGAAGTGCCACCTGAACATGAGGAAGAACTTCTTTACTGTGCAGGTGACTGAGCACTGGAACAGATTTTCCAGAGAGACAATCCAGTGTCTCCTTCACTGGAGATATTCAAACACCATTTGGACACAATCCTGTTCCATGTGCCTTAGGATAACCCTGCTTGAGGAGGGAAGTTGGACCAGATGACTTATTGTGGTCCCTTCCAACCTGAACTATTCTGTGATTCCCCTCATCTGTGAGTCTTCTCCTTCTAGGAGAATTTCATGCTTAGTTGCTGCTGTTTTGCATCTCATTTCTTTTGGTCAGGGAGTGCACATTTTACCTTTCTCTCTGTGTGACAGCTCTCATTGCTGTTCCCTATATGAACTGGAGAATTGTTCCATAGGAGAACCTGCATGCATATCCATGGTGCACTGTGTGAAAGGTCAGCACATAGCCTATTGATTACAATTTTCATTTTGTCACTGCCTATGTGGCCTTTGGCATTCAAACCACATTTTCTTTCAACTGGATGCTTTGCCTTTTATTTGAACATCATCTCACTTTAAAATGGATCTGATAAGTTTCTGGCACTGTAATTTTCTTTTCTCTTTTTATTCCAGTTTCCATTAGTGGTAAATGTTGTATTCCTATGTTGTAGTGAGTAAAACAGGCTCCTGATGTTTTTTAACATTGTCGTTATCTTCAAAATATTTGTAGTACATACAGTTGACCCAGTGTGTCTGCACTGTGATGAAAATATGTAGGATCATCTGAATCTGACATTCAGTCCTGGTCTGAATCCTTTCAGTGACAACAGGAGTAAGAATAGTACATTCTAAAAAAATCATTATTGGAGACTAAAAATTTGAGGGTTGTTTTATTAGAAAGACATAAAAACATTCTGATGCTTCACTGTTTTTTAAACAAAGCACTGAAGAATGCATTCTCTTGTCAATCTAAGCAACTCTACCAAAAGTAACTGAAACTATATTTTGTGTCAAGTCAGGATGTGATCCCTGATTCTGGTGCAGGAACTACTTTAATACATTTCTTTGCCACTAATAATAACAAGAGAAAATTTTAAAATTTTGGAGTGTTTCTCACAAGATTTTTTTTTAATTTTTCAATGCAGATACAACTTTTTTATCATTTTGTATCCTGCTGGAGTTGCAGGCGAACTGCTAACCATATATGCTGCTTTACCCTACGTGAAGAAAACAGGAATGTTTTCACTGAGACTTCCCAACAAATACAACGTCTCCTTTGACTACTATTACTTCCTTATTATTGTCATGTTCTCCTATGTGCCATGTAAGTACTGTTTAACTGTAGAAACATTTTAACATCACAAAAATCAATCTTCAGCAATGCTATAAACACTGCCTGTATTAAAATTTGCTGAACACTTTCTACTGTAAAAGCCTGCTTTCTGTTCCAAGCTTTACTGTGCTTTAATTGGTTAGGCTGAAATTTTCTGTCCTGTGATCTGCTTAGGAACATAATCTGTCTTAAAAATTTCAATGAAAATGCTAAAATTATTTCTCAGACTTGGATGAAGTAAGAAAAGTTTTTGCTTGCACACAGAAATGTCTGTAACTGTGTCGCTGAGACTTTCTAGTGCCTCTCCCACTTCGAAGTAATGACTTTAAAATGGTTCTGCGAGTTGTGCCAGAGATTTGCTGTAGCTTTTTACTAATAACCATTTACCTTGAAAAAATCATCATCCAAGCCTGCTCAGGAAAAGCTTGAAGCAGTATTCTCTAAGATTTCATTTTTGCAGAAATCAACCCCCTCCAAACGTCTCTGAACATCTGCAGTCTCTGGTTTAATTAGTTTGTCCTTGTAGTTATGCATGCCAGAAGCCATGGAGGTAACAGTAGAGAGAGTACCTTTCTTTCACTTCCAGTGTTATTTCCACTGCTACCTAATCAGTGAAGACAAGGAGAAAGCAATCTGATATACCAGATATTCCACCATGAATAGAGCTAGACCAAACTAGGCAAATGTAATATTTTAGATAATATTAATAATAGAATATATAATATTTTTAAAATAATCTGTACATTGAGGCAGCATATTAGAGAGAGAAATTGAAAAGCAGGAAAGCTGAAGTTAAAGGGTCTGTGATCTGCATTCATGAAAAGTATTCATTTGAGAAGGCAACATTCAATATGGACTTTTACAATATGCACACACACTTAAATTTTTTGTCCCAAAAATCATGAAGGCCAACAAGAGAGATTTATGTCAACAAAAAATATTCTAAGGCGTGATAATTTACTAACAGTTTAACATCTGTTTATGTAACAACACTTCAGGAAAAAAATCCAGTTTTCTAGCCATTAAATATAAAGAACGACTCTACCAGTCGTACAGTAATATAAGGGATGACAGAAGGACAGCAAAGATGGATCTCCTTTCTTCAGACTTGAACAAGTAGGGTAAATTTGTATCCTCCTCCAAGTCTTCAAAAATGCTTAGGACAAATTTGAAGTCTTCAAGCCCTACCAGATTGTGGTTAAATCCTGTTCCTACAAGGAAACTGTTGGAGTGAAGTTCCTTGAACACAGGGTATTTATTCAGGGATAAATGAGCTTTGAGTAATTATTGTTTTTTAAATCACTGCAATGTTCATGAATTGTTATTATTCACTTTATTCAACTCAACCAGTGTGTGCCATAATTTTTACTTAGTTCATCATTATGTAAAATAGTGGTTTTCCATTATGTGATATGTTGAATTTTTCCATCTAATTTGCTTTCTTTTATGCTTTGATTAAGTATTTCCACAGCTCTACTTCCACATGCTGCGGCAGAGAAGAAGGGTGCTTCATGGAGAAGTGATTGTGGAAAAGGACGATTGAATCAAGCTGTGCAACCATGGTGCTTTCAGTGGAAAGGAAAAGAAGAGAGGGTAAAAACCCAAAACTTCCTCTGATTTTTCTGAGTCCAAGTTTTAAAACATGGAACAAGAATAAACAACTGTGCCTGTGCCTGTGGACTGTATTATTTTTGCAATTAATATATTTTGAGACCTACCTTTTCATCCTCAGATTCACTTCAGTTTTTAATTGTTAATTTTTTCAAAGAAATATTTTATTATTTTCAATAGGTTGATGAGTAGCTTTAAGAATTAGAATAGTTGGCTACTGTGCCTTCTGTTCTGAAAGTTCTGTTATGATCTGTAGTCATTACTAAGGACAGAAGAAGAGTTGATAAGTTGTACTGATAGTGAGTCTTCTGGAAATCGGAGTGTAAATTAGGCAATGATGTTTTTCATAGACTAGGTGAATTGAATGGTATTTAAGCTTTATATTAAGTAATACCTTTCCACTTATAAGTACTGTAGCACATTGTTTAACATTTTTTGAATTACAGTATCACATACAGAATTCCAGAAGGACTTTTGAAAAGAGTGGAATTCTTGATTGTCAGTGCAAATTTAGACCTCCCTGTATTTTCATTTGTAACTTTAAAGAAACTTAGGGTAATAGATATAATATTAACTGGTTAAAATTTGTGCTGAGGAGAAGATAGGATGTGCCTACCTTTCTCTAATCAGTGACTGGAATGGGACTCCTTTGCAGAGTAAAGCTGATTGTCAGCATGTTTCCTATTCTACATTTAAATTATATATACAGAAAAATCAGTATTGCATTGAAAATCTGTAGCTATGGTGAGATATTTGACTTCTTTTCAATAGCTCGGTGGGATAAAATATATTTTAAATAGCACCTAAAAATATAAATTGTGCTTTTATTCATCCCATTGGGCAATTTTAATTGCTCCCTCCCCATTAATTGTCTATACTGTGTTGACCTAATTCTATTTCATGTCTTCAATAATCTACAGGTAGGATCTACAGTATATTGATAGAAGTTACAGATGATATTACACTATATGATACTTGAGTGGGAGAGGTCCAACAAATTAGAAGATTTTGATCTAAGAGTCTAGCAGATGCAGAGAAAAGGTGATGCATTTGAGGAAACTTGGATACTTAGTGAGAGAGAGAAGATCGAAATGTAGTAATGTGGTACGAAGCCTTGAAAATGTAGGCAGCAAACCTGTCTTGTTTCTGGCTTCACTGATGTCAAAAGAAGTGTATACATATGTGGGAGAGCTGCATCAGGCAGCTGTAAATCAGAATACTTGTGGTTGCTGAGGTAGTTTCTGGAGTACAGTCTTATATTTTGGCTGCCTCAGGGATGAAGTATTGGATAATCTTCTGAAAGCTCAGAGAACAATAACAAAACTCGTTGAAGTGAGAAAGAAGTCGGAAAGATTGAGTTGCTAATATGTGTAATTCTTTGTTCTATGATAAATACATGGAAGAGCTTTTCTAAGTATGCAGGTAGCTATGATGAATTTGGAACAAGGTAAAGAACCGATGAATATCAGAAGAAAGATCCTACTGATGAGATCAATTACAGAATGACACAGTAGTGCTTATCAATGCATGCAGTGTCTTGGAAGGGTTTCAGTTAAAGTTGGCAAGAGACTGAACTACATATTTGAATAGGCAGTTTCCATTTTTAGCTTCAATGATACAGCTTTTTTGAAATTTGTAGATATGCCAGAATAAGGTGTATCAAGTAATTTAATAAAAAAGCAAGGATTTGCTATATCCCTAACTTTTAAATTCCATGCTGTGACTTGGATTGTGATATTTATGTATGTCTTCATTACACGTAAATGAGTTTCCTTTTATGTGACAGGTGGATAGTGGACTTGAGACAGAACAGTTGTATTTCTTTAAATTTTAAAAGGTGTAATATTTATATTCCTTAAATTTCACACAAGGTGCTCTAATTTAACTTATTACTTCTGTTTTATATGCAGCTAAAGTTATTAAAAGTTTAAAATATAAATTACATTTACAACACTGAATCACAAAATGGTTGTGTTACATGTGTTCAGACTATCAGTTGCATGTGTCCAACATTCTTTCAGTACTGTTTTATAAACTATGAGGAACTATAGTGGCAGTTTTGGGAAATATATCTCCATTAGCAAATGGAATAGTGTGATGAAATATGAAAAACTAAGATTAGATTAAATTCTGTGTCTCTTTTTACTGTCAGGGCAGCTCACTGAAGACCACAGCTATCAATTAATTGAAAATGCATTGGATACTTAATGGTGTGATTTTGAAATCCTTATCAGATGAATGTATCCTGTAGATAGTATTCTTTCTAAAAGGAATACTTGCACTATAAAAGTGTATTATATTTGTTTGCATTGTGGCCTAAGGATATTATCATATGTTAATCAAGGACCTATTTTTATATCCTTTTGTACATGTGAAATGAAAAAAAAAAACCCACACTGTTTGCTACAATCTTGGGTTGCACTTCCATAAAGTAACAATGTACAAGGTAATGATACAATTTCAAACTAGATTTACAGCTACAAAATAGTGTTGCTAAGGAATGACTTAATTAAAGTAAAACTAAAAATTACTTACAGTATCACATTCAATGCTTAATTGACCAGAGAGATTGCCATGTAGATTAGTTTACATGGCATTTACCTAAAAAAAGTAAGCAACATGTTCTTTTCTTCCTCCTGTTTTTTTACTGAAACCTTTCACTGAAGCCTTCTTTTCACAGAATCAGTAAGGTTGGAAAAGACCTCTAAGGTCACCAAGTCCAACCTTTGACTGAACACCACCACATCAACTAGACTATAGCACTAAGTGCCATGTCCAGCTGCTTCTTGAATGCTTCCAGGGATGGTGACTCCACCACCTCCCTGGGGAGCCAGTTCCAATGCCTGACCAGCCTTTCCATGGAGAAATTCTTCCTGATGTCCAACCTGAACCTCCCCTGACACAACTTGAGGCTTTTTCCTCTTGTCTGGTTGCTATTCTGTTAGCATATCTTCTGCAATGTAGTGAGAATTGCAGGTAAAATCTTCTTGCTATTGACTTCAGATGAGGTAGGATTTTATCCTAGGTAGCTATATTTAAATTTCAACATACCATCTTGAAACATTTAATTAACCTGTTAAATGGACATTAAAACTTAAGTATGATTTTCATATGGTGCTCTCTTTCCAACTTCTTTTTTACATCTGTCTTTTTTGTCTTCCTCTCTGCAATATTCCTAGTTTTCTAAAGCATTTAAATTCTCTTGCTTATGTAAGATTAGGAATGTATTCAAACATCAGCATCTCTAATGTTTTCATGTAGTCTTTTACAAATTGTCCTTATAAAGATATTTTCTTACTTGTTCTATATATGCCTTCTGAAATGAATTCATATAGAGCATGGCTTTATGAAACTTTTTGACTAGCAATATGTAGAAATAGGGAGATTCCTTTTAATCAGGTGACTTTTCCTGCTATTGGTAGAAACAGAAACCATCTTTTGTATAAACTCTACCTAAAAGCAGTTGGATTTCTTGAGGTTCTCCCCAGCACTCACATACTGTGAAAAGCTGTTTTGGGACAGATTGGGTTGTTTCACAGCTCAGCCCAGAATGTTTGCAGGTCAGATCCCAGTTTCAGGGCATGGGCAGCAGCAAGGAAGATGGTGCTGAGGTATTGCATCTTCTGCATTATCTGGCGAGGGGTCACTGAGGCCATGGTGAGCAGTAGTTGACAGATGTAATTTCTCCCACCCTGCAGGATGTGAGATGAGAGGAATCTCAGTGTGCTGTCATTGCCACCTGCTGAGGGAGCCCAGGGGATCAGCCAGGAGGATCTCTGTGCACAAAGGGTGTTTTATAGAGAGGGCTTTCTCACTCCACTCAGCTATGGTTTGCTATCTATTATTAGCCTACATGTCTTGAGATATACAGGTCTGCCAGGATGGGTATGGCACACCAATCTCAACAGTGCAGTTCAACATAAACTGCCTTGGAGAAATGGTGCAGGGTGCTGTTTCTCATTCCCATTGAACATAACATTTAGCCAGGTTCATGTTCATGGATAGATTGCAAGTCTAGTTAACAGGGAGATGCATGGAGACCTTTTCTGTGACCAGACTGAAATATGTACATTTTAAATCTAGGTCTAGATACTGCTTTGATTGTGGTACTCTCAGTCTTCACAGTAGCTGACTTCAGTGGATGTTTGGATATGTATATGGTTACTGAATAAACCAGAGTGAAACCAATTCACAATTGTTATAATAATTCATAATTTTAAATTAGTTTAAATGATATTAACAGTTTTTGAATCGAGCTCTTGCTTAATCTGCCTTAGAAAGAAAAAAGAAAGGAAAGTTAATACAAATAAATGTTCTGCACTAGGCAGTAGGGCTTCATAAATCAAAATTTTCAGGCAGGCAAACTGGCTGCATTTCATAAAGGATGTTTTAAGTGGTTTTTTTTGAACAAAAAAGGTGAAAGCTTTTCTGAAAATCAAAGTTTATTTAATAATGTATATTTTAAAATGTGCTGTGACTTACTGTATTATTTATTACCAGTTTACAATTTAAATTCATGCTGAACCTGCAGTTTTTATAGATGATTAACTGTATCCCATTCTGTGGGATACATTCTGTGTTTGTTTCAATGGCTGTTTAAAAAACAAACTTCCCATTTTTCTGCAGAGCTCTGTGTTCTTTTTCTCAAGTGAGTTGCAGTACTGTTACTGCCTGCAATGCTTTGCCAGGCTGCTAAAGTGGCAGCTTTCAGTTTGCCAAGGGCAGCTCCATGAGCTTGCTTCCAGGAGGGCACAGCTCCACAGTGGGTGGCACTCTCGGGTCGGTGTCAGGCACCGCTGTGCCACCGGTGCTGTTCTGGGGTCTCGAGCACCTTCAGGACTGCTGGTTCTGCAGATGTCCCCAGCTGATTCATCCCTATGACTTCCCAGATGGAGAGAACTCTTAGGTCAGAAAAGCAAATCTGACAAGTGAACGGAGAGCTGTCCTGAGAGAACTGTGGAGAACTGAATGTTGGGTGACTCCAGCCCTCTCTAGGAAGTTGCTGTCAATTTCACGCCTGCAGCTGGTAGTGGCTGGGTGATGTACAGTAATTTCTGTGTCATGTTGTACCACCTGAAACATGTCCTTTCATTCATACTCTTCTGCCTCTGTGTTCGGTCTTGAATGTATTTGAATGTCCTTTCAGTTTATGGCTTTGTAAAAGTGTAAGTGCAGAAAAAATTATCAAAGTGTATAGAATGTATATGTATAGAATTGTATTTGAAGTTTCTTAATAATGTAAATGCACTGCAACTGCTTATTATTGTTATTTCTTCTAAAATGCATTATCGTTAGAAGTTTACATGGACAGGAAAGCAACACAATATGATACTTCTAATAACTTATTTATTTGCAAAAATTATAATATTTTTTTGATCTATAGATTCAGATATTTGTTTTAGTGACTGTTAATACTGTAGCACTGTAGAAATTAATCATCAATTAAAAGATGTATTTTAAACTTTGTTCTAGTTGATTTTTTAAATTTTTTTTTAGCATGTAGAAGTCAGTTCATATAAGCATTCAGCATATTAGACCAGACGAGTATCTGTTTACAAATAATATGCTTTTTTATTTAGAATTATTTCACAAATTAATCTTGAGGTCCCCGTAACAAATTAATCTTAAGGACTCCTATTTACTCTTACCCAGACAGCCTTTTCATCTTTCTTAAAATATATTCCATAAAAACCAAGTAGGTTTGAGTAGTAATAATACTGGTTTATCAAAAAAGAGCAGAAAACACAGGGCATTCAAGAGAATGCCAATATGTATGAAAAAAATGCATTACAGTGATCCTGAAATAGATGTTCCAGTAGTAGATGTTTCAGTGTTTTGGAACAGGACTTTTTTGTGGTATTAACCTTTGAGAGGGGTGGAGACAGAGAACATCCTCTGTCTGTCATTTGCTATGTGACTAACAATGACATTGCAGCTAGGAGGATTTCGTTGCCATGACAGTATGAGAAAGCAGTTTGTGAGCATTCACACCTACTTCTTTTGAATTAGGAATCAAGTGGCTTTAACCCCAAGGAGCTTAACTGCATATAAAGCTTAAATCCTGTTAGTCAGATGTATTATGATGGAGATGTAGATCTCCTAATCTGGAAGTCACAGAAATGGTCTTCTGATCTAAATTTACAGGACAGGATTTACGTGTCCTGGCCCTCTACCAAGGTTAAACCATTCAGATTTCTATGGAAGCTGGTGGAAGAATATCCACTGATCTCAACAGGAGTGTGATGGGACGTAGGCACTCGTGTATTCTGTTCTGTGTAGTTCTGGATTTACCAGGGAGAGAGTGAGCTGTAGCCTTCCTGTTAGTACTGTCTGGGAGAGAGCCTGTGTTGTGGTGCATTAGCTGTTGCATGATGGCACACTTCCTCCCAGCTTTGCAGGGTGCCCAGCACTGCTCCCTGCAGAACACTCCAGAGCACCTGGAAATCTCCAGTAGTACACCACTATTGCATTATACTGATTTGAATTCAGCAGAGTTGTAGAAACTCCCTCACATATCTACATAAATGTCTTTAATTTCTGAAATTAATGTAGGCCCAGTGAGATATCCTATTAAAAATAGGCAGGGTAGATCATCCCTCACAGCTGCTTGGACATTCCTAACTTGAAATGATGCCGTCACTGAACAACTTTGATTTTCATATATAATCTCTTAGTGGTTTGTGCTCATACCACATTTATAAGATGTCACTTTGCCTGCCCTTAACTGGCTGTTCCAGATTTGATAGAACAAATTGCAAATGACAAGCAAGAAAAGACTCAAATGGGTGTCCTGCTCCACACACCAAGCACCCTCCTGTGCTCGGAAGAGAATCCCAAATCCTGGGTGTGTAGTAACATTTGCATGCCTTTTAATTTATCATTTATGAAGCTGAATAGTATAATATAGACCTTCAACTCATGAAGAAAGAAAACAAATTTTGTTACCAAAGCCATTACATTACAAGTGAATTACATTTTATTCTCTAAATTAAGTCTGGGAAGAATATTAAGATTGAGACTCATTCAGTGACAAAACAGAGACAGTATTGGGGTTCTTGCAGCCGACACTTGTTGCCAACAGAAAGCAAGTATTTAACTTCTGTTTTCATTTAAAGTGAGGTGATATTATTGAGAATAAAAAAAAAATTGAATTCTTGCCAGAAAGAGTCTTTTTACAGTGATCATCTCTGACCAGGGCTCAATTAATTTAACTTTTCAATCTCTACATTATATCCAGCCAACCCTTAACAAAAGAGTTTTGTCTCTAGAAAAAAACAAACCTGAAAACAATTCCTCTAAATGTTCTTAACTAGAAAATGTCTTTAGACTTCATGAGATATAAACATTTTTGAACATTTTCATATGCTTGAGAAATGTTTCTTTAAATAATTTGAAGATTTAGTATTTATTTGTTTATTTATTTATTTTGTTCTCTGTTCTTACTATAATAATAGAATGCTTGAAAAGGTGATGGAAATGTAGAGAACAATGTCCATATACTAAATATGCTGGTATTGGATCTTTAAAAAGATAATCATAGCTCAGGGTTGCCGGAAAGAAAGCAGAGGCACAAACTAAATGGAAATGGAAAGAGTAGCTTAAATGGAAAGAGTAGCTGAAATACCACAGCTGCATGTTCAGCTCCATTTGATCCATAGGCAGTGTCCACTGCTGTCTATCATAAACGTCACTGTGTTCATACTTGCTACAGAAGTTTTTTGATTTTTTAAAATCAATAGACATAAGTAGCTACTGGTGGTAGAAATGTGTCACTGTTATGTGCAACTTGAGTCAGAATAAAGAAAAAAGAGGGCATAGTATTTCCATTTTGCAACCCTTTTAAATGTAAAGATTGTCTAAAGAGCCATATTAGGCAGTGTTGCCATCATATTTTTATTTTGCCATAAAACCAAATATAAGCTACTTTTTAGATTATTATTTCCCCACAATTTATTTGCTGCGTAAAAATAAGTCTATGGTCTTGATGATTTCTCAGTTGTGAGGGTCCTGCTATTTTACAGGTCAACAGTAGTCTGCAACTGGAAGAACACTTCATTGTGATATTCTTAAATTGGTGCAATAGCTTCAGTCTTTAGGAATAACTTTATCCTCCCAAAAATTGCAGGATGAAGATAAAATATTCTATACTATTATCTTCTGTGAATGTTCTTGCCTCCTAAAAATGTCTATTATGTGTGAATAGGTCTGTGTGGTTTGTTTACTTGTTTTTTTTTTTTTTTTTTTGTTTCCACCTGTATAGTTACTTAAAAACTAATTACACCCTTGCCTACTGAATATTAAGTCAGTGGACTGTGGTGGTCTCAGATAGGAGAGTTCCTTGAGCTTATGGCAAGTCTGTAGTAAACTTCCTTGGTCATTAGTTTCAACTCAGCTGCTTTTTTGTGGAGAGATACAATGACTTCAGCTTCTGTCTGAAGTGAGCACTATACTTCAGAATATCTTTCTGAAGGCATTCAATGTTTAAACATGGTTCTCTTTTGTTCTGCTTCCTTCTGATCTGTGCAGGATGCTGACAGAGAGGGAACAATCATGACGTCTCCTATAAATAATGTCAGGTTGTTGTTCTCTTTTCACTCCCCTGGCTCATTTGAACACTTGCTACAATCCTTGAGCTGTTAGACAGCACTAAATTGGAGGTAACTCAATCACTTTCCTCTGGTCTGTAAAGCATTCAGGGTTAGACTATGCAGAGGGCAGAAAGCCAGCAGAGAACAATGGAACTAACACTGTGTACTGGGTGAAGACGGAGTCGCTTTAGCCATGTGCTATGTGTAGTATGTAGGATGTATGTTTAGGGAACTGAAAAGGAGAATGTGTTTCTGAGTCACTAACTCCTGGAAGGCTGCTGTGCTTGTGACTGGAACAAACTTGCTGTTTAGCCTTTGGTATCGAGAAGACACATGAGACGTGCTTCACTGATGAGAGGTACCATTTATATATCTGCTCTTGGTTTTAATTTCTGGGCACACTATGTACCTGCAATTTGCATGGTTCTACATGTTAAAAGAATTAACACCTTCTGCCAGTTTTTTTAATGTAGTTTAATTCTGAGATGTCAAGACCTTCTTGGAAGAAATAACCTTGGACTGATCTGATTCCATCTTGAGAGCAGAAATGTTTCAAGGAGCAGAAGCAAATCTATTTAGGGTTTTGGGTGCCCTCCATAAATAGTTCTGGCAGCTCATTCAGTCCAGTCTCCCATCTTTCTGATGTCATCTTCTCCAGCATAATCTCTAGCTTCTAATTCTTTCTGCACTATGAAATCTCATTACACAAAATAAAATATGTATGAAAGAGAAATAGGAGGTATGTAGGTAAGCCAGCATATTGAAAATCTGGGACCTCTCCTTCCTTACTGCAGTCTTTTGTGACAATTGTGGAAGGAATATCAGACCAACAATTTTGAGGAACAACAAAACTGTTGGTCACCAACAATGGTCTAAAAGTTTCCTGACTGAAACTGTTTGAGACGAGTCTGCTCAGGGATATGTTTCTTGTGCTTGTTGAGAATTTCAGTCACAAGCCCTTTTTCCCAATGCAATCTTTTTGCTTTAAGATGATGGTGTGTACTCCAGAGGTGATGCCTAAACCTTCAAGGTATCTAGTGCTAGTGCTAAAATTTCTACCTTTCAAAGGCTTTAACCTTTCTGTGATTCAGTTATACTCCCATTACAGGCCCATAGTGTCCCTCCAGTGATGATCTTTCTTCATTGTGTATTTCTTATTTTCCTGAGACTGATTATCTAAAAATATTCACAGCCCAAGCAGAATTACCTAGTATTTCCTCTGGTTAAGAAGATTATTACACTGTATTTGGTGATTGTAAACATGGAAGTTTTTTGATAAAGGCATGCTTAGTTTCAAAGCTGTGAGATATACAATAAATCTTAAATTGGAGGAAGGGGTTAAATTACTTTGTTATTTACTAGAATCCCTGAGACTAACAGGTGCATATTGGAAGAGATAATGAGACATGTTTAAAGTCAGCTGCAGACAAGCTATTATTTCACTATGTCTCTCTGAGAAACCATAGGTAGAGAATTACTTGTCTCATGATGATGGCCGCTGCCCTGACCACTAACCAGTGTCATCCTGTACAGCTCCTCTTCTGTGAGAAACTGAGAAATAATTACCATGGAACTACCCTGAGCTCTAAATAGCTGTTATTCTTTAGGTACACTTACCAAGAGGTTTCATCTGCAAATAATACCTCTTGAGAAAGTACGCAGGCAGGATGTGATAATTTACAAAAGTCCTTAAGAAATTGCAATTTGAAATGTCACAGCTGGATAGGTTTGCAGTTCACAGTAGGTTTGGAGATACAGATCCTGAGGCCAGATCCTTTGCTGCCATGCCTCAGTGGAATCGTGCTGACTTACACAATTTTCAAGACTTGGCTTTTAAAAGAGCTTTTCTAAGAATAGTTCAAAATTTGAATAGGTAGTACATGTCAAATGGTGATGTTTTTCTATTTTTAATTTAGAAGAATTTTAATTTATTTAACAAGTTTTTAAAATAAAGCTGGAAACAATGAGGGATTTTCTTCTGAACCAGTTTTAGAATAAGCATTTCTCTGAATAATAATATGAAAATGCATTTTTGGCAGAAAATTGCATTATTTTCCTAGGAAATTCTTGGCTAGCGCAACCTCCAAGTCCTGAGACTGGGGATGGGGGTATAGGGAGGAGGGTGAAAGAAGGTGCATGAAAAGCCACATTACCTCCCCAGCTGTGAGCAGCCAATGGAAGCTCCCACACCGAGACAGCTGGGGAAGCAGAGTGGCCACAGGGAGCAAGAGATGCTTGTAACAGTGGTCATAAAATCTAGACAAAAGACTTCCTGAGTCTTCTGCCCATCAAACAAAACAAGGTAATGCTGCTGGAGGACGAGGGGGTAAAGGATTAATTAATCCCCAACTTGAAAGAATACAGTCTCATTTAATGAGATTTCATTGTCCTAATTTTACCTCATTCTGTTACTGACCAACTAATCTTTTGTTCTGAATTAATTTGTTTCCTTCCTATAAAAAGCAATGTGATGGAAACTTCTTTTATCTTTTCATGCATCTGTTCTCTTTCCTAGTGCTTTTGACTTGATATTTGGAAAACAGTGGCAGGAACTTGAACAGAGAACCACCTAACTCTTCTTTCTGTGTTTTTACTGCAAATCCCCAAAGGAGTGTTTGGCTTGTTCTGTGCATCACGAGATTAACCCTGATTCACCTTAGCTCTGTACTGAGAAAATTCTCTAGGGTCCATCTGAAACACCCCCACAGCCACTCCCCTGAAGCCTTTTGGTATCCCTGAAGTAGAGTTTCATTAGAATCCAGCTATTTGAGTTTCACCTCTGCCAAGGATTTGGCTTCAGACTCTGGTAGCTTCCAACACCTTCTGATGCAGGGGTGGACCTTTGAAAGGAACCAACCACTGCCGTGAATCTGGGCTCTTTCAGTACTTCATGCTTTCAGTCTGGAGTGTAGATAGAGTTAAAATAATCCCTGTTCTAACAGTTCACCCATCTCATTTTTACCACTATGCCCTCTGGTAAGGATGATTGACTGAAAGAACCATATTTTGTTCTCAGAAGCTTAGAAAGAGGCTTAACGCTGTGACAGACAAGAAACTGCCTAAGAAAATGAAGGATGAAGTGACAACAAGAAAGGTTTACAAAGAAGGAACATGGGACTTAACAACAGTGTACAGTAAAAACAAGCTAGTTCCAAAGTATAAATGCTGATCTTGGATGTCTGAGGCAAACAAAGAAGGTTTCCATGTTTCCCAGATTTTTTTTCTGAAACCTAAAGTGGACGAGATGGTCATTTGGTGGCAATTCATGTAGTGCCAAGAAAGTGCAGTTGCTGGTTTACAGCAAATGATATGTGGCCCTTTGTGTCTATAACCCCCATCATGTGTATTTCTCTTTTCTCTATCAGTTTAGGTTTTCTGAAGTGTATCTCTCTAGATCATTCTTTGGAAAGCTGAAAGAAATCAGTGACTCCCTCATTTCATTGTACTTGGCCTTACTTGGTTTAAGGCTATAGCAAATACAATTTTTCCTCTCTGTTATATGTGAGTCCCTTCTGATACTGAGAACATCATATTGTCTTCACAAAGGATTGATGCTGTTTATTGGACATAAAACTAAAGGGGATGCTAAAAACAATTATAATAATACAGTATCTGCAGACAAATAGCTTTTCTGACACAAAACAACAAAATGAGTTATTGCTGTAAGTGTCAATTAATGCTTTTAAGATGCTTTAATTGTACAGTATCTATTTCAGACTCATGAAATGTAGAGGTAATTTGGGCTAAAAGAAGATATGATTCACAGTCGATATGTAACTGTGACTTGACAAGGGGCTTACTAGCTGCCTGAGGCAGATCAGAATGTGTGATAATAAGAATCTAGCAGAAAAACACATCATGAAACTGAACTGCAGAGTTTCCCTGGGTAAATGGTGTCAGAGCTGGTCACGCTCCTTCTACAAGGCAAAAAGGCAGAAGCAGTCAGTGACTGCTGCAACCTTGGAGCTAGTTACGAAGTACTTACTTTTGAAGTTAATACATGTATTCATTCATAGTCATATTAATAGATAAATGTATATCCTTTTTTTTTTTAATGCAGTTTGGTGAAATGCATTTTAACATGACAGAGAAGTGGGATCATGATAAAGCCTTCAATTTACTGTGCTCCGTTGTCTATTCATGTCCCTTGCCAAGCCCTTTCTGGAAAGCTGTAAAAAGAAAATTATTTGCTGGCTTAGGTTTAGACTTAACTCTGTTCCCTTCATTGCTACTGTACTCTTCTCTGCAGGGGATCATTTTACATTTTCTAAATTGCAGAGAGAGATCGTTGTGTTGGCAGGGTTGTACTGAGAAATGGGTTTTAATGAAGTGCAGTCCACTTACTGCGCTGGAACTTTAGCACCTGCAAGCTGAATGATAGCATCCTGTCAAGTTGATGTTGATGACTTTGTCACCAAGGGGACAGATTTATTTCCACCCATGCATTTTATAGCAAGATTGGGCTTTAAAAATGTTTTGTCATGTTGCTTTATGACTACCTGTATTTTTCTGTTTGAGAATATTGCTACTTGGAAGAAAAAAAGGGGAAGCTACTGGCTGGACATTAAGATGAGATTCCTCTCAAGTAAGTTTCTATGCTGCAGATGTTTGTAGCCAGGGCAGGTACACAACCTTCCCTTTAGAATCAGAGGAGAGAAATGGGTGGTTCATTTAACCTTTTGTAGACATCAGATTTTAATTGAGATGAACCCCATTATAAACACCATCCTGTACCTGGCTCTGCAAACAGTATTCCTAGAGGCACACTGATAAAGGACTCCACATTGCTCATAGGCTGCCCCATCAGGAGGAGACTGGTTGTATCCGTGCTGCATATCAGCTTTCATTTGAGAAACTCTCCAAAACAGATCACTTTCCAGGACTTGTAAGGCCCACTTGGAGCAAATTAAGGAAAACATTGCAGACTATCTCTAAAGGAAAAAATCCATCCTATGTTTTTCAGGATCTTATCTATGAGAAAATTCTGCACCTCTTAGAGGCTTCCTAATGAGTGACATGTACTTTCCGTTTATGCTTGCTCATGTCCTCTCTCCAACGGCTTTTAAATCCAGTTGTGAATTTCAGCCACATGAAAAAGAGACAATAATGTTTCAAAGACACTGTATTCCTATTTTTTTTTTAGAAAATTTGTGCTTGAATACAGAAGAAAAAACCTAGTGAATGTTACCATAAAAGAAAGGCAGCACCATCAGCTGCTCATGGACTTGCCCCTGGCTAAACTGGGGTACACACACACTGGCTGCCCTGCCAGCACCAACAGGCTCTGGACAAGCCACTGCGCCCTGCTCTTTCTCTAGCTGCAACCTAGGGATGCAAGAGGAAAGCAAGGACTTCAGAAATTTAAGAGCAGAATCTCAGGTTGCTGAGAGAGAAAGGCATTAGGAAGCTGCTGGGTGTGTGATGTAATGCTGAGTAGATAAAAATCTATATGAATCCAGGCTTAAACTGATTGTTCTGCACATGTCATTTCCAATCACTTGTAACATTGTAAATACTATTCACTTCTAGAGGTCAAAGAAGGATCAGGAGAATTTAAGGGAATAAAATGTACATACTCTTCAGAAACTGGAGCAAAGAGCTGACTTGCTTCACCTGCAGCATCACTTCCTGTAATCCCCCATTCCCTGCTATAAAATCCTCTTAGCATCCCTCTGAAACACAAGTGTAAAGAAAATTGCACTCTGTCTGCACTTCTATTTAGCCAACAGAAAAGAGGTAATCTCTGCTGCCTGAGTATTGTCCAAATGTTATACTTAATGAGTCTACTTAAACACCTTAATGAGAGAAAAAGGTATGGAAAGGCAGCTCCTTTGAGCAATTTATCACAGTATAAGGGAAAGCTCAACAGTGGAAATTCTGCAAGCCACAAAACACAAATTCAGTGTGGAAGTGAATCCAGGCTGAAACATCTGTAAGAAAGGAAGAAAAACTGTCCCCTCACTTGTCAGACTGGTTATAACCAACCCAAACAACTGCTTAAAATCAGCATGTGCCTGTCTCTATTGTGTCTCATGACTTAGACCTCCCCAGCCTTTGATTTTGTCTTGGTATTCAGAGAATCTCGTGGGCCTTGTGATGTTCTGCCAGTGTTCCCTGTGCTGCTCTGCTCAGTCCTGATTCTCTGGCCTGTCCTATTGACCAACTTCTTGGCCCTTCAGCTTGAGACTCCATGATCCAGGAGTTAGCATAAATAAGTTAATTTCATGCTGTACTGAACACTGTGCATAAAACACATGCCCTATTTTGTAAGCTTTAAATGGTAATGGTATGTTTTGTTATTTTGTTTTTCGCCTTTGTTTGCTTCCTCAGAACTAAACCTTTTGTCTGCCCTTTCTAGACCTTTATTGTGTCCATCATTCTTTTTATCTGTGCATTTGCTTTCTGTCTTTATGGACTCTTTTACTTTTTAATGAGCCTGGATATTTGACCTGTTTTCCACCTTAGAACAGATGCAGTAATCTATTCCCTAGAAGTGAATGTTCAAGACATTATTGCCCTTTTGTGTGGAGCTCTAGAATACTCACCATGGCAGCCATTCGGTGTCTGTGCTCAACAGTATAAGGTTTTGTTTTTGAGATCTCAAATTAGTTCAAAAGGCAGCATCGAGCTGACACAAACTTTAACAGTGATGTTCTGTTCACATCATTCCCTTTTAAGAAATTCTTTTTCACTGTGTAGACTGTGAACAAGTCCTTGTTTTTTTAATGGGTACATTAAATCCCACTCTGCAAGCTCTTACAAAATGTTTTCCCTTAGCAATATAACAGTTCTGGCCAAAGTCTGATTGCTGTAAATACACACGTCTTGCATAGTGTTTCAGCGGGCTGCACGTGTACACTGATTCCAACTATGATTTTCAGTCTTAGGCCTGTAGAATTCCAGGAATTCCTTATTTTTTCTCTGTCCTTCATTGCCTAAGGGTTTAGTTACTCTCTATTTTGTAAAACTGTTTTCTGTTCCTTTTAACTCTTGCAATCAGATCTGGTTCTCTTTTGCTAGTACCAAATAATCTCTGCCTTTTCACAGGTTCAAATACAGACTGTTGACTGGATTTTTCCCATTTATTTTTGGCATCTGATTCCCACTACAATTTGTTCTGACACAGTGATTATAATACCAGAATATGGTGTATTTTGAGTTAAGACAAGTTATGCTTTTTTCCTCCTAGAAGTAATACACCCCTTCAGTACCTTTTGTGCTGCCTGATCACTGCCTCAAACTTCAACACTTCAACTTCCCTATGCAAACCTCATTGCATGAAAATCTAAAGCCAATCTTCTAGCAATATTTTAAAAAATATTCACTTTCATCTTTCTTTCATATTGTCTTCCCAGAAAACATAATGGTCACTTGAACTTTTTCCCCTTGCCTGATACATTTCTGGAAAATGTCATATCTCTTGCAGTTTTAACCTCATGCCTCTCCATGAAGCACTATATCCACTACTTCTTTCTACTTCTAAAACCTTCTCTCTGATTTTGAATTTACTTTTTCTTATTCTCTTGCTCCTTGCATCAAGGAGTATTCTTTGGCTTGGGAGCTTTTTCAGAATTTGGAATTATAGCTTTTAAGCACAGTGAGTCATTACTATGACAAAAGGTAAAAAGAAAGACAATGTGAAGAAATAGTACATTAAGGAGGGAGACAAATCTATCTAGCCCACTCTGAGCCTGCCTGCAGACAGCTACCTCTGACAGGATTGCTCCAAACCAGCACATTTCAATCTCTGTCATGACCCCTTGTCCTCACATGCAGTCTATAATCACCTGCCCTTGAGGAAAAAATACTCACTTGGTCAGAAAGTAAGAAACATGTTAAAGAAATATTCTGGACACTGAAGAAGAGCTATGTTCTCTGTGCAAGAGATGGTGTAGGTAATTATTTCAGTTATTGACAGAGTTACAGATAGCTTTAAAATATGAAACCTTTCTCAGCTATTTGTAAAAATACAAGTTGGATAAAAAAAAAAGATTAAAGGATAACATTGAGCTGTGACTGTGAAGAGGATCTGTGCTTCTGGAGACTGATGTTTCTTAAATTATGGAGGGTTAGTATGTGTCTGAAAGACACAGTTAAACCCACTAAACACATTAATTGAAGAAAAGTTGCACTGCTACCCTAAAAGCTGATCCCAAAATGTGCTGTTTTGCATTTGCAGGATGAACCATACTAGTGACTAGTGTGTTGTTAGCAGCAATAAATATCTTTTGGGATGGTTTTTAATGAAAGCCTTGAGACAACAGAGATGAAAGAGACAAAGGTTTATGGGCTCAGGTAAGAGTCACAGTTATTTTGAAAGGTGCACCTTGTTCAGCAACAGAGACAAGGACCTAGCAAGAGGCAAGGCTTTAGCTCTGCAGGCATAACTAACAGCAGGAGGTGAACAATTTAATGATGTGAAAGGCAACTTCTATGGGTGAAATATGGAGGATAATAGGTCTGGGAGAAGGGATGCTTCACTTTTTTTTAAAAAAATATTTCTTTTTTCCAATAGCTGACAACAACAGCAACAGCAGCTGGAAGTACCTGAGAGTGAATGACAGTGAAGGAACCAGGATGAGTGGCAAATGACAGTAAATAAGAAAAGTGACTTGAAAAGGCCCTGGGCCCCTAGTGGCTCTATGAATAGTGAATTGGGACAACAAAAGCAAGAGTGCACTTTGAAAGAAAACATGAATGTGCTCTTCCTCCTGGCGACATCTGAACCCTTTCTCAATTTACAGATCAATGCAGAAGCAAAGATGTGCTGAATCTTTCATGTGGCTGTGCTGTTCTATAATAAAACCTGAACAAACAGGTTTTGTTTACCAGCTTTCTAGTGAAGCCACATTTTTCAACCAGGACTCTTCTCATGCACCATTCTCCAGTCTACTGAATCAGGTTAGGTCTTCCCTTAACATTGACAAAGAAACACCAACTTCCATTGGAGAGTCTCTTTATAATGGAAACAATGTTTAGTTTTTCAGTATGAGGAAAAAAAATTTTTTCCATCAACCCAAGAGTTCAGTGAAAAACAGGTGCCACCATTCTGTGAAGTTGGCAACAACTTTTGGTGGTGTCTGAATAGACAGACTTTGCAAAAAGACCTGGATATGAGTCATAAGCTTCCTCCCCTTGGATAAACAGCTTCACGTATGTATTGTCCTGCTTGTTAAGTCACTTCATTTTTAAAACTGGGTTTTGTCAAGGCAAACAATATGCTAGATGCCTTGTGAAGTACCTACAAACAACTTTCTTAGCCGAGGATGGGTTCTTGACCTTTTTTCTGCCACTGGGAGTCTCAGAAGAAGCTTGGGTCAAAGTACTGTATGTCAGGGAATTTTGTTCTGACTCAATGTACATAGCTGTACAATGTTCCCTGTTTAGTGAATTACTTTTGTCTTCATATCATTATGTTGCTTTAGCACCTCCTTTACAGGACTATTTTGAAGGGCAGCAGCTGCAAAGAAAGTGGCAGCAGCATGACATCTCACCTGACAGCAACACTTCCTTCTCATTGTAGTGACCACAGCTTGCACACATCTGAAAACCTTGTCTTCATTCATGAAAAAAATAAACCCTTTAAATAAGACCTGCTATTACTGATAGCCCCTCTCTGTGTAGACCCTGGCCAAGACATGAATAGTCTTTCTGATAGTTCCCTCCTGTGTCTGAATGCAATTTCATGGAAAATTAAATGCGACAGTAGAACTTGCCAGTGACTGTGAAGTGAATGATAAGTCTTCTCTCTGCTCCCCAGTACATTCAGTGTTCATAGCACTGAGTTTGGCAGAGCTGCTGGGTTTGCTCATTTCCTTTACTCAGAGCCAAGATTCCCAGTAGTGTCAGGACAATTTTAGAAGCAAGATACACTCAACTGAACGTCATCTATGAAGAGATGAACAGGTGCTTATAGCTGAGTTGTCAAGTCCATATATTACCTTGATGGGTTTTTTCTTTTTGAAATAGACTAATTTTTGAGTATGGACTTTTGACCAGTCCTCAGATTTCAGGAAGCAATCTTCTCCTGAACTGATTCATTCTGAGGAAAACAAAAATGCAGAGAAGATGGAAACAAGATCTGCAGTATGCAGAGTAATTTTCATGGGTGGAGTAGTGGCGGTGCCTGTTGCTGGGGTTGGAGCAGTTGCAGGGGCTGTTGTCACATTGTCAGATTTAAAGACCTTTTCCTCCTGAGGACACTGAGCACTGTTGAACATGGTTTGACAGGCCTGGGCCAGGCCCCAACATGTTGTAGAGACTTGGTTCTTCTGTGGGGTGCCAGGGTGATAAGACACTTTTAAAGAATATTTTGCTTCTTTCCTGGATTCTGCACATATTGAGGGGTAAGGTACAAACACACTGGAGGTGCCCACTGCCCAGGGGACTTACTCATACAATCCCACCCACCCCATCACTCTGAACTATCCAGTTTTTGGGCAGATCTCTGGGTAATATTCTTATTTATTTGTCTGGCCTTAAAGAAGGCCTGAACCATATGCAAGAACATGCTGGCTCCTAGCAAAAAGACCGGTTTGGTTTCAAGGGTAGTCACAGGATATTAAAAATCTTTAAAATTCTTGACTACTCTAATCAGCCTGGAGGACAAGGAAGGAATAAAGGAGGGGAGAAAAAAAAAATAGGAAGGTGTTTCCCCCATATGTTGTTCCTCTGAGAAAATGAAGAAAAAGCCAAAGGTGTGATTTTTAGTTGCTCCAGTAGATGACTCCCAAAGCACAGAGGTGCCTGCAATACTGAATACATCCACTAGGTTTGTGTCCCGACAAGCAGCACTGTCATATCAGAAATACATCCTATGAAATACACCACAGAGAGCACGTACTGCAAGTGAGGCATTACAGGTGTAACTCAGACAAAACACCACAAATACGAGGGCAAATAAGTCCACATTTTAACTAGCAACTATTGTTAAACCAATACAATGAATGTTTATAGCAATTTTCTTTTAACACACTCTGGTCCTTATCTCAACCCTTGGTTCCCCTGTTCAGGTGCCAAAAAAGGACTGTCATGGTTTTAAGCCCAGCTGGAGACAGAATACCATCCCAGCTGCTCATTCAATCCCCCTCTGCCTGATGGAATGGGGAGGAGAATTGAAGTAAAACTTGTATGTTGACACAAGAACTGTTTAATAATTGAGAATAGAGTAAAACACAAGAATAATGGTAAATAATGATGATAAAAAGGAAATAAACCATTGATGCACAGTACAGTTACTCATCACCTGCTGACCGATGCCAGACCTCCCTTCTCAAACCCAACTGGCCATGCTTCCAGGTAACTCCCCCCAGTTTATATACTAGGAATGATGTTCTCTGGTGTGGGATATCTTTTTGGCCAGTTTGGGTCACCCCTCCCTTCTATGCTCCCTCCCCATATATTTTTTTTACTGAGACAAGGAAAAACGAGAGTCCTTCACTAAGAATGAAATTACTCTGCAAAAAAATGCATCAGTGTGTTTATCAACACCTCTCATTCTGAATCCAAAACACAGCACTGTAACAACTACTGAGAAGAAATTAACTCTATTCTAGCTGAAACCAGGACACTGAGATAGGTAAAATAGTTGTTAAGCAATATCCAGAATGCATTCTTCCATAATACCCTCTCTCAAGCCTGCTAACTCAATGGATTTTAATTTCTTTATGCTTTGCTACATTGCATGACTACAAATTATATTTCAGGGAAGGCACAGAGTTGGTGAATCCACCTGTGTAAAGAAGTGATAAGGAAAATTTATGAGAATCACGAAGTAAGGAGCTGGAGGCTAGGGAGTTCTGTGAGGATGACATGGACATGAACAGGGCATGGACACCCTGACATACAATCAGTGAATTTAGTCTACAGATCTTGAAATTTACAACCTGCAAGGCTGAAGATGTGGCAGTTGACATGCTCCAATTGAATTGGAAGTGTCAGAGACCCCATGTTGCTGTCCAGATCAGCAAAGGCATAAATCAGCAGGAACCTAGCTGGAGTATCTGAATGGATGCTCATACTGCTGAGTAGTGGCTTGCAATAGGATTGGGTCTGTGGGGTGAAACAGCTGCCACTGGGGATCCATTGTCCACACTGTCCAGGGAGGGGACATGCAGGGGATGGAGAAGGCTGTTAATGCCATTAGTGTTTGGAGCCCACTAGATACAACCCAACCCAGAAGCCTGTCTTCTGGTTTAATCTAATCTGAGAGCAAGCCATCTTGTGTACAAGACACAAAGCAAACAAAAAGACAACTCCACAAAGCAAACAAAAAAAGGATTGATAGGGTGACTGACTTTAAAAACATACCCTGAGTGTAATACCCTCTCCATTTCTCTAACAGTATATAATAATAACCTGAGTGGAAATCATTCCCACGGGCAGGAAAAAGGTTGGTTAAGAGGAGAACTAATACTCATGGGAAACAAAGCAGTGCTTGTTCCAGAGTTCTCTGTTTAGGATGTTGAAGTATTTCTCACACAGCTGTTAACAGTTTGTAAAATACCACAGACCCACAACTCCAGCAAATGCTGATCACCTGTGCCTGGGTCTCTGGCACCACAGACCTCTGATCCCGCTGTGGGACCTGGGGTGATGCTGCACAGCCAGTAACACAAACCTGTTTCTATTTCCTCTGATCATTAATCACTCAGGATTTCATTGGTACTTAATGGCAATACTTTGGGCACTCCTATAAAGACTATAAGATTTCATGTACTTGGAGCCCTTCTGCCTTTCTAAGGCACTCACATTTTCTTTTTCTAGGAATAGCCTTGCTGATAAAATGAGTCACCTAGTCCCCTGCCAACAGTGAACATGATGACTGATGCTTAAATGGCACCTTTCACGCTAGGAATGTTTAAACCTATGTGTGGAATCCTTCCCTGGCTGCTGGCTGTGCTGTCAGTACGATGCCAGAGCCTTTCTACACACACAGACAGGAGGTCTCAGCGTGAGGATTCAACACCCTTCTTTACTGCCTTGGAAAGGATCTGTGTGTGAGGCTCTGACATGGCTGGCAGGCTTAAGTATTACACAGGGAGTTATGGTGCCCCTGCATGGAGGCCACGAAGGCCATGTTGCAGGGAACAGCAATGCAAGGGAACCGTGCAAGTCCACTGGTGAGGTTGCTGCAGCCATGTCACAGGCACCTCTCCTCATCCCTCCTAATGTGCCAACAGCTTGATCCTCTAGCACACCAGTGGTCTCCTGCATGCTGCAGAGATTCAAGCAGTTGAGCATGAAAAGGTAAGTGACATGAGCCTTATGTTTATTCTGTTCCTACTGGCTTAACATAAGCAAGACTTGACTGTCTGCCTTAGAAGCATGAATTAATTTCTCAGGGATGTGGTGCCTAGCAGCACTAGTGTTGAAAGAAGACTAAGTATTTAATATTGATATTTTATGGAACGCTCTTCATGGACAGAATTCGCAATACAAAGGCATCTGAGGAGTACACAGCTCAGCTGTTCCTTCAGCCAGCTGGCCACACCCATCTTCAGCTTCTCTACCACGAAGTACCTGATTCAGAGAAACCTGTAAACTATAGAAAAGGAATTAGAAAAGTAAAATTGAACTTCATTTTTTTTTAATGAAACTTGAACTTCTGCAAGTTCTTACAAGACAATATTACACGTATCAAATAAAAATATACTTCAGTTACAAGGGAAGTCAGTGCTGTTACAGCCAGAAGCAAGCAAGTGAGAGATTGAAGAAGATGGTGTCATTCAGTGTTGATGGGAGCCTTGGTCTTTTGAAAGACTGCGCACATCTGTCCAGCAACATCAGTAGTTTTCTATTTAAAGTCAAGTACTGGTTCACTGAACCTGACTCAAAGATAACTGCAGCTTGTTTCATAAAACTGGAAAATTAATTGGTGTGAAATGTATTGGAAAACAGAATGGTAATTCATATGCCTCAGCAGTTTCCTTATTAGGTAAAACAAGCTTTTGATTGTTCTTGCAGGGCATACAATACCTCAATATGCTGCAAAATAGGCTTTTAGAAAATGAGACAGCAT
Organism: Vidua chalybeata; assembly: GCF_026979565.1. Classification (NCBI taxonomy): domain Eukaryota; kingdom Metazoa; phylum Chordata; class Aves; order Passeriformes; family Viduidae; genus Vidua; species Vidua chalybeata. The sequence goes on from NC_071530.1 coordinate 20,440,397, forward strand.
GACTTGCATACCTCAGTGACCACTTTTGTGACAAATGCAAATGAATACTTTGAATCCAAGGTCAAAGTCTAATCATCAAAATGGCAAAGGCTCCGTCACTAATTTCTTTAGATGTACTCTTCACCCTACATAAACAGCCTGCCCTGGGCTGACTGGGACCCAGTGGGGTTTGCAGAGGACAGGGACCACTGGTTGTCCCTATGATGAGTTCCCTAGACAGCTATACTGTAAATTCTTCACAGCAGATGCAAAAGAAACCAGCATGGGATCAAAATCCTCCTATGGAAAAGGAAAGACCACACATTAAAATAGCGAGATTAGAAGCTCGTAAAACAAAAGGGTGGCTTAGGGTTCTAGATGTATCATATTACAAATGATCTTTTTACAGTTGGCTCTACTCCTTGGAACCACTGAATCATTTCCTACTTGGTCATGTTTGGAAATATCAGCTTTTTCCAAATGAATTCTATCTGGTTGCATCAACTGAAAATTCAGAGTGGCTCAGTGTCTTAGTGTGGGAAAGACAGTTGCATAGAAGAATATAAATGAATTCATTATCCTGGCAGAATTAAGCTCATTTTAATAGCACCGCCCCCTAACTTGAACAATGCTAGAATAAAAATTAAAAGGTAGGTCCTTTAGCAGGAAGGAAGTGTTCCTTTTTTGTTCTACATTGTTTTTTTCAGCAAGTGATGATAATAACATCCATAATAATAGGATGCAGGAGGTCTGGATGCTCTCTGCCTCTATCCCTGAGGAATGGGGTGATGAGAAATTATGTTGACTTAACCATATGTCCAGAAGGATTAATTTTGATTCTGTAGTCTTGGTATCAGCTGCTACCTCAAAGGAGATGAGTGTGATGGTGATGTTTCTAGGCTACTGATTACTTGCTATCCCTGACCTGAAAAATTACAAGATCCCTGAATTCGCATGTTTCCAGCCTCACTACAGACTACTGCCAGGAGAGAGAATTATAAGAGATGGTGAGACTGTTTTAAATACATCTTTACATCTGGTCAAGACACAGATTTCTAGTCCAACAATTACATCTAGCCCAAGATGCTATTTCATGGTGTGGGTTCATTCAAGTAATATCTGGAATGAGGTTGAGTCAACACCATGTAGTGCATACCACAGTAAAATCCCTGTCCAAGCTGGCAGAACCCCTGTGGCCAGCAGCACCTGCACAGGCATCAGATCTTCTGAGCCTCAGTTCTTAACTTATGTGCCCATGTTATGTGGGCAACATACAAAATGTGATTTGCTTGGTGATTTTGGAGTGCAGACAACTAATTTTTAAAACCTTGTCAGCCCCTCTGTGGTTTGTGCCCTTCCTGTGACAGCACTGCAAGCCTGCTCAACACACCAGACAAATCCTCCAGGGTGCTCCCAGGCCACCCCCAGCAGCTGGTGGATGGACTTTTTGCACGGGCAAGCAGCTGGCCTGCCACCTCCTGCCTCGTCCCCTTCCCCACAGGCAGCACCCAGAGCAGCTGTATGGGGCTGGTGCTGCTGTGCCACCAACCGGCCAGAAGCTTCTCTTTGAACACTGCCCAAGTGGCTGGGATTTAGAGCGTCTGCTTAATGGCACTAGTACAGGCTAATGGAAAACCAACTTGATATAAATGAGCTGTAATAATCTCCAAGTGAATGATTTCTTGTGTTTTGCTAATATTTTTAAATAAATCCAACACCACGTTTCTAGAAGATGCCTACATTGTGAGTGGACTTTCTCACCGTACAAAGGGTTTCACTCTGCTGATGCCTGTTGTCTGCAGGAGAGTGGAAAGAACTTGGTCACAAAGCAGCGTCCATGGACATATAATTCCCAACATGACATTTATACCCTAACCATATTGTGTTTCCAGACATTCATTTGTAAAGATTTTCTTTTTCTCTTCCTGAAAAAAATTGCATTTTTATGGGTAAAACAATCAGTGAAGGTGGCCATGGTGCCACTATCCCCTTTAAATTATCAAAAATAAAAAATAAACTTAAATAATACAAAGGACAACCAATTTCTGGTTGTTATCTATTATTCATATGCATTGTCAATAGTTCATTAGTTCTGGTCTTTTTTCCCATGTCAAAAATCTTATTTTTCATGCCTACAGTCATGAAGAAGAAAAAATAGCATGATCAATGACCTCAATACAATGAAAATAACCCATTTAAAATTATCTGTTTGCATATAGTCTAGAAGCGGAAAATTTCACATTCCATCTCTGAAAAGAACCCAACCCAACAACATTTCAGGGAAATGAAATTTATTTTCAAATAGAAATTAATTCTTACTGTTTTGAGTGAGGTATTTGAATGATTTCTTGCAAATAACACTGACAGAAAATGGGATGACTTTGTAAACAACCTGTAAAAAAGGAAAATTGCACTTTTCTGATAACACATCCCTCTTCATAAAAATTGCAGCTAGTCCTACTTAACCAGGAGCTGTTTGTGAAATGTGAGCTGAAATGTGAGCATTTCTCAAAGTGATGAATGGTGTCTCAGCATTTCCTTCTCTCTTTCTGATGATTTGTTATAATGACAGCAGCTTTTATCATATCTCTGTTTGTGAGGGCCCCTCGCTTTCTTCCTTCTTTTACTACAAAAACTCTCAAAGGAAGCTTTTGTGTGTCGGGAGAAGCCAAATTAACATAATATGCAGCATCTATAAATAGTTACTTCAAATTAGGCTTCTACAAAACCTTGAAGCAATATTTCTTCTTTTTTTTTTTTTCCTACTGCTGGTAAAAGATACAATCTCTTATCACTTTTTTGCTTTGTAAAACATTAATGTTGTTGTTCTGTTTTTGTAGGTTTTTCAATGCTTTGATCCAGCCACAGGTAAAGATGGCCAGTTCGTTGTTCCTGTATTTTGAATTTGTGCAAAAAAGACCTTGTTAGAAATATGGCACGTGGTAATGGTAAATTAATTACCAAGGACAAAGCCAAATTATCTGTTTTAAAGACAGATCTGGAAAACATGGATTTTTCATAAGCTTTGCTCCTATTTTTTTTTCAAACCTTTTGAGAATTGCTTCTGAATGTAAAAAAAAAAAATTGGAAAGAACTCATAAACTGAGAAGGATTAAGACAAGGGTAATTAAATCAATATCTGGTATGGGGATCATGAGAAAATGTTAGCCACTTTTTGTACATCATAACAATCAAGTTGTGAAATTATCAGCTATCCAATGCAAATGAAATAACCTAATTATTTCCTTTTTTTCCTCATAATTCCCAACCAAATAGCGAAATTCAATTCCACGTAACAAGGAAGCTCAAGAGGAATTTAGACAAATTCCTGGAAGAAAAAAAACCTTAGGTTTTTTTTTTTAACAAGACAGTCCAGAGCTAACCAGTAACTTGGAGATTTCACAGTGCTGAGGGTTTGCACTAAGGGAAAGCTTACTGTTTGCATCCTTCTCCTTTTGCTTTTTTCCTCTCAGACATGGCTGGAGAGAGGCATTGAGGCTGCCCTAACACACACAGTGGTGGTTATGATCTTAAATGTCTCATGGGTTGCCCAGGCTGCACTCTGGAGACAAAGACCTGGTGCCACCTGGTATGGGAGGTGCACACATCAGCCCTGGGGCCCCGTCCCCACATCCCTCCAGTTGCCTCCAGGACAGTCTGGCATAGACACCGAGCCCCAGGGCGTGAGCAGGGTTGTGAGATCTGCAGAAAGCCATTGATATTGATGCTGATTGAGGGTCGTTGCCATTGAGTTGTTAGCACTGTGAATGTCAGTGACTGCCAGGAAGGAGGCAGCAGATCCAGCTGTGCCAGACATGAGCAATCTGGCCCATGTGCCGCTTGCCGTCTGCTGCACTGGGATGGAGGAGACTCCAGACTGTGCTCCAACAGAGGCTGGAGCTCTTCTGCCTCATCATTAATTGTTTGGGACTTTCTTCTAAAGACTGAGAGCTGCAAAATGGTTTAAAACATTTTTCCTGTCAACTATACAGTCTCTTTTCCACATTAGTTGCTTACTAATGGCTGGTATTATCAAACACAGATTTAAAAAACCTGCATAGGAACACACCAGTTCTTCCAAAATACTTTTTTTTTTTTGGTTTCTTTAGCACTGAGGAGCTTTCTTTCTACTTTTTTCTCCTCAGCAATTTTAGGGACTAATAATTTAGTTTTTAAAGGAAAAGCTTGTCTTTTCAGAATCTCATTACTCCAGTGACTAAGCAGTGAGGGAAAAACTAAATGACACAAGATGCCTAATTAAATCACAGGTATATTTCAGTTTCTTGAGATTTTGTCGTGAGAGTATTTTCCTGATCTTCAAAGCGGCTAGCATTTTAATCCTGGCTAGGGAAAGGCAACTACCCCTAATCTAATCTAACCTAATCTAATCTAATCTAATCTAGGGTTTACAATGAGGCTAACTCATGAATAAACTGTTTGCTTTTTAATTCTATGGCAGTGTAATACATTGCTATATCCTGGACAAATTACTTATCCCAGCTCATGTATATATATAAAAGTTATTTACATAAAGCTAGGCTACAGTATGAAACAGCTACTCAAAGAATATATCTTTGGTTCAAATTAAGAATAGTAGGTGCATTGAAGAAATCCTGTGAAAACTATTATTTCAAACTAACAGGACTCCTCAGTAAATATTATTGAGAAAAGGTAATAGCTGAATAATCATAAAACAAGCTCTCTGTGTAGCCAAACTCACTACGCTTCTGAGGCAGTACCATCTACATGAACTTCTACTTCCCTTTTCCCACAACAGTCACTTCTTCAGGAGGAATTTACAAAATTCAATAAAAATAGCTTTTTATTGAATAGCCAGATGTTTTGCATGATGGAAATTCTTTTAACATTTCCACTTCCGTAATTCAATACAATGACTTAAAAGTAACAGAAGAAATTTCTTAAAACATGGTTACACGAGTTGTTTAGGAGCAGATTTATTGCTCTGTTTATTGCTCTGTTTTAATTTGACTGTAATTTTCCAGAAACTGCAGAGTGAGGTTTTTTTTTTTTTTTTTTATTAAGAGCTTTTTTAACATTCTTGCCAACTCTTTCTTTTTTTAAAGAGTTTAACTCCTCTTCGTTCACTAAGATATTCCAGGTGTAGTGTTGCCCAGGAAGGCCTCCTGTATGGGTGGGCTCTGTGTTCACCATGTTTTGTGGCTCTTAGGGTTCTTTGTGCCCAGATCCATTCACCTCGCACATTTATGGCCCAGTACATTAAAACCTGTGGCAGCTCCTTTTCTTGAAGAAGCATTCTCAGCCTGACAGAATGAGTTGTAGCAATATGTAGGTGTGCCACTGACTGACATGGTTCAGTGATGGACTTGGCAGAGCTGGGTTAAGAGCTGGACTCTACTTAGAGGTCTTCCAGCTTAAATGACCCTATAGTTCACTGACTTGAACCTAGACTTTTGTTAATTATTGTTTTTCTCATGAATGCAAATTAAAAATCCACCCAATATTCTTCTAAAGTCTCTTATAAATTTGAGTTGAATTCCCAAAGCAAGTGCACACTTTGTGACTTTCTCAGCATGAACAGCATAAGCCACAACCCTGGTAGTGCTCTGCACACCAGTGCCATCCAGTCTGGGTACCAGAGCCCTTCAGGTGACAGATGAGTTATTTTGGTGGATGCAGGATTTCTCTGCGTAGTTCCTACAACTATATCTGCTCTCTGGGGAATTTAACGGCAAAACCACCTTTGATTTCTGTGGTAAGTGCTTGAAAAATTCCACTTGCTACAAGGTGAGTGTGGCAGACATCTTCTACATGAAAAGGATAAAGGCTAATTTTGGCTCTAAATTCAGGAGAAATTGAAGTAGATTGTGTGAATATAGCAGGGTGTCCATGGATAGGATAACTGATGTCAATAAGGCCATGAGAACATAACAGAATCACAGAATCACTAGGTTGGAAGGGACCTTCAACATCATTGAGTCCAACCTGTGCCCTAACACCTGAACTAAATCATGGCACCGAGTGCCACATCCAGTTTTTTTTAAACACATCCAGGGATGATGACTCCACCACCCCCAAGGCAGGCCATTCCAGTGCTTGATCACTCTTTCCGTAAAAAACTTTTTCCTAATATCCAACTGATATTTCCCTTGGTGCAGCTTAAGACTGTGTCCTCTGGTTCTGTCAGTTGCTGCCTGAGAAACAGAGCAACCCCTGCCTGACTACAACCCACCTTTCAGGAAGTGGGTTGCATTGGAACATGCACTATACCAAGTCTCAAAATTATTTCTCCCACATAATTAAACATGCAAGTATAATTAAACCCTATATCTATCAAGTTTAGTCCATGTCAAAATGTGACTTGATTCAGCCTTGTGTCTCTAGTAGAAGTTGTGTGCCAGGCTATTTAAGTAATACTCATTTAAAAGCCGTCACCTCATAAAATAATATGTCTGAATAAATGGAAAAAAATCACTGTTTTCAGATGAGGACAGGAATGCTTTTAATTCCCCTAAATATTTCTCAGGACAAGATGGCTTTACATCACCTGTAACTGAAACAGTGTCTCTGGGTTTTTTATGCACATGATAATAAATACCAGGTTAAATATGTTCATTTTTGGATGAGAAAAATTTCTCTCCAGAAGTAAGTATCATTCATTTAAGTATAAATGGAACCAGGGTGAATGGTTCAGATGTGGATGTATATATTTCATATGACTATATCTGATAATATGAAACCCAGCCATGATGTGCCATCCATGTCCTATAAAAGTAAAATTTTGTGTCTTTGTTTTTTAAAGATCTTTTGCATAAATAGATCTAATGAGGTTGATACTTTCAATTAAAAATGTATCATTTCAGCTTCCTTTTAAAACCAGAAGCCCCTACAAGGTTTTGCATCTATAACTGGCAAAACCAGCTTGTTTGCACATAATTTATTCATTTTGCATCCTGTCTAGGAAAACACAGTATGTATAGGCTATTTAAAAACAAACTGTGAAAGGGGAGGTAAGTTCGTATTCCATAACTTACTTAATTTCCTAAAAATGTTCTCTTTACTGAAATAAAAATAACTACCTATGGACTCACGAATCTAACTTTCAATTTTTACACTATTTTACCCTTTTGATTACAGAATAGATCAGTACAGTCAAAGGTCAAAGGGGGAGCTCTGTCACTTTTTCTGTTATGTTACCTGAACATGGGAGTACACATGCTATAGTCTGCAGAAAATAATGTCTCTTTGCTGTAACCAGGAAAAAAACTCAGGAGAGATCTGATCTTCATGTGCCCACTGCAGAGCTCCTTCAGTGCTTCTTCACCCAGAGCCTGGGGAAAACACAGCTCCCTTCCCTGCTGTCCCCTCCAACAGCTGCTGCAGTTTGTAGTTAGGGTGATGCTTTGTGTGTGGAAAACGAGTGTGCAATTCAAAGCACTGCCACTCATGTCACATCCAGCTTAGGACCTCAGCCAACTTGTACTCCACCTACTGGAGCTCTACCAATGCTACCCTCCTTGCCCTGCTCACATCTCCCTGGCCCACACCTCCTTCCCTAGTTTCCTACAGAACATCTGGCAACACCTTCTCATCATGCATTGGAAGTGGGCTCACGTAACAATGCATTCTTGCTTTTGTTTAGCCTGAAATATTTTTGTGTTTGTTAAAAATGGCCTGCACTCTGTTTATAAGTCTAGATAAAATACATGGTCAATAAATGTAAAAGTCAGTAAATGGTAGGACAGTATTTATAACTGGGCCAGTCATTAAAGACCAAACACTGAGTTATAGCACTGTGTTGCAGCTTTATGAATTATATGTCTGAACAGAGAAATCAACATGTCACAATTTTGAATGACTTGGCACCTTTTAATTTTCAGAGATCATCTTGCTTCAGATCTTGACATGCATCACTGGGCCAGAGAGGAAATGGGCTCCATGACTGGTTCCTGTCTTACAGGGCTCAGAAGGCTACATGCAAATATCCTGTGCAGCAGATCTTTCAGATACCTGCCACCACACGTCATCCTCAGCTAGATGCTAACGTGCCTCAGAAATGCAAACATGCAATTCAGGGCTGAAAATCTGGTCCACTGTGGTTAAGAAAGGGAGCTAGTTCCAACTCTTCCAATGTGGACTGAATTTGTGGTATCAATCTCATCCCTGGTGAAAAGATTGTTGGGATTTTTTCCCCCAAAAGGGAAATTATTCCACCATACACATTTCTGAAGACTAAATTAACAAGACAGAAAAAGGTGGTGCAAAGGCTGAAGCACTGTCTCTTCTCAAAGAAGATCCAAGTAATGTGGTTTGGAGCAGTTCAGAGAAGTGCTGCTGCATCTGCTTGCTGCTCTCTGTGGTACTCTCTGGTCAGCTGTCAGCAGGGTGCTCATTCAGTTTTTCATGACCATACCCAACAGTTATCAAAACCATTTCACATATTGTTTACTTGTTAAATTCTCAGTTTGCTCTTAAGGACAGCCAAGCTGAGCCTGAGTGCATCTGGGGAGCCTGAATAAATTTTCTCCAGCTGCAGGTTCCAAGTGATGATTCCTTGCTTTAGAATTGACTTTTACACACACTCAGCTATTCGGTCAAATGCATACTCATGCAATATGCAAACACAACATTAAAGGCGAAGGATTTTTAATGCTGGTATTTAAAATGCACATCATCCCCAGCACATGATAATGGTACTTTAAGCATCAGCATTCCTCTCAGTTGAAAATGTCTTCATCCTCCCTCCCCTCTGCCCTTAGTGCTCAGGCTCGACAAACTTCACACGCTATCCTGTCCCCCATACTGAGTCCCTATGCTCCCCATGCACTTCTTCACAGTCCTGGAGCCTCCATCCTCCTCTTCCTTGCTCCTGCTCTCCCTTTTGGGTCTTCTTCCCAAACACTGATACATTTTTAGATTTTTTCAGATCTACTGGTGATGCCATGGCTGTTCAATATAGACAACACGGAAATGGTGTATGCAAACCATATATTTATAAACTTAGTCTATTTAGATGGACTTGTTAACTGTAGGGGATGTCCAAATAAGTAGTATGGGTGTTAAAGCTCTCAAGGTTAAAAATGAGGTTAGTCAATCTTCTCATTGGTAAGAAGAAAATGACCATGTGCTGCAGAAAGTCTCACCTGGGAGCTAGGTACTAAATGCCTGTTCTGAAAATAATGCTACACATAAGGGTTGTTATTGATCCCTTTTGTTCAGATGACACTCTTCCTAAGCTACATTTGGTTTTCTCCTCTGTTAGGCCTTAATTCTTTTCTGTCATGCCATCAAAGGCACTGGATATAATAAATTATTGCTCTCTCTGGAAGTACAGTAATTGAGAGGGAGACAAATAGATAAGTGACTATCTGAGGACCATAGGAGACATAGGAGAGATTCTGGCTTACCCAGCACACAGATTTTGCAGAAATGGCAGTATATTTGCAGAGCCTAATGAAAGTGAGCCAGAGCTGCAATACAATCAGCAAGGCCTGTCACTGAGGTAAGGGATATCAGCATATTTACTAAAGTCCCATATCTAGCACTACATGTTTAGAGGAGAGAGACAGAGAGAGAGGGAGAGAACTGAGCCTAAATTGATGATGATCTGCGGTGAGAAGGAAAATGTTCCAACTCCCTCCCTTGGCCTCTGCCTGCCACCTTCCACGCCCCCAGCCATGGCACGGGCCTTCCAAGGGTTTCTCACTTTCTCCCCGTGCCAGAGAGGGGCTGTGCTGCTGGACAGCCCCAGTCTAGCTGCCCCACTGCCAGTCCTCTCCCCAGCAGGACAGCAGTGGTCATGCACTGGCTCTCTCATATGTTGGCACAAATCCCATCATGTTTTGGCCCATTTTGGACTCTGATCTACAACCAGCATCATTCAGACAGAGAATTACTTCAGAATGGGAAAAAAACACATCTGAGACAACTCTGGTTTACAGCGAGCATCCCCAAATGTCTGTATATCTTGCTAGCTCTTAAAGTAACCTGGATTTATTTCTGTTTGGAGGTAAAGGGTTTCAATTTCAGTTTATAAATGGTTCAAGATGTTACTAGGCAAACAGAAATAAAGAATTGTGTAGAGTTTTTTTTCCCCCCTTGGTTTCACTGATGATTCTGAAACAGGAAGCCTCCCTACTGCTAAGAGGTAGATTTTTTTTTGTATGCCTTATTTTCCTATACTATTTCTCTTCCCAAGATGTGCTGAAGGCTCAGTGACTGTCTTGCTTTTCCTCATCACTGCATAGGTATGCCCCCTGCCCTGTGTAAACACTGATGTTTCACTTCAGAGACACACTGAGCTTTTAGAGGACTCTGGCAGGTGCCTCACCAGAAGCTCAAGTCTGGCCCCAGGTTAACATATGCTTAAAGCTGCATCCGAGCTAAGGGACCTTGTCAAACCCTGACTCTCAAGCACCCTCACAATTACTCTCCTACATAGCTCCATAACTTATGGGACATGGTTTCTCCTCCAGGTGATCTCCTTTCACAGCAAGGTATCACAGTCAAAAGCCCCATCTGGCTGATCCCACTGTTAACACCCACATCCCTCACCTGCACCCCTTTGGCACCCTCTTTGTATCATAGTTTTATCAGCATTAACTTCACCACTGGAAATAGCCTAAGAAGTATCTGATGATAGAAGAAGGCAAATCTAGGATTTGCAGCTGCTATGTTTCTAAAGAGCATTCAACAATTTTTACTGCAGAAGATACTGTGAAAATCACTATTCTGTAAGAATATGTTTAGACTATAATCTGGGCAGTTATATTTTTAACTCTATTTAATGAGGTTAATGGTTTTTTCCGAGTTCAAAGACAGAGGTCCTGTTTTTATTCCTCCAAACCCCTCAAATCCATGAGTTCATGGTGCTCTGTACCACTTCTGTCGTGTTCTTCCATAGCAATGAAGTAGTCAATCCCCATACTTTGGCACAGGATTTTTCCTTATTTTTCCATTTGTACTCCATGAATTTCAACAAAAGAAATAAAAGAAATACAGGAAAGCTAAAAAAAAAAAAAAAAAAAAAAAAAAAAGAGGTTCTAGCTTTTTCAGCGCACTGTGATCCCAAAAAGACATTTAGAGCTGATCAGTCAGGCCACCCTCCTGGATGAAACTCAGTGGATTATTTTCCCATCCCAAGATTAGGCCTTCATATACCAGCCCCTTTTTTTCTTCTTCCAAGTGATCCCTGCTATTTGCTCATATCATGCAAATAGCATTATTTTCCTGAATTGTTGCTCTGATTTTTCATAAACATAAATGATGCTGACTGACAATCACACCCCATTACTTGTATCATAAAAGATGATTCTGGACTCCACTATAGCCTCTCATTTCAATCACTGTGTATTTTATATGCACACTTCAACAAACACGTGACCCCAAATAGGATTTTTCTAGAGATGGGCAGCTGGACACACTGTGTCACATTCAGTGATGGAAATAAATGTTTATTTTGACTTAATTACCTCAACCATTGACCACAGTGCCCAATGAGAACCCTTCTGCTATGTGACATCCCTGGGGGCATATTCCCCCTTCAGCCATGCAGGCATTTTAAAAGCCTATGGGAGCTGTACAGTCACTCTGCATGCTGATCTGTGATGAGTAAATGTTGCTCCAACAGTTTTAGTCTGTGCTAATTTACTTGCTTTGTTTGTTTGCTTGGGGTTTTAATAATTGCATTACAAGTCTTTGCTCCTGATGTATTTGACATTGTGCCATTGGTCCATTAGGATTTGGTTGAGTGTTGTGCATTATTTTTAATTTGCATTCACAGTATGCTCTGTAATATCTCCCACTGAATTCTAGCAATGGATGCTGTGAATTTGTATTAACAGCAGCGCTGTTTTGTGCAACTGTAGTAAAATTCTTTGCAAAAGAATACTTAGTGCATCATCTCCTTCAGCGAAGGAGATCAGAGTTCCAAATAACAACATAGATTTGCAAATTGTTCCTGGGCTAATTGTAATGGAAGGATTCATCTTGGATGGAAATCATTGGCACAAGCTACTGTTGATGCCAGAAGTTTACATGGTTTCAAAAAGCAATTAGACACAATTATGGAAGAAAAATCCATGAAAGGCAACTAAACACACAGCTAGCTCTAGTTCAGAAATCCCTGAGCCACTGATTGCTGGAAGCTGAGAAAGGGTCCTAGGGATGGATCACTGCACAGTTTTTCCCTGGGATTGTGCTACTGGGCACTGCTTGAAGAACACACTGTTCTAGTCTGACCCAGTATGGCCTTTTGCATAGAGTCGTGTTAAGATGTCATGCAGAGAGCCTTTAGGAAAAAAAAAAAAATGGGAAAAAGAATTATCTCCCTTCAGGTTAACAACTTGCAAGTTTTCGGTTTCTGAATTAAAATCCTCCTTCGTACCTCATTGTAATTCAGATCCTCCTGGCCCATCAGCTTCCTTTGGAAAAGCATGCACACTGGCCTGAACCACAGCTATGGGCACATGCCTGCAGTGCCCTTAATTGGATGAAGGCTCACACAGTGGCTGGCAGTAGAGCACTCGTTTTCAGTACCGGCCTCAAGTTTGCTTATGCTACAAGATGCATTTTTGGCAACAAGTATTTATCTGCCATTGGGCTGGATCATCACTGCTAAAGAGGAGAAGCTGGTTTCTCAGTTAAACTAAATAAAGGAATCTGATGGAGTGCACAAAATATCTTACTCTGACGGATATAAAAACATAGCTTACAACAGTGAAAAATGATTAATTTTGTGCGCAAGAAGCAAGTCCTGCTGTTGGTTAGAAGGAGCTAATAACACCAGGTCATGGGTTCAATCCCCATACAGATCATTCACTTAAGAGTTGGACTTGCTGATCCTTGTCTGTCCCTTCCAACTCAGAAGATTCTGTGATTCTGTAAGCATGACATCTTATGAGACACTCAGAGTCCTGAAGACTTCTCCATGTGCCCTGATTTTTTTTCACCTTGACCTTCTTGAAAGAGTAAATGGTGCTTGACTGGATGAGTCATCACTGGCACATGTACCATCAAAGTGATGGTAAATGTAGGTGCTTTTAAACATCTAATAATTTAGCTAGGTTTAGGTAGATCTCAACAGACTGTTTCCTGGCTGAATTTAGTTATTAAATTATTATTTTAATAAAGCCTAATTTTTAAGTTACAGGACACAAAATTCTGTCCTGAAAAAAAACTGAGAAAAAAAATATTAAGGCAAGATAAACAGGCACAAAACGTGATTATTTTGTTTGGACTTTTTTTTCATTTTAAAGGGGTACAGGAATGCTTTTTGCAGTTATCCTTTAGAGGAATGATCGGGGCCATTTGATGTCCTGGAGTCTGGCAGACAGCACCTTAGTTCTTGCAATTTATCATTATGTAAAACCCTGTTGCCCAAAACCATGGGTGGAAATAAATGAAGTTGTGAAACGCAATGAACCAATGACTTTTTCCCAGTAAACACATATGTCTGTTTTGTGAATTTGCTGGAAGTGTTTTTTTTTGTTGTTGTTGTTGTTTGGGTTTTTTTGGTGTTGGTTTTTTTTTTTTTTGTGTGTGTTTTTTTTTTGGTTTTTTTTTTTGTTTTGGTTTTTTTTTGTTTCTTGCTAAAAGCACATTGTGAGTGCTCTAAAAACACCAAAATAGTTGTTTCACACCAACACCTCACTCTGGAGCCTCTCATACTTCCCCAGAACATGGGACTCCAGTTTCACTGAACATCTTTAGTACCTTTCTCTTCTTAATTGTAACAGTCATTTCTCCTCCTATTTGCAATAACTAATATACCTATGACAGCCATTGCTTAGATGAGAAGGCAGCACTAGGAAAGCATTTAATGAACATTAATTGCTTCTTAATATGATTTAGCTGCTGGAAATAAGAAGGCTAAGCTGGCTCCATGTGACCCGCAGCCCTACAGGCACCTCCACCAGACTCCTTTCAAGATGCAATCCTGCTGACCTGGGGGACAGCAGCCTTTCATGGATGATAACCAAGGCTTCATTTTGCTTTTCCAAATTAGCAGCTAAGTAGGGCTGTAGGAGCTCAGTAACAAAGTCATGATGATACCACCTGGCTGATTAGTGATCTCTTCCTTCTGTGCAAGCCAGCAATTATCAATTCCTGCTGACTTCAGAAGCTAATGGGAATCAGAGGATGGGGGATACTGCCAAAATGCAGCAGCTTCCAGCTGTGAGGAGGATGACGAGATGGGACGGACTCTATGTATGCTGTCGTCTCTGTCTTTTCCTGTGCTATCTTTGGCACCCGTACCTTTATCATTTTGACCCTCTACATTACATTACCTGACACCATCACTTCTGATATGGCAACACCATGTAAGAGAAACTTGGTCTTTTGAATCCAACATTCCTAAATTTGAATTCTGATTCACTATTGATTCTTATCTCACCCTTTAGTAGGGTCACTTAACCTTTCTACTAAGCTGCTGTGCCAGGAAATTAAGGCTGGTAACATTTAAAGATACTGTGACAATCAATCAATACCTGTTTGTAAACTTGTTAGTAAACAACAAGCACCAAGTGTCAAGTCTAATCTAAACACATTCAGTTTATAATCTTCCCATTTTCTTTGCAAGAACTTTAATATGACACAAAGACCTTTTGATCTTGGGGAAAAAAAAATATCTTTACTGGTATTATAGACTAGCATTGGCAGCAGACCTCTAACTTGAAATATTATGTCCTCACTGGCATCACTAAATTTCCCATGGATTAGCTGACAGTGATACCTCAGGACTCAGGAAAACTGTATTGCAGAGGGAAGTAACAGTGAGGGCAAAAGCCAAATCTTTTTCTGGATCGTAATTCTTAGTCTTCTTTCATTTACTAATACCACTAGGCTTTGAAGATTAAATACTTGTTGTTTTACATAGGGTATTTAATGGGTATTACAAAATAGCTGATGATACCCACTAACATAAGCAGGAGCCTTCATGTTTTACAGAGGTGATTGGTATTTCTAATATCTGCTGATCAATATACACATACCTTGAAAAGCTTGACTGTTGGCCCCCTACTTATTTGCATATAGTGTCAACTGGTTTTATAGGATAGGCCCAAAGCAAACTTTTGGGAAATGGTTTTCAGATGTCATTCCAGACATTTACATTCAATCACAACAATTTAGAAGTTTGCTGGTTCGAGATTCACAATAAGCTCGAACCAGCAAACTTCTTCAGGCCTTCAGAAGTCTTCACACTGACTTTGTTTCACTATTACAATTAAGTACCTCAAAGCCAAGAAGACAACTGAGCTGGGCTCCCAGGGGGACTGTGCAATGAGCCAGTCAGACACCTGCAACCCCTTGGGACACCAGCCAACTGCTTCTAGCTCCCTCCCACCAGCACCCACAGCCCTGCTCACCAGCAAGTGAACGAATGCCCCAAAAACATCTTTAGATGTTTCCCTGCATACCCCATCATAATCACAGATGGTGCTGTGCTGTTCCTCTGGTGCACTATAAGCATGCTGCTTCTTATTGTCATATCTAACCACTCACAATATCAAGTCTGTGTCACTTCATTAATACAGCTGCAGCAGAACTCTTACTTTGAGACTTTCTAGCCATTGTTTGATGAGCAGCAGCTCCAAGGCTTAAGGAATTGCTCACAGATGCAGAAAACATGAAGGATAGGGAAGAATCTGCAAAAACAAGGTGTCAGCTCATGATTGAAAGGCTGCATCTCTTCTACCCACTTTTAATAAAGTGGACCTAGTTAATTGCACCATGCCACCTTACTAGGTTTCTCATCCCAATGGCTGGCTTGTGAAAGCAACACTGAATGCACCATCAGGTAGAAAGATACAAGCTTACTACAGAAACATTTTTACCAAAACCACTGCAAATCATAGATTCATAGAATGTTTTGGGTTGAAAGTGATCACCTAGCTCCAACCACCCCTTGCCATAAGCAGGGACATCTTCCCCTACGTGAGGTTGATCCAAGCTGGCCTTGAACACTTCCAGGGATGGGGCATCCACAACTTCTCTGCACAACCTGTTTCAGTGCCTCACCATGCTCACAGTAAAGAGTATCTTCCTAATATTCCACCTAACCCTGTCTTCTTTCAGTTTAAAGCCATCCTGCTTGTCCTATCACTACATGCCCTTGTTACAAAGTCCCTCTCCAGCTTTTTTGTAGGCCTCCTTCAGATACCAGAAGGCTGTAATGAGGTCCCCCCAAAGCCTTCTCCAGGCTGAACCACTGCAGCTCTCTCAGCCTGTCTCCACAGCAGAGGTGTTCCATACCTCAGATCATGTTCACAACCTTCCTCTGAAGGTTCAGCCTTCTTATGTTGGGGGGTCCCAGAGCTGCACAGTGTTCCACGTGGGGTAATTTTTCTCTATAATATACGTATTTTTATAACATACCTTTTATAAGACAAAACACAGGACACGTTGACTATTATTTTTTTTAATTCAGAGAAAGAGCTATTACAGTAGCAACGGCTTCACTACACCAGCCATAGGGCAGGGCTGCCTGCCCTCGCTAGGCAAGCCCCGCACCCTGCTCTCGCCGCCGTCCCGCACGGCGCCCCTCTCCCCCATTAAACTTTGGGCAGTTTCGACTCCCTCGCTCCGCCGCCCTCGACACAGGGAAGCGCTCCGGGAAGCGCCCCGAGCTGCCGCCGGCACAGGCCGTTGGCACAGGCCGTTGGCACAGGCCATTGGCACAGGCCGCCCGGGTGCCGCCCTCACGCCGGACGAGCCCGGCCGACCCCGCCAGCACCGGCGGGCCGGGCCCGCGCTGCGGCCGCGGCGGGAGGGGGAGCCGATGGCGGCGGCGCAGGGCTGCGGGCGAGGGGCGGAGCGCAGAGACCCTGTGGCTGCCATGGCCGCCTCCCCCTCCCCGCAGCCTCCCTTAAATACTATGGGGCCGTAGCTGCGACGGGCGCCGCTGCCGAGTGCACCATGCGGGCTGTCATCGCCTTGGCCGCGGCGCTGGGCAGCCTGCTGCTGGGAGGCTGCCTCCTGCGCCTGGGCGGCCAGCAGCCCCTCCGCGCCAGGTAGGGCGGCCGGGCGGCCTCGCCCGCGGTCCGGAGCCGGCTGGGGAGGGCGGGAGGAGCGGGACGAGCCCCGCGGGGCGCGGCGGAGCCTGGCGCGGTGCCCCCGGCTCGGTCTGGCGGGTGCTGGCGGCTCTCAGCGGGTCGTGGGCAGGAGAGCGGCACCGCTCGCGCCGGGTGATGTGCAATCACCGCCTGGTCCTGAGAACTTTGTTTTCCCGTCTCGCTTGCCAGGGGCTGGGAGGAGGACGCAGGAGTAGCGGCTGTCACGCCAAAAGTGGTGCGAGCCCTCAGGTCTCCCCTGACGCCCCTTCCTCAGACCGAGAACAGGTACGGGCTGGACGCCTCCAGGTGGGTCCGTGAGGTCGGGTCTACAAAAGGAGAAATTCGCCTTCGCTCCGGTTCATTATTGCTTTTGTTTCGGCAGCTTGATAAGAGAGAGCGTTAGAGATTATTAGAGCAAATGGCACTTTGCTTTAACTATTGTGAATTATTTGCTCATGGGTTTTTTATTGACGGCTGTCACTCTGCCGTTGGTTTTGAGCCCAATAAAATATTGCATAGAGCAATTTCGTTAGCATACGATGCAAAAAGTGCCTGCTGAATGACATGTTCCAGGTATCTTTTTATTCTTCTTTCCAGGAAGGTGGAGCTGGGCAATGCTGTAACTGTCTTTGTAATCTGTATTTAGTTAAAAATACAGATTTATCATTTACAATCCATAGGATGAAGGCAAGATATATGAAGCCTGTTTAGCTCTGGGTTGGCATTGTACTTTGTGGGAGCCCACTCACTTGATCCTGTGTCTTGACCTCCCAGATCAGTGTAGATTTTTGTTTTACAGCCTGTTATTTTATACTGTGAAGTTTAATATGAAGGTGCTTTGTAAAATCAGCTGTGAAATGTTGTGGCTTACATGCAGATTTCAATACTAATGACTATTGTTTTCCTGTTCTTGGGTCCCCACACACTGTAGGAAAACTAAGAGTGCAGAAGATAGTGGTGTAATCCACACATGAGGTCAATACTATGTAAGAAGTAGTTTTGAAATATTTTTGCTTTCTTCTTTTACTTTTTATGGCATTATTACCTTTGCAGTTACCATGACTAATATATGTTAATATATATTATGGTCAAAAATGCATTATAAAAATTAGAAAGAACTTAAGAATTGGGTCTTTCACAGAAACTGTGGTGTCCTGGTTGTGTTAAAGACAATGGTGACAGTGCAGATGACCTTACTGAGGGCACCATCTCACTCAATCTAGCTGAATTCGACAGCCTATGCTTTCCCAAAGTGAATGCAACTGATGTTAGTTGTAGTAATGATTGCAATGTACCCTAACAGTGCATTTCTTATGTGTTTCTGATGAGATAGCCTTGTGCTCTCTCCCTCAATATTTAAAATTTTCACAAACTGTAAGTTTATAGCATCTTTCAAAGTTAGAGTGAAGGAAAATGAACAGAATTCTGCAAATGTTCCTACGACGTGTTAGGAGCTTCTAGCCTGATTCTCTTTCCTGTTCTCCTTTTTTTCCCTTTTTGCTTTTTTTCTTCTTCTTTCCCTCTCTTGATATTGGTTTTTGCAGTATGTACTGTTCTGCTTTGCTTTTTTTGTAGCCATTACTCCATTCTTCTCTCCACTCTTGTTTTGGGCCATGTCTGTGGTTTCCCCCTGGCCCATCTCCTCACGCTCCTCCCTGCTATTTTCTGAGCTGCATCTCCTTTCATTTAGCTCTCTGTGTTATACCATGGCATTGAATTGACTAAAAATGCTGGCAGAGAGCACTTTAGAGAACAGTCTATTTCCCGTCTGCTATTAGTACACACACAACTGGAGCAGTGAAAGTAGAAACAACACATACCAAAGAGGTCTGAAAATCCATGTCATTTTTTTTAACCTTTGTAATAGGGCAAGTGAGATTGTGATTCTAAAATATGTATTTTTCCTTATTCTACTTGGAGGATTTTGGCACCAATTTGAAGCTACTTTTTGTCAGCCTGAAATTGTATTTCTTCATGACTAAGTAACTGCAAAAGTGTGTCAAGTAAATAATTCATCAAAGAAAGTTTCAATATACTCAAGCCTCTGAAACCGTAGTGTCTTTGGAGAGATGTCTTGCTAGCTGAATCCAGGAGTGGATGTGCTTTCTCACCTGAGTGACTATGCTCAGTAAGCTGGCCTGACAGGAGTTTGTGGTACACGTGTGGCTAATGAGAAAGGAGAGAGAGCTGCTGGACTGGACTGACCAGGAGCTGTTACTTCATCCAGAGAGCAGCAAGACTGGGCAGGGATCCATGCTGGAGGGGTTTGATCCAGGCAGCAGCTGGACTGGGCCTGGCTAAGGGCCATGCTGGAGATGTTTGATCCAGAGAGCATCTGGACTCATTCAGGAGGTTCAGACCAATCCCTCAGTGATGGAAATGGATGGTCTGGTCAATAGGAATTAGATTCCAATGTGCTGTGGGGAAGTGTGGTTCTCCTGAGCAATCCTGATCATTTGAATGGCGTTGCTGTGTTATTGGCAGCAATGTCCTTTCCTGCATAAAAGTAAGAGGATGTGCATGGATGTTTCCAGGAAAGGAAAAAGAAAAAAAAACTAGGCACTATCCTTGACCTCTAAGTAAAAGTAATCTAGACAATCTTCACAGTCACAAGCTAATCTTTTTCGTTATCATTATTTCCTTTGCTGTTGGAGGCATATTTGTAAGCAGACATCTCCCAAAGAATCTCTAAGGCCCTATTATTCTGTTGCCTTGCAGTATTGAAAGCTAATCTGTTCTTTTACTTTGAGCAATTCTTTTAAAAGGATGAAACTGAAGGATGAAAGGATGAAAAGCAGGGGATTGGATCAGACTCTCTTAGATATTTAGGCAGCTATTATGTGCAGCAATGTTTAAATACGTGGTGACCAGGCACCTAAACTTCTCTGGAGATCTGTGTCTTAGTAAAAAACTTGATGATGTGGTTTGTCTCTTACAGGACACTGCTTACCCCTTTTTCTTGTTAAGACTTAGCTAACTGGAGCAATGTGACTGCCTCTACAGTGTGACTTGCACATCTAGTCTTGGGCTTATTTCACAGCCTACTCTGCCTCTTAGTAGGATTTCTTACTGAAAAGAAGGGCCATTGTTAGTAAGATATGTCTATTAGTCCCCAGATTTTTTCATGGAACCAGTATCATTTATACTGCAATAGTATGTTCTCTGCCAAATTCTCCGATCTATGCCTCATACTGTCCTCTCAATTTTTAAGCTGTAACTGTGAGTACAATTTATATTTTCTTAAGTACAGCATTCTTGTATTTTCAACAGTACAACCAAAAAAAAGAAGTCTTGCATTTTTCCCACCTTTAGACCCTTGGTCTTCCCTCTCTCCTTTCCTCTCTCCCCAGCTGTGTTTGTGCAGGCATATTTGTTTGTTAAGAGTAGAACAGAAGGCTCAGTACTGCTAGTGCTTACGGGGGGAAAATGAAAATAGTAAGAGAAGCTAGGTCGTATTTTCCTTGTTATGAGGCCCAGTGGGTGCTAGGTTAAATTTAGGCAGAAATTCTAGTTCCTATTATACTACCCAGGAATATGCAGCAGATAAATAATGCCAGGTTCTGCAAGGGAAGTCAAAATAACACTATTTATGTATACTTCATATAAAAGTAACAAGGCAAAGGTACCCTAAAGAACTGACCACCATTACTCTGTTAGTCTGTGTTGCCAGTTTTAAGGCATTCCCTTACTATTTCCCTAGCTT
Source organism: Vidua chalybeata (assembly GCF_026979565.1). Lineage (NCBI taxonomy): Eukaryota > Metazoa > Chordata > Aves > Passeriformes > Viduidae > Vidua > Vidua chalybeata. The sequence continues at coordinate 20,461,112 of NC_071530.1, forward strand.
GCCTTTTGTCTTTGCAGGTCCAAGGCAAGCACAGTGTAAAGACTACTGTGGTAATTGAACAGTGGGAGAAAGTGGTTGAGAAGCTATGGGTAAACAAGTTAGTATTAATACAGTGTTCCATAGTGTTGATTTCTCCAATTCCTCTCTCAGCAGCAGATCTGTATGCAGGCCTAGGAAATAAACAGCTATACTTAATTAACAATGCTACAGAGACCTGTACATTCTGTCTACTGACAAAATGCTGCATTCAGGCAGTCAGAAGGGGAAGAAGAGACAGGCTAATACCACAATTATGGAGTAGCCTAGTATATTGCACAAATAATTTGCTATGGTTTAGATCAGTCAGCAGTGGGGGTCCACTTTATTAATTTTACTGCTATCTTAATATTTTCCCCCTTCATTCCCAAGTGATGCATGCAGACATATTTTAGGAGCACATTTTGAGCCCATGCCTCGTGTATTAGTTCTGTCTAAATGAATAGGTGTTCAGCTGAAAGCTGCTGCCAGGACACATTTATGTTCTGACAGTGGTGAAAGGTTTCTGTTTACTTGGTCCAAGTGAAACTGCTCTGTCATTCTGTTGTGTGCCCTTGTAACATGATTTTAGTGTAAGTACCTTATTCTTTTCACTTCACCTACCATGAGGCTCTGGATGTTGCTTGTCATGTTACCTGTCATGCAGTTTATAGATTTTATAAATAAAAAGTATCTGATGTTATACATAACCCTGGTGAATGCACTGGAGGGTCTTTCAAATAATTTAAAGATGCAGTTTGTGTAAAGACCAGATTTAGCATTCCTTAGATAAGCAATACCTCTATAGGAACTTGAACAAAGGTAGTAGGATCAGTGCCTTTAACAGTTACTGTGATTAATATTTCAAGTCAAATTCTTACTCCTGTGGTTTGATGAAGCCATTTTTATAGTCCATTTCACCAAGAATTTAAATTGTGTATTGCCTTATTAGTCAAGGTGTTGTGAACTTTAAAAACATCACTATATTCTTCTCATCTGATTAATTAGAAATAGTATCAAAGACAGCACTTAAGAGCACCCTTCCTATAGAAGTATGGATTGTGGGTTTTTAAATAGTATTCAACTAACAGATGATGAGATTCAAATATAAATTAGTCCCTTCAAGGGAGAGATTAAGACAGAAGATCTTCACAATCTGGATAATGCTATTCAGTGCCATTTTGGTAGACTGATAAAAATGTGCAATTTTGCCTACAGAAGTTATTCTTTTTAGTTGGAGATGCTGAGCTGGAGCATGTTTAGAGCTCTTGTGCTGCTTCAAACGGACAAGAGCAAGAAGCTATAGAAAAGAGCAACAACTGGTTCTGCTGGGTGTGGAGTGAATAGCCAACGAGTGGGATTTTCCCATACTTTCAGTATGGATTTACTAGGGAGGTGAAATTTTGGATGCTTTCACTGCTGCCAGACAGTTCATGTCTGAGAAAATTTGAATATCTCATCCCACATTCTTTGTTTCTATCTGATTTTGAGGGATATTTAGAGGAGTGACCTTTTAATCTTTGTGTTACAGTATAAGTCATAGCACCAATTTTTCCATCTGCCTTTTTTCTTTTCTTCCCTACCATTCCTCCATCTTATGCCCATCCCATTTTCCTACTCTGATAACTGGGGTTGAGTTTGGTTTTGTTTTTAAAGGGTGTGCCTTTGCTTTTCCTGCCTGTACCTTTCTGCTCCCCCAGAATGCTGTCTTACTTGACATACCCCTCTGTCTGGTGATTACCTGCAATGAGGTTCCCTATTGTCTCAGGACTGAATGCTGCAGGAGCAGCAAAAGGGCTTTCCATATAGTTTCTGTCTAAAGGTGGATTCCAATCTCGTCTTAAACAATTTTACAGTTTGAGGATCTGCTGTCTTCCTGAGAGCAAGATATAGAATAAAAACGTGCTGATAGATAAGGCACATGGTCTTAATCTACTGTGGATTTATTAAAGTACAGATGGTGTACTTCCTGAGTTTCTAGAATTACCATAGGAAGTATGTGGTCCTCAAGCTGTTCATATATGATTAAAAAAAACCCCTGTTTTTCAGATTTAGTCCAATGAGATTGGCTTTGAGAACATCTAAGCCCTAGGGAAAATACAGCTGAAATTTCCCTGTATCATCAGTTTTATGAGTTCAAGCCAACAGAATATTTCTACTTCAAGTTCTCATTTAGCTTAATAGTTCAAAAATTAGTTGAATATAGCTGATATCTGCGTTGTTAGGCATGTTATTAATTTCATTGCAGAAGCTGTAGTGCTGCTCTAAGTAGTGAACAAAACTGTCATCCACTAGGTCAGGTAAATTCATTTAGTGGTAAATGTGGCCTTGCACAATTGTCTGAAACGAGTAGAAATTTAATCTGAGTCTGATGTCTGCACAACTTTGCAATGAATAATGCAGTAGAAGTCTGGACTGCCTCTTGCACACCCATCTTTATCTAAATGCAAAAAGATTTCACTCATGAAGCAGAGGCCACTCTGACAGTGAAACAGAAATTCAGAAATTTAACTTCTAATGGAATGAGTAATTGTTTTACAACTCTTGCAAATAAATTGTTTTAATTTTGTACCTTTTGCACCACATAAAGAAGGTTGAGTAAAATTTTATGTATAAAAAGCCACAGAATAAGCATTTTGGTGATCTATCATGTGGCTGTAAAAGTGATTGTGAGGCTTTAATGACAAAACAGAATAGGGAATTATTTTGTTCTTTCTTTTTCTGACTTCCTCTTTTTTGAGTTTTTCAAGTCTTGAAAATAATTGCATAAAAACAATTGCATATTAAAAAATGAGGCAACTTGCTTGCATTGATCTCATGAATTTTTAAAAGGACTAAAATTCTGTGGGGTAAACTTGTATTTGAGAGAATATTTAGTCATTGCCCCACAGATCTCAAGACAAAAATTAATAGGAAGCTGTAAGGACTTGTAATGGTTGTCTGCACAGAGTTGTGAAAGAATGTTGGTGCTCTGCCACTCTGCTAACGCACCTCACATGGAGCTGATCAAACCTAACTGCCTGCTCTGCCTTGGTCATCCACTCAGCAGCCTTCACATGTTAGACAGGGTCTCTTCTGGCCAGCTGTGGCTCAGAAGGGCTGAGGCCACTTCTCAAATCAGCATCTTAGGTTTTAGTTATAATGAAAGGCTTATTTGCAGCAGTAACGTGTGCTTGGCTTATATCAATAGTTCTTTTTTTTTTTTTTCCTTTCTATTTCTTTAAGATGCTGTTTAGGCAGCTAAACTTTTGCCTCTAGCCATTTCTCTTATTTTAAGCTGCAGCTGCAGGATAATCATTTGATGTTACTGAGTTAAAGAAGCAAAAGAGAAGGAGCATGATATAGTGCTAACTAAATTTGTTTGAGAACTGGAAAGGGCCTACCTGGTTGTTCTGCATAGACAGAACCATTCAGACCAAGCTGCAATAAATCTGTGTACATAAATTTTGTAGGCAGAATATTTGCTAGCACTTGCTATGTGAGATCTGCAGAGTTCTTAGCTCTGAACTGTGTGCTCGGAGAGCCTTCTGCTATTTGTATTTCACTCCTTGAGAAAAAATGAGATAAAGAGCTGTATGCAAAGGCAGCCAAGGAGCTCTCAGTAGGCAGTGCCAGCTGTTACTATCTATTGAAGTCACTGCAGAACTGAAAGGATAGAGGTTTATGTTGTGTTGTCTTACTGTTTTCCTCAACAAGGGGCATACAGACTGGATACTTCCTCAGGGACACTGAGTGTATACTGGGAAGAATTTATTGGTGGTGGGAAGAAATGAAGAGGGCTGTTCTCTCTCCTTGGCAGCCTACATCCTGTGGGAATTGCTGCTAGGGGTGACTAACTCTAGAAAATTCATGGGTAATGGAAAGAAAAAGAAAGGTGATTCTTTCCATCCCTGTCAGCTATGACCACGAGCGTCAGTTCAGTAGCAAAATAAACAAGCATTTATTCTTCTCTTTCTTCTTCAGTCAGTCTTTTCATTTGAAGCATTTAAGAAGAGAAGGCTTAGGAGAGACCTTATTGGTTCCTGAAGGGAGGGTGCAGAGGATGGAGCCAAGATCTTAGTAGTGCCCAGTGATAGAACAGAGGCAGTGGGCACCATCTGAAACACAGGAGGTTCCCTCTGACCATTAGGCATCACTTTTTCACTGTGAGGGTGACTGAGCACTGGCAGAGGCTGCTCAGGTAGGTTGTGGAGTCTCTGCGCTTGGAGATATTCAAAAGCATCCGGTCACAGTCCTTGCTCACCCTCTCTAGGTGGCCCTGCCTGAGCAGGGAGTTTGGACTAGATGAGCTCTAGAGATGCCTTCCAACCTCAGCCACTCTGTGGTTCTGTGGCTTGAAATGGCATCTTTCCCAAGCAAGGTCTTCAAAATCAGCTTGTCAGAAATCTTGTTGCTAAGGGGTCTCCATATTGTAGCAGATAAAGGCAGTGGAGTTTTGATCCTTGTCAGTAAAGCAGTGATGGCTCAGAAGCACAAAGCAGGAAGGCCTTTCTCTCTGTGTGTGAGTGCCTCTGTACAGAGATGTTTCAGTTGTTCCTTAAGAACAGCACACAGCATCTCTGTCTTCTGTGTTTCTACTTCTGGTTTGGGCAAATAGGCTGCAATGTCCAAGGGATCTGTAGTGTGAATCAGTGGAAAGAAGCAAAGAGGAGGGGGAAGTGGCAGGGAAGAACATGGTAAGGGGCAGGGAAAATAATGCCAGGGGAAAAATCTTTATGATAAATGGCAATCCACAGGGCGAAGGCTGATGCTAGAAGAAGATGATTGTATGAGATTGGACATAGATAGAGGATGAACTGAGGTGAATGGAATAAGACCTTGGTATCTCAGTCATTTACTAATTTACATCTTAGTCTTTTACAAGAGCTGCTCAGAGCAAGAGGACCACACTGGAGTTTGGTGAAAATAAGATAGGAATTAAAGATCACTATCTGGCACTTGCCTTGGTTCATTTTACAAATATTTGTTCTTTCGGTGTAAATAAAGAGTAAACAAGGCAGGAAGTATTATGCTTGAGTCAGTAAGTTAAGGTCATAGTACAAAGATCCACTTCACCTGTGGATAAACTTTCCTGTATATATTATATTCACTCTGAATATTGCATTTCATCCACAATTTTAGGAAATCACATCTGCTAAATATTTTACTAGTGAATATTTTAAATGTCTTCAAAACTTAATGTTCAAGAGGCTTTCAATTTAATTTATTTTTTTTAAATTACATTTGCTCATTACAGTGTAAAGTGGAAAATATAATGCAGACTATGAAATAGGGTTATTTTTAAAGAACCAAATATTTTATAGTCCCTAGCAGAAAACTCTTTTTTAATAAGAGGAGCTTCACAATAGAAGTCCATAAGATTTGTTTGATAATGTTTTCAGCTAAATCAGTGGTTATTAATTTTATTGTCATAGCAAAGTGAATGTGACAACATTGGTAGAATATGTTCTCTCTTTTAAAGTTTATTGCTTTTTCTCCTCCTGTTCCCTTTTAACAGAACAACTCATAATAAAAATGGAATTTACCAGTTTGAACAGGCTTCAAAATGTAAAGCAATTCAGGACAACATTTTGTCATCATCTATCAAGAAGAAAAGGTAGGTATTTGCTGTCCCTTTCTGCTTTGTTTGTTTTAAATAGAAGGGTAAATATTGTCCTTTTTTACATAATTCTTGGATTATTAATGTGGAGCTATGCAACAGAAAACTGGATTTGTTCAACCAATGTTCACTGCATTTTTTCTTTTATGTGGATAAGATTTATTCGAGGTGGGATTTTAACTTTTTTATTTTTATAATACAGGATTTCTTCTTGTCAGTTAGCAACATTACATTCCAAGTTATTCACAAAAATACTGAGAAGTGTGAGGTATAATTTCATTTTTGAATGTCTTTTCCCTGACTGGTGAACCCTTCTCCTTTTGTGAGCAATTTCAGTTAATGATTCTCTTCAGCATTACTGACTAGAGGAAGTTTGGAAATGTTCTACTATAAAGACTTGCTGGTTAGTTGCATGACTGCATTATGATTACAAGTCCACAGGAAACTAACAGTCCAATTTTAGACACATTGGAAAAAACCACCCCAAATTAATTTTGGGTTTCAACTTGCTGTTCTGTATTTTTCTGGCATGGAGAAAAATCCAACTTTGGTATCAGTCTTGCTCAAATTCCTTGTCACTTTCCAAAGTGAAAAGCTGAGAAGCAGCCATTGTTTTTGACATGCAACATCTTTTCCTGTATGGATGCACCAATAAATAAAACATTGAAAGTAAGAAAGGCTTCCCATTAGGACTGAGTTGCAGCTTAAAATGGATGGTGCCATGCTGTCTTTAAAGCTGGGAGCTTCCCTCCCCACTCCCCTCCATTTGGGAAGAGAAATGGAATGAGATAAAAGGTGAGCTAAAAATAATTACATGCTTTTCCCTATTCAAAGTACTGGAGAACTCAATTTTTTCCTTAATGCCAAAAAAACCATTAAATGATGATTTGAAAACTTTGTCTTTTCTGCCCCCTCCTCACGTTTTTATTGCATTTAAAGATCTTTTACCTCTCTTTAAGTCATCATATTTCCAGCATTTTGTCTTTGCTCTTAGTATTACTTCTTTATTTATTCTTTTTTCCCCTTCTTTACAGCCTCTTATCCCATCAGTATTCCACCTCTTTCAGCTACTACCACTGAAGTTTTTATTTTTTTGAAAGGTGCTAGACCACTACATTACTGATGCACTGATAGTGAGAGCTGAAACATAGACTGACAGAGATCAAAGAATGCAGTTGACTGAAAACTTGAGTGATTAACACCAAGGGAAGGAAAAGAACTCAATATACTGCTTTCAAAATCTACTTACAGCAATGTAAATGCTGTTGTTTATCCCACACATTGCAAAGGTTTACAGTCTTTGGAGATGAGCTCTTCATACTGAGAACATTTTGGAGCTGAGATTATGGGAGAAACTACAAAGTAGAAGGCCTTTATTCCGTGGTTAAAGAGAAAGGGGCTGTACCATTTAATGAGGCAGAAGATGAATTGGGCAGGTAGGAAGAGAAACAGATACTTGGGAAAAAAAGGAGCAAGGGATTGCTTTTTGACATGAATATTGCAGCTATTGACGTTCGCTGAGAGGAGCTGCAGGGATTTTGTTGCTTTTTCAAGGTGTGATCCATAGGCATGGTATATAAATGCTTTATATTGCAGTTCTAGACTTGCAGGGACATTCTGGACACTCCTGCCTCTTAAATTGGAAGAAAGAGGAAAAAAAATACTAATTTAAAGTTTGTCAAATGATTTGGTAGTAAGAAATGCTGTGTAACTGGGAAGTTGTTATTATTATTATGGCAAGTATGTGCTGGTGGTGACAAAGCCTGAAGTGCTGAGTTTTGCTAGCAGTTTTCCATTTTTATTCTAGAGCAGGCCCTGTGTACAATCTCCTGAGGGCTTATAAAACTGATTTTTTTTTTTTTGGTAGTGTTAAAGTGTCGAGAGGCAAAACAGAGCCTCCGTTATTTTGCATTTCATGCCGCAGCTTTTCTTATTTGTTTCTATCTTGAACATAAACTGCCTAGTAGGAATGTGTCCTTTTTTCACTCCTGCTGCTCAATCTTCCTTCTAATTCAAATACAAGCTGGTATTTAGTTTTAGCAAATAACCAATGAGACTGCATCTGTCTGTTCTGACATTTTACCTGTTGTCTCCATACTATCACTACACTTTTGTCCTTCCTGTTGTCCTTTTGATATCTGCCAAAAATTAGAAGACACTAATACTTTGTCAGTGCTTCGAATGTGAATAGTTATTCCACCTTAGCCACTGCTGTTAACATAGAAGGTCACTTCTCACCTGACAAATACTCTAGGGAAAAAAAAAAAAAGAAAAGCCTTCCAGGTGTTATTTGTCAGTCAGGCTCATATAGTATAAGTGAGTTTCCTAGGACAGCAAATTATTATGGTTATGGTGCAGGTGGCAGACAAAAACAGGACAAAACAACCCATGTTTCATTCATTTGCTCTTCTAAGCACTGTAATCATTGTGTCGTCCAAGTATTTTTATAGCTCAATTTACCTGAGCCTTTTTTATCTTAATAATAAAACCATTTTAGCATCAATGAATATGTGCTGTAGGCTCCTGGGTGCCAGTGGAAATACATGTAATGTGCCAGCTCTTTAAAATGGAAGAGTGGAGAAGATGACTGTCTGGGTTACAGCAGAGTCATGAAATGATTCCCTGATAACCTGAACTGATTCGTTTAGAGAAGTGAGTCTCCAAGCCTCCTTTAAAGCATGAGATGCTAAAATTGGCTTTCTGAGAGGAAAACAAAGTTTTCTGGGCTGCAAACCCAGCTCCAGCAAATCCCAGAGCTTCATGTTGGGTCTTTAAAAAATTATTTCTAGGAATACTGTCTCTATTTGAGTTCATTTCATGGAGACTTTTAACTGGTGTGAGCAGATGCCTTGCAGAGCTGCCACAGTTGGGAGCTCCTGTCCCCCAGGACAGTGTGCTGGGATGTCTGTGCTGCCTGTGGCACTGTGCCAGCTGGTAAAGACAAGTTCTGACAGACCAGAGTGTCTTTGTAAGTCACAAGATGAGCTAAATTGGGTGCATAGGGCAGGCAGAGTTGGTGTTCTGACTTGTAAAGACCTGGAAATGGTGCTTTTCTATGTGAACTGGTGAGCTTGGACACCACCCAGCAAGAGCAATTCCATCCAGTAGAGACAGCTGTGGAAAGGCTGCAGTGTTCTTGCTTTGTAATTGGTGTTTTTACCCTAAGTGCATTTTCTGTTACAAGTATGAGAGGGCCTTACAGTTTCTGACAGTGAGTGCCTATGTTTCCTATGAGATCTCAGAACTAGCAATATGGATTATGCTTTCATTCTTCTCCCTGCCAAATGCATCTCTGTAACTTACTAAAAAATTGTCAGTCCATGCAATTTCTTTCTGAATAGATGGTAATTTTTCATTTCATTTCTGACTCTTATCTTCATCTTATCGATGTCTTTAGGCTAGCATTTGCTTTTTCTATTTTTTTTCTCCTGGATAACAATAGCACAAGTAACTCTTCGTGATCTGTTATCCTATTAATTTCTGGAATTTTTTTGTAAGTCCAAGCATCTAAGTGATTTCTTGTTTATATTAAGGAATGAAACCAGATGAGTTATTCAACATCAGAATTGGCTATTTTGGTTTTGTGTTTTTATCTCACCTTCACCCCACAAACACTCCCTGCCCTGCACTCCTACTAACACTTGTCTTGACCACATAGTGACTCATTTTAGGGATCAGCTTCAGCAGGAAGGTAGTTATATTTTCTATGCAATTCCAAGGCTGATAACATACCAGCAGGCAGCTGCCAAAATAGGAGGTCTTTGATCCCTGTTTGTCCATTTCCATCAGTATTTGCTTATACTGGCTGTGGTCTTAGATGGAATCTTTCTTATCTGGTTTAACACAATAAGAAGAAAATGTATATGCATATTCTTTTATTTCTGTATTATTTTTTTTCCCTGGTAGTAAAAGTGGCCTATGAAGGCATTTGACAAGTGCAAAACCTGGCAAAAGAAATACAGGGGTGAAGTCAGGCAAGTACCCATAGTGACACAAGGCAGTTGGACTGGGAGGAGGAAGAATGGAACTGCAGCAGGTCAGATCAGCTACAGCTGCAATGAAACTAGTTTTTTCCTACTTCTGCCTATTGAGTTCTCTTGAGTTGTGAAGGGCTCAGTAGAATCAGTTTAGTCATAATCTTCTAGTTCCATTTAGAGTTTGCTAAGTGTGGAGGATGAAACTTGTACATGTCTTCACAGGTGCAAGCTTGAGAGCCAGAGATCAGTTTTAATGCAGCATTCCTCTTAAAATTATAATTTATTTTTCCATGTGGAAATTGGACATGATTTTACTTGGGGTAGGATAAATGATTTACCTTTAGCAATTGCAGTACTTTTATGAAGCAAACAATCTGTTTATTTCAAATGTGGAACAGAGAAAAGGAAGCTTTCAGATAATTGACCTCTGCTGCTGCAACCATGAGAGTGTTTTTATATATTGCTTTTTATCAATTCTTGTGCTCCATTTAAAAACAATTGAGGTTTCTTGCCATCCCAACTCTTGTAAAACTGTTCAAAATAGACACTTCTGAGTGACAGCTTGAGTAAATTCATGATTATTTGGGTCAACACTAAGCTATTTCTGTTAAAATAATACAAGTTAGTTCTTGTGTGGAGACCTGAGTCCCATAGAATTTTAGTCATGACATCCATACCATCTTTTCTTCCTATTCCCCCAGTTATCTTAAGTCAGTTATTGTTTTTTAAAAACCTGTATTATGATCCAGGCACAAATGGGAGAAGTAGTAACATTGAACATGAAAGCAAAAAATGTCTTCATTCTTTTGACTTGCCTGTTGTGAAGCAGTTCACTTACGAACAAATTTAAATCTCTTGAGTGACTTTTCAAGAGCGGAGAGTTTTTGGTTATATGTAGCAATGTAACCAAAGTTCTGGATCATATAAAATAGCAGATTGTTTTATTTGACAGACAGTTTAAAGGAAAAATTACATCTGTAAATGTTGGTCTATTGTCTTTAGATGATTGAGCTTTGGGGACTATGAAGTAAAGGAAAGAAAAGGCATAAGAAATGTTATGTTTCATCTTGGCCAGCAAGAGCCACTTTTCAAAACACTTAAGGTTTAAACCACCAAGTACGAGGGAATTATTTATATTATTTTGGAATTTTGCACTTGAGATGATTTCAAATAACTTCAAAATATTTTCAGTTAGTTATATAAGTTTGAAACAAATGCACTTTTGAAACTTTCTGAAGTTCATTAGGACACCAGTACTAAGAAGAGATGTTTAATAGGTCATGCTAGTTAAATGAGGATAGTGCTGTTACAAATTACAAAAATAAAATAGGTCATGGAGTTTTAACAGCAATCTATTATATATGCATTGTGCACATTATTAATAATAAATGCATCATTTGAATGTTTTTAGAGACTGTTTCTAAATATACATACATATGTATTCTAGTGTTTGATGTTGTTTCCTTTTTTAGATACTCGGAAGATTATTATCTTCATATAGTCACAAAACTGCAGAACTGCACCTGGGTAAGGAAACCAGAAGAATCTACAAAATTCAGGTAATTTTCATTGTCTCATTTAGAAAAACTGTTTACCCTGGATTTTTCAAACAAGCCATACATTTAAATATTCCCTTTTAAAAGGATAATTTTGTATTGCTTGTAGTAATTTCTATGAATTTTTTGGTGCTACAGCTCTTCTTGTTTGTTGGTATTTAACTGTGCAAACTGAGTAGAATAAAAGAACTACACAAGTAATTTCATCTATCTTCACTATAATGAGTAGTAAACTAACTTAAGTAGAATTAATTAAAATATTCCTGTCATAAACCCTACAATGTTAAAAAAGTACTGATAATTTTATTTTGTCCATTTGAATTGGCACTCTGATAAAAGGCTGTAATGAAGCAGTGTGTTCCTTACCCCAAGACTATTGCCTCTATTGCAGAAGTGCCCACGGCACTCATTAGGTTTGTCACTGCATGTCATGGCCCCTGAGCATGACAGCACGTGATTCCATCTGTCTTTGTTTGGGATGGCACAAAAGGACATGCTCAGAAGGGATGGTGAGGTCTGAAAAGCCTAAATTCTCATTTGGAAATCATGCTGGTTTTAAAAAACAGCTTCACTGTGCCATCCCTGCTTTCTTCAGGGGAAAAAAGCTCTCTTGATTTACATTTTTACATGGATCATAATTAAAGATTCTGTCATGATTGTTAAAAATAAATAAACTGACCTATCTTCCAACTCTTTGGCGTTAACTAGCATTGAGAGCTTAATATCCACATGCTCAGCATGATTCCTTTGGAAGAAGTAGTTCTGGGGTTGGGGGGGACAGGTTAAAGGGTTTTGTGCAACATAAATTGCTGTGTTTGCTGTGTATCACAACTGACTAATGGTGTTTCCAAAGCTGAGGTAGGAGTATACACAGAGTTAAAGAAACTTTGTATTGACTCAATTAGGCCTCAGCTGGGCACAGAACTATCAAGCCTGATAAGGAGCTGTAAAGCAGCCCATTCTATCTCAGAACAGGCAGAGTTGACAGGAGATGAAGCTGTTCTCACCTGCTCCTCATCCTCCTACATTTGGTTTTTTTCTTTTCCAATCTATTTTTTTTAAACTTCTCTTCCTTCCAAATGGACCAGCTATTTGCTACTGCTTCTGCTGTACTGGGTGTTTGAACCAGTGCCACTGTAGCCACTCCATTGTCCAGCCTGACTTCCTCATTTATTACTTATATAATCTCCCCTGCACCAGGCCAGCTTCTACATCTTCTAGGCCTATGGGAATCAAGCATCCAAAACATCATATAAGACTGGACTTCAGGTACAGGATGCTTGCTGTTCCTCATGCTGTCTTTGGCTTCCAGCAAGGAGTGTGGGTCATAAGTACTCAAGGTAGGTTATGAAACCAATGATCAAACTGGAAAAATTCAAAAGGCAAAACTGTCCAATGCACTAAGCCACCAAAGAAGTGTGGACTCTATGTACATTGAGGTGATCTTACTAACTTTAATTTAGCCCATATACCAAGCAGAAGAAAACCATCTTTTAAAATCCATGGTTCAGCACAGGCTGGACAAACTTGTTACTGAATCAACATTCATGGGCTGTGCTGTTATGGTTTTCTTGGTTTTTAACATCCAAACTAGCTGAAGTATTAGCTAGTTCATATGTATGTAAGCCATGCTGCAATTCTGATGACAGTACTATGTATTCTGTTTCTGAAATTTGATCTGATTTGATGTCATCAAAGATTTCCATCAACATGACTAAGGACTGGTGCTTTGGTGTAGGGCATTGTGAATGATTATTTTTCAAGTCTTGTCTTTCTTTTTTCATTCACAGTCTTCTCTGTTGTTTTTTGGAAATAGGATATTAAAATTTTATAGTTGTCCTTAATCCTTGACCATACTGGAGATTTTCAAGGGTCTTAGCTGTTGGTCAATAGAGTCTTTAAAATAAAAAGTTTTAAAAAAGAAAACCAAATTTTATATAAAATTTTCTGGCTAAATCTCCATGCTTACATCGCTTCCAGATTTATTTATCAGACTTAAGCCTCCAACTAGCTTTGGAAGGGCACTTCAGCTGAGAAATGATGCATTAATGGAGCTATGGGGGGTGAAAAAATTCTAGAATTGTAGTGAAATAAATGAATTAATAATCACTGGGCAGTAGATCTCTTCCTTTTTTGGACTTAGCCTAGTGTCAGTAATAGCTGTGTAATACAAATATTTTACAGTCTGAAAATCTCATTAAGTAGGTAGATAAACACACCCATTTGCAGAAGAGGAAATTAATCTCTGAGGGGCTGTGCAGCAGAAATTGGGTACTACAGCCAGCCATCTTCAGCAGGAGAAACTTAAAGCTGTGTCACATTATTCACCTGCCAGTGCCACCAGAAGTCTGCCTGCTCACAGGACTGCAGAGAAGCTGCTTGACTTCTTTTTCTGTTTGTCCATCTGTTAAATGCAGTGAACACTTAGATGCTTCTCAGGCGCGGCGTCAATTTTATGACATCTCTCTATTATCCTGAAGTTCTGAAGAACAGGCATGCATATTTATAAGGGATTTAATGTCTTATGCTTCAGGGCACACACTAACCTCTAATTAATAAGGTTCAAGAGCAGCTTCTCCTGGGTAGTTAATTTTTCAGAGAAGCTTTCCTGTGTTTTGCTTTGCAGCTTTTGCTGTTGGCTTCTGTCGTGCTGCTAGTGGAGTGAAGGAATATGTGATCTAAGCCAGTAACTCCTGTGTTCCTAGAAGACAGCACTGTGTGCCAAGGAGTAAGCATCCGTTCTCATTGTAAGCTGCTCTCCCAGCAGATCCAGGCCAAATAAAAGAATATAAATTAGAAGTGCAGTTCAGGAAAGAATTACTTGTCTTTTTATTTGGCAAAAGGGTTATAGCTGACAGCCATGTCTGGCACAAACTACAGTGTTTTTGCCAACTCACTGTTGGAGAGCAGAGTGCAGGACTCCAGCCTGACCCTCTACTACCTGGCTCAGCTTTGTCATCCAGCTGTGCAAAATGTGTCCATTTTTTGTCAGAGGGCTGCTCTTTCCCAGATGGCTCCCTCTAAAGCTGCTCTGCTGTACTGGCTCACATGCTCTTGGCTAGGTTGCTCTCTGGCAGCACTCACTGGTTCTTGACAGCTATGTGATGTTTATACATACATTTCTCAAAATCAAAAAGAGTAAGGAAGCAAGTACAAGACATGATGTTCTCTTTAATACCTCCCATTCCACAGTCACTCTTTTGTGGTTGATTTTTGTCCAGACTCTGTCAGGGAAGCAATCTCCTGGCATTTCACTTATTTTAGTGTCTGTAGTGGTGATATCAGCATTGTCAGACATAGGCTGCCCTCAGAGGAGCAAGTGCAGGCACTTGGTTCATTGCTCTTGAAATCTAATTAAGATTTATTGTGCCCCACAGTAGTATTTGTCAGTCATTGTTAAAAGAGTGGTGTAAGTAGCATCCTGCTGACAGTGATTTTTGGAGTCTTCTCCAACATTAACTTCTAGAGACATATAGAAAACTATTTTTTTTATTCTGACTTTTCCTTTATAAAATTCATCTTCTCTTGACCTTTTAAAAATTTATTTTGTTCTTTATGGCTCTTCAGTCATCTAGCGTCTCCACATTATGCCTTTGTTTCTAAGCCCACCTGAATTCTTTCTCCCTTTTCATATTTACATCAGCTCTAACTTGTTTTAGACAGAACAAGTCCTTGGATTTCTTGTCTGTCAGAGAGAAACTTGGTAGAGACTTGGAAAAGTGGGGGAGATAATCTCATAGCTGCCTGGAGGGGTCATCCTTAAAGGTCTAGGGAAAAAAAAGCTGTACTGGGTAGCTTTGACTGCAAAGGATCTTCTAGCTACACTCAGCAGAGTCTCAAGTTCCCTAGGTAACCTGAATATTAATTATTATATTCGTATTCTTCAAAGGTTTTCCGCTTTAAAGAAATATTTCATTACTGCAACAAATTACAGAGCCTAGTTAAGTGCAAGCTGTAGTTGTTTTTTACACCTCCACATCTCTCTGCTGT
This sequence comes from Vidua chalybeata, assembly GCF_026979565.1. NCBI lineage: Eukaryota > Metazoa > Chordata > Aves > Passeriformes > Viduidae > Vidua > Vidua chalybeata. The sequence goes on from NC_071530.1 coordinate 20,476,249, forward strand.
ACAGACTTTCCAGCTTAATTTGCTCTCATTTGAGCTATACACCGACGGTATCACATAATCTGCAGGTTTTCAAAATAGTTGTGACTCCAGCTTTTTCAGAAAGCTACAAAATATTTAATACAGGCCTCAAAATGAGGGGAGAATGGCTGAGCAGATGCTGTGTTTCAGAGAAGCCTCTGAGCATTGTATATCTAGGCTGACTGAGCTTGAAACTTGTCAAAACAATGCAACAACACTTCAGGAGTGGTATCACACTGAAATAGTGAGCTGTGGGTACTGGGCCCTCTCCCCATGGAAAGGCCATTCCAGACAAACCTTATTTGCATCTTATAATGAAGAGAGAATCATATTCCAAGGTGTAAAACACAGTTTTAAAATTCCTGATGTTACACTGCAGTCTAGCTGGCAGAATGCTGCCCCCAACCAAAATATTTTAATTTTTTTTCCTTTTTAAAGGAACATTACTACTTTAAAAAAGAACATATATTCATAAAAATAAGAGATAAAAGATCAACCATTTTCCATGTCCTGTTATTTTCCCTCTTCCTTTTTATTCTACTTGACCTCTATTACCCTTTTCCCACTTCAATATCTCTTCTCAAAAGTGTGTGTTAAACATTCCTGCAGATTATAGAATACCACTTCTTGAAGAGATTAGTTCTGTTGCAAAATACACTCTAACCCATATAACAGTATTGCTTATCACATCTGTGTACTGCAATGAACCCCAGCTGAAGCACAAATAAAGCACACTGCAAGGTCAATTTATGTTTATATAAGCTCACATCACCACATAATCAATAGCTTTTCTGACACTAAACAGATCAATATTTCTGTTGTAATCTCTGAAATCTTCCAGTGTACAAGAAAGTACACAGAACTCAGACTGCAGAGAGATTAAGAGTACTTTTGCCGCACATATTTAATAGATGATATGTAAAATAATGAGTATATATTCAAAGACACATTTTATTTCAGGAGAGAAAAAGATGGGTGGAGAGATAGTAATTAGTGACAGTTTGAAGCAAGGCTTGGACCTTTTAATTGGTCTACAGACTATTATATACTTTTCTAAAGGATGGAGGATTCCTATAAGTAGAATCTAATTTTGGATTAGTCTGAGCTAATTATGTCTTCATGGCAGACTCTTTAAATAGTCATTGGTTTGAAAATTTTATTACACTTTTTACATATTCAGCCTTGATTTCAGATTCAATCCTTTTGGCTTTCTTTGTCTTAGACATTTATGATGTTACTTCATTTTTAGGCAATTCAAGGGCTGTCAGTGTAGCCTTCCCCTTCAACATGTTCTATTTCAGATATCAGATTTAACCACTTTTTTCTTAATTTTTGAATATGTCATAATATGCCTCATTGCACTTTGATGGACATATTGACAGGGATTGACAAGAGCCTGGACAAACCTGTGTCATGGTCTAGACACTTCAGTGCAGTACAAAAAGATAATTGCTTGCTCATTATAAAATATTACAGCAATGGACATAGATAAAAAGTAGTCTTCCTGTTTGTAGTTGTGCCCTTGAAACTTTGCTGTTACTTAGTGGAATTTTTTGTGGGTTCTTCTACTGACACAACAGTCTCTGCAGTATGAAACCTCAAAGTCTTTGATGTCTTCACATGTACAGCACAATAAGTTACACGAACTAATGATTACAAAGATTCAAGCTAGGTAAACTATTACAACAAACTTAACAAAACTTTTTCTGGTTTATAGTAATCCATGGACTTTTGTCACTTGAATGCTTTGATCTTTGTTCAAATGACCTTACAAGCTGTGCTGTGATATCCACTTAGCTCACAGGAGTTACAGCTTTAAATATTTGCTAGTTTTAATTTGTGTTTAGTTCTCTTTTATGTGTTTTTTTTTTTTGTGTGTGTGTCTAGGGTAACTGAAAATCCACCAGGAGATACATCTGTGTAAGCATTGCTGGTGTCAATAATGTGTAGGTGCTTTATAACAGGACTGACATGATACTGTTTTTGCAAACAAACATTCACTTTATAGATGTTTATAAATGGTGACTTAAAATCAAATAGATTTACACCATTACTGGAAAAAGTTTGTCTTCATCACTATTAAAATATTCCAGTTGTTGAAATTTTGCACCTTGCCTAGGCACCTCTTTTAGTGTGTTTCCTAATACTGAACTTAAGCTTTCTTTAGAGCAAATTAAAATTGTTTTCCTCATCTTTCCCACCATGGCCTTAAAGGACAGTTGAGCATCTATTATTTTAACAATGTTTTGAATATTTTGATACTTTGGCAGCATCTATCTCCATCCATTTTTCTCCTCCCTCCACCCCAGTTTAGTCCAATGCATAACAACAGTGAAATATTTCACACTGTTCTCAGCAATGACAAATGCCCTCAGGCCACAGATCCACAGGCACTGGTGTCATACTGAAGCATTTTCAATGGAAAAAGTTTGGTGGAATGGGAAGTTTTTAAACTCTGCAGAAGATTTTTACATAAAGACGAATTTCACACTCGTTATAGATTCTTCCAATATCACTCAGAGTAAAGGCAGTGCTGGCTTTTGAACCATCTGAGAGAGTCTGCTAAGCCTTGACTAACCATTGATTGTTTTAGCCCTTGTGATTGGTCCACACTGAGTTGTTGAAGATGTTGAGATGTTTGCAGTATCTTCAGAATGTGTGCACACTGTGACTTGTCAGCAGGCACATGCAGCCTGTACAGAAGGCCCGAATCAGCTAAAATGCATATATTCATACTAGCACAGAAACAAGGTAGCTAATTTTGCTGCTATCTTGGATACAGAGAACTCCAGGAGCTGCAAAGAAACTCTATCAGCATATTTAGAGATGTGTATTCCACTAAATACAGTGGACTATCCATATGAAGTGTTTGTTATGCAGAAAAGTTTGGAAACGTGTAATCAAGACAACAGCCCTCTGTTACTGCCAACAGTTCACCATGGAAAAACTGCATAGCAGTTGGAAAATAACATTATTTGGCTTGTCTCACAAGCCATACAGTTTTTGCAATTTTCTTCAAGAAACCAGGATTTCCATAAGGTCTCAGTGGCCATGAACCTGAAGAAATTATATGGATGCTATAGGTTCAAAATTCTGTACCAGCTGAAAAATAATGCAAACTTGGGTCCTGCATCCTTCAGCCAAAAAGGAAAAAATTCAGTGAAAATGTATGCTAAGCAACAAAAAACATTCTTCAGTGCAGCTATGTATGACTCTGTTGTCTGATGTGATCAAAACTTCCCAGACAAAGGCAGCACACCCCTCCACTTAGGTTATTAGCTAAACTTATGACTGTACTTACTCAGTCCTATGAGATATGTATTACCAGTCAAAATGGTGTAGTCTTTTTCTAGGTTCTGATTTTGTTCCTCACTTATTACCAGTGACTGTTCTAGATAATGCAATCAACTCCCCTTCTGCTTATCTTGGCATAAGAAATATCTGTGTTTGGAGTTATGCCTCAGGATTTAAAAATAACTCTTAGATATCACTCAGCTTCCAAATCCTTGTAGGAGAAATGTTGGAGGAAAAGGCTTCTGCAAATAAGAAACTGTCAGTAATAACCTCTGCTACAGAGGAGATATTTTCCAGAACTAGTGCCCTACAAAACTTAGGTACTTTGAGTCAAGCATCACCTTCAGTTTGGACTTGTCATGTGTGACTGGATAATAAACAGCCTTTGTTCTAGGGCAAGCCTGCAGTCTCTGATAAAAGCTGAAATTAAACCTTCTTACTGTAAGCTACATTCATGTTCTGAAAGGTATGAGATGGATGCTCAGCCTGTATAGCAGCATCCTATCTTCCAAGAGCTGCTTCCATATCTCAGGGTTTTCTCCCAGTCAGAACAGACAATGTGTATCACTTTCTAGTCCCCCCCTCAAAAAAAGTTACTTCTGTTTGGTGCTGTTATGATTTGACCCTTATTTCTTATCCCACCATCTTAAGTTTCCCTCTCTCCAGGTGGCATGATACATGAGTTAAAATGTTGTCTTGGCTTTGCAACTCCTCACATAAAGCCCTTGTAGGATACATGTGTTAATCTTATGAAGTAAATGCTCTTCAGTGAGTCCTCACTTCCTGACAGACCACATATGGATGACATTAATACTCTGATGAAATTGCTGTAATAGATTGCTTGGACTGCCCAGTCTCTACCCCTTCCTCATCGTTTGCTGTCAGTTGTAGATTACCACATGTTAGAGCTTGTACAAAATCCTGTGTGAGCAGATTGCTGAATACACTGCCATGGGTATTGCTGTCTCAGGTTACATGCATTCCCATTGGAGCTCTGTACAAGAATGCTTGAGCACAGTGGGATTCTTTGTCATGATTTGATCTAAGTAAAATGTTTCTATTGTTACCACCAAATTTTTAGCATGGATGCTCTAAGAATATTTGCCATTACTTAGTATGTATTCTCTTGTTCTTACTGTGTTTCTGGACTAGCTTGGCTCTGATTCACTTTCTCAGTGAATCCATAATATTAATTTAAACTATTACTTTCTTATTAATTCTGTTATCTGTTTTTCTTCTGCACTGTTTCTGCTTTTATTGAAGCACTTGTTCTTGTGGAATGAGTAATAAAAAGCAAAAATATGTAATCTCTATTAATGAATGGGATCTGTTATCAGTTTGCTTTTTCAGGGTCTGGTAGCCATTAAACACAAAAGAGCCATTTTACTAAAGTTGGCAGGAATATTCTGGAATTATTCCTTCTCCTCTGAATGTCCAGTGGTTGACACATAATGTTTAGGCCTGCTTCATTTAGCTTCAAGAAAATAAACAAGGAAATCAGCATTAAAAGTTCCTCATTTCCATGTGAGTGCCAGGGAACAGTGAAGGACAGCTGCTTCCTGAGAGACAGGGCGTGGGATCCTATCAGTGCTGCGATCCCCAACACGGGAAGAATAATGTGCAGAGCTCCATGATATCAGAAGGCTAATTAATTACTTTATTATACTATATTATACTAAAACTATATTACACTAACAAGAACTATATCACTAACTAAAAACCCGTGACTCTCTTGGCCGAATCCTGACACAGCTGTGACCTAATTGGTCAATCAATCCAAAACACCATCACCAGAATCCAATCAAGCAATCACCTTGGGTAAACAATCTCCGTCATACATTGCACATGTGCATAACAACGAGCAGCAGCAAGTGAGATAAGAATTGTTTTGATAATTCTTTTCTCTGCTTCTCTCACAGCTTCTCTCAGGAAAAGTCCTGAGAAAGCTAAGTCTCTCTCTGTTCAGAGGATATGTGAATACCACAGGATCCAAACACAGTAACCTGGCCAGCAGAGCAGAAATTGGTAGCTGGGCTCATCCCACTCCTAGCCAGGAATGGGGCAGCCCTAGCCCAGGCATGGGCACCTCTCTGGGAACAGGATGGACACAACTGGAGACTGGCCCTGCTGTGGTGTTGCTGGGGCAGCGACTGATGGCTCTGGAAGATTGAAATAAGGTTTTGGACCCTAGATAGGATAGCCCCAGGGCAGCCCCAGGGTTGGACAGTAGTGAGGCTTGGTGGTGCCCTCAGGACCTGACAGTGAGATCTGAATCCTCTTATTGCTGCAGCATTTATTAAGACTAGAATGAGCTGGTTATAGCAAAAAGTGACAAGAAAGAAAAGCAAGTGTGCTCAAGTCAAAGACCACTGGTTCAATAACATCCAGTGTTCCCAGACATTATCACTTGATTCTACTGTCTTACTGCACCCTTTTTACTTTGCCATATATTTAAAGTAGGATACTAAATACATGCAGAGAATTGTTTTCACCATGTGGGTGTCTCCTGACCACAGAGCATAGTTACAGTTCCATCCACAGCCTTGGACCTTCTCATTAGCCACAGATCTTCCCTGCCTCTTAAGGTTTTGAGCAGGGCAGTGGGAGTCAACATGTTTAGGGAGTGGAGTCGAATGCAGCTTAAGGAAATCTGAACCCTACTGGTTCCTCTCTCAGGAGTGACATTTCCTGGTTACTCTCTTAGTGTGGTTATTTTAGATTTGTGCCATCCCAGCACTCAGTCTTTCCCAGTGTTCCTCATACATCTGGAAACCTTGCCTTGGAGGAGTTTTAAAACTCAGTATTCATAGTGGGTTAATCTATACCAGTAAGTCATCTGACAGCTGAAATGGTCCTCCCTCCCTTCCTTCCTTCTTTCTGCCCCCCCCTCATTTTGACCATTTTTTCAAGAGAAGTGAGATTGAGAGTTATCCCAGACCTGTTCATTCTTTTTCCTGTCTTCCAGGAAACATTATCTTTAGGTTCTTCTGTGTTCTGGACTATGCTTCAGTTACATCAGAAACATTAAAATATTATTTATAATATTTTATAACATTTATAATAATAATTAGTATTTGTTGTTATTTTTATTATTGTTATTATTGTATTTTCACTGTTGATAAAGTGAAATGAAGCAACTTCTCTTAGCTGTGTCTTACCCCATTAAAGTCTGCACTTTCAGGCAGAATTTTCCTTCTAATATTTAACTAGTTTCAACAATTTGTTTTACTTTACACATTGAGACTGTATGAAATAAAAATTTTCTATTCCTTTGGCTCCAATGGTAAATATTTTTCTTCTCAATTAACCTTCAGTGTGCTATTTTCAAAATTCTGGGAAACTCTATTATAAAAGTATTTTCTCTAAATTGTTAGTAGTTCTCTTATTTTCTCACCTAATGAGAAAGCTCTGTCCTAGCAATTGATACATAATGTCTGTCCATGAATATTTCAGCCTTACAGCCTGAAAATCAGATCCTATGGCAGCAGAGAGGATGTTGTTGCCTATAGCAAAATGAATGACAGTGTTTTGGGTCTGATTTCAAAGGTCTGATGGGGATTTTAAATTAATTTCATTTCACTGTTAATAATGTAGAATGTTTGCACACATAATATTTTTATAAGTTTGGAGGTAACGGGAATTGTAAGATGAGTCTTCACCCAGTCTTCACTCCCACAAAAGGTTTGAGTGAATCCCTTCCATTTTTATTTATTTAAGGACTTCTGCTAGGTGTTTTGGGGAGCAGCTAGGCTATCTGCCTAGCACATCTGTCTTCTTTATGTGCAAGTTGTGATGTAATTTATTTAACACCTGTGGTACTGTGCACAGGAAAATTGTGATGAACAGTTGCAGAAATTAATTATTAATTAATTGGCTTGCAACTGTCTAGATGTTCTCTAAGTACCACTGCCAGTACCTTCCATCTCCATCTCTTTTATTTCCTTTTTTTTTTCCTTCTTCAGCCTTCTAGTTTCTTACAATCATTTGTTCGATATTGGTGAAAATCACATTTTTAATTCTTTGGGGACTGAAGTCTCTCAGTGTTTCTATATTAATCTTAGCAATTAATAATATTGAGGGGATTGATTACAACTTTTGCTCAGTGGGAAAAGGAGACCAAAAGATAAAAACAGTTATCAGTTCTTGCTCTGATTAGTTTCTGAACATTTGCTGTGAAAATGGACTTGCTTAGCAAAGCAAGTCAAAGGAAATGACATCATAGAAGGTTAATACAGCCTTTTGCTGCTAGTTAATTCAACCTGGTGTTCATTGATCCGGTTCTCTAGCACTGCTTTTCTACTTATTTGCCTCTCTTTGAGCAGGTTTTTTTTGTTTGTGTTTTTTGCAGGTCAGAATTAGCTTCTTGCTGTGATGCAGTTCACAATTTTATTGCTTCTCAAAATAACAGCCCACTGGGAAGTAACATGAGTTATGAAGTGGACAGTAAAAAGACTATCCTCATTACAGAGGACATTTTTAAGATGCTGCCTGTGGTAAGAACTGTATCTTTTTTCTGTATCTTTTTTATAATCACAGTATATATATTTTGGGTTAGTAATTGAGATACTGTGATTCCTCTGGAAGAGACCCATCAGCCCCTGTATGCACTTTATGCACTTCTTTATTCACCTTTCCAGGTGGTGGGTTTTTTTCCCCTTCCTCTGCAGTGGTAGAGGCATTTACAGATATCATAGATCATAGATTGGAGGTAGAGTTGCTACAGAACACTGGCTTGGCAGCCAGTTGAATTCAGGAGCAAATACTCTGAAAATGTTTGCCTTGCTTTTATCATTCCCGTTTTTAAAGGCATTTCTATCTGGAAGAACATTTCATATTCCTCATATGCCCATGCCATTTCCAGTGCAGGCTTGGGCATGTAAGTTATGAAAGATATTTTGGTGGTAAACTTGATACAGAATAGCATAGAACATAATAGAGTGGAACAGAGAAATTTCAGTTGGAAGGGACCCACAATGATCACATAGTCCAACTGCTTTATCAATTCAGGGTTGACCAAGTTAAGGAAGTGGTCTAAATGCCTCTTAAACATTGACACCTGGGGACATCAACCTCTCTAGGAAGCCTGTTCCAGCAAGTGACCATCCTCTTGGTAAAAAAATGCTTCTTAATGGACAGCCTAAACCTCCCCTGGTGCAGCTTGGAACCATTCTGATGTGTCCTGTCACTGGATACAATGGAGAAGAGATCAGCACCTTCCTCTCCTCTTCCCTTCCTCAGAGAGCAATGAGATTACTTGTTCTTTTCTCCAAACTATACAAGTCCAAAGCCCTCAGTCACTCTTCATAGGACATTCCTTCCAGCCCTTTCACTAGCTTTGTTACCCACTGGGGGAGGGTGTTTGCAGCTAGAAACGCAGGTGGAGAAGAGGAATCAGATTTTTTACCTCAGGATTACAGTAGACATACAAGATCTTGAGACTAGACAAAGAGTTTGTATTTGATTTCTTGAAGCTAAGAGCATATGGGAGCCCTCTTACCCATCTCTGGCATTCTTGGTTTGTGACATCCCAGCTACCATGAGTCTAGTTCTTCCTAACACGGCTGTGAATCAGTCTTTACTGACTTCATTGCAATAGAGGAAATAGTAATTCGAAATTTAAGCTGGAGAAATGAAAAAGTAGTATGCCTTATGTGCACATATACATGCTAAGGTAGCCAGAATTGTCTGGCCTTTGTGTTCTCCTACTATCCTTTCAGAATTGAACAAAATATTTGAACATGTTGTTCTGTAATATATTGCCAGGCAAATATGATGTTTGCTGCTTTCCCCACACTTTTTGAATTGTTCATAACAGTGTCCCTTCTTGCCTCTCTTTGGGCAAGCTGATGAGAGAAGAAAGAAGGCTAATTCTTCCCATAAGCAAGTTTTGACTCACTTTTACAACTGGGTTTAATTTCTGCAGTCAAAGTATCCCAGCTGTTGGCCTCTGGTAAATGTCAGTGCTCCCGCAGCAGAAGAGGTTGAGCAAGATGTATGAAAAATTTCTGAGACTGGGATAGCAGCCAGCTATATTAACATCAACCTAAATAGCCAACAATTTGCATTAATTTTCTAGGTTGTGAACTGTTCTAGTTCTCAAGTGGATGCACTTAGCTCCCACTCAGCTTCCCCAGTGCAAGACAGCAAGCTGTAATAAGAAGAGGAGCAGAGAGGGTGAACAGCCAGAAAAAGTAACCTCTTCTGTGGGGCCTCACATTTACAAAGAGTTAAACCAGGGCACATCATTATCATTTACAGCATCTTCAGGTTCCCCTAAATTCATTATTCTGCTTCAAATGTAATTGTGTGATGATACAAGTGAGGAGAATTTACAAAGTTACCTTCTATTACCTGAGAAAATAAATTACTATGTGACAACCCCCAGTGCAAAGGAAAATTTAAACTCTCTTCAGTGCAAATCAGTTCTTTATCTTGTCAAGGTTTCAATCCACTACTAGATCATTTTAGTGTTAAGTGTATTTAAAAGATAGCCAGTTTTAACAATCCAGTGTTATTCTGTCAAAGTTCGGATATCAGAGGTAGCAGTTCTCTGTCTGTTGGTGCCTATTTTTGGCTCTTGGCGGTCCAGGTTTGGCAATCCTGTCTGCTAAATGGTGAATGCTTTTACTGGGATTTAACAGATTAAACCTGCAAGACCAATTAGACACAAAGAAACAAGCAAAACACTTATAAAGAATTGACTGCATCTTTTTATTTGTTTGCAGTCCTCTCCTCTTTCAGTCTATCCCTTCAAGAACTGTGCTGTGGTTGGAAATGGAGGCATTCTAAAAAATTCCCATTGTGGAGCTGAAATCGATAGTTCTGACTTTGTGTTCAGGTAAGAGCTGCTTCATTTTCCTTAAGTGTGTTCAACATTGTAAAAACTTGGCAGGATTGGATATCTGCCAATGCCAGTTTGTAGCAATGAGGAAGAATCTTGACAATTTGTTATTTCTGCCTCTTTAAGGATACTTCTGCTTTGTAGTTTTCAGAATGCTGCTTTCTAATTAAAGAGCAGGCTGGATGATAAATGTATGATCTGTGATTGCTAAGTCACCTTGCAGTGATGTGAAATATGATTATCGGAGAACCTGACATTTCTGGCCATTTAACATCCTTTAGGAGACTGGTATTAAATGTCACATGTGTATCTGTGGTTTAACAAAGAGTTTACTTAGCCATAGTTTGGCTCATCCATGTAGCTACTTAACTGCCCCAAAATTTGTTTCATCTGTTACTCATTTAAAAAATTAAGCATTTATTTAAGTAGTGGTTTTAATCTCGCTGGATAGACTGGGAGAAAACCAGGCACACTTGGAGTGTAATTTTGCCCACTCTCTCAGTATATGACTCACAGTTTGTAGTTCATGCAAAGAAACAGAGCAACAGAGGGAAGGTTCTTTCTCAGTGATGCCCAATCACACAGCATGCTGGATTTCGTTTCCTTTTCTTACTTTTACCTAAAATTTGGGCTTTTGAAAAGCTAAAAAAAAAAAAAAGTCTTTCCAGTTAGGTAACTGTTTAAAAAAAAATGAGAAGTCTCTGTACTAAGATGCTAAACTTACTAGGTGACTGAATTTAAGAAAATGTTTTATTTACGTTTTTCAGAAATCATTGTTTCTGTGATAGGGCAAGTGATGCTGTTGTTAGAAGACACAGTAGAAGACTTTCAGCAGGAATGCATTGTTTAAGCAAGAGGGGCAATATTTCCTAGCAGCCAGCATAGGGCATTCATAGACTGGCTCCTCCTGAGATTTTGACTGTGCTCCTGGTTTTGATACGATTTATGAAAATGAGCTCTCTGTGCCCTATTTTAACCATCTGTACAGTAGATTAAATATCTTTATTAGAAGTGCTGTAAGCCTTATTTAATATTTGTAAAGTGCTTAGACATCCCTGGGAGCTGACGTGAAACTGTCATTGCTCAAGAGAGGAATTTGCAAATAGAAACTGTAAATCATTTCGGGTGCACATCTGTTTAAGCAAATGTTTCTCAATTTCAGGTGTAACCTCCCTCCAACCACAGGAAACATTAGCAAAGATGTTGGCAATAAAACAAACCTTGTGACTGTTAATCCGAGTATCATAGCTCAGAAGTAAGTACTACTGCAAATCTGTTTCTGTGCAATGGTGTTTAATTGTTTGACATGATTTAGATTTTCATGGAAATCCATTGGGATACCAGCATGGAGAGCAGTGCATGTAGATTACTTCATTAAGCCTTAGTTTCCATGTAAAATATGTACTATTCTAAATGGAAATCTTCTAAACCTGGCCTTTTTTGTAGAATAAAGGAGTCAGCAATACCCAGATTAGCAAGATGCCTTGGCTGATACTAGTCAGCAATTTATGGCAGGGTAAAATTGGTGATTGTAAGCCCAAGCCTCTTCTTTTCCCCCCATGACCCTCATGACCCCAAGCATTTAGAAAGGAATTATAATCATAAATCAGGAAAGCCTGGAAATGTGTGTCTGACTCTATCAGCAGGACTGTGAGCACAGGTTCTTAGGTAATGTGCTTGGAGGCTGTTCTGATGAAGGCTGTTTGCTGAATGGAGGCCCAGCCTCTGTAATGCATTTTTTCAATCCATATGAAAGCTGCTTGCTCACACACTTTTTCTCAGCAGAGGTGGGTTTTTTTCACCTTCTTGATGAGAAGAAAATCTAATAAGGCCAGCCTGACTAGTCTGACATCTTCAGCAGGCTGGAACTACAGCTTATCTATGAAAAGGACTGCTGTGCCATGGTATTTACTGCTTGCTAATCTTACTGTATCTTACTGTCTGTCATAACTGTATTGTCAAAAAGACAACATAAGGCAAAGTTGTTTTTTTTTTTCCTCCTTGAAAAGAAGAAGGAAAAAGTACAGAGTACATAGAAATGACAAACAGACATTTTTCATTGATTCAGGGATAGAACTTCATTTTTTGCAACGAGTACTATGTTAATGCTTACCCAAACCTGTTTGACTTTAATGAAGATGAATTATTGGTTCTCCAAAACTAGATTTAGCTCATTGATGTTAGTGTGTCTGCACAAGGATATGAAGAAGGGAAATTGTCCAAAGACTCAGCATCCTTGGTGACTTCTGACCTGATCTGCAATTTTTCTGGGCTTAATCAAAGTGTTCTGATACAGTAGCACTCTTTTTTTAGCCAAATCAAGTCACACTAAGGTTAATAGGAGTTACACTGAAGAAAATGGGAGATAAGCCTGTGGGAGAATTAAGTGAGAGTACAAGAGGACTTTATGATTTTTAAAAAAATATTTATTTAAATATTCAAAGAAAACTGTAAATGCTTTTGAAGAAGCAGCAGTTAGCAGAACCAAGTTTGTTTATTCTCTCAGAAGACCTATTCCTACATTATTCCTTGTAATTTCTAATTCTTTGTTTGTATACTGGCTTCATCTGATGTTATTATTGTTAAGGTTAATCAGCTTTTGAACTGTGTTTGTCAGGGTGTAAAATGTAGGTGAACTCCCTTGAAGAAAAGCACAGCTCTTATGTGTCCTATTTAAATGGCCTACACTTCTTACTGGAAGTAAGGAGATTGAGATACTGGACAGGAGATTGAGATACTTTTGAGTTGTCCAGGTTTCTGTCCTGGAGGGTCAGTACTTTATACTGAGTAAAAATAGAAAATTCTTGTAGCAGAGGGCAGAAATTCACCCTTCAACCACTTTTCCTAGACATAGGCTCAGGCATTTCTTGCTTGTTTTGGCTGTGTGACTCTTTCATGCACATAGGTTCAGGGTCAACAGGAGGGCCTGAGTCCCTCTCATTCATTTTGTTTCAGAGTCTGGTGGTAATGGCACTTTTCTGGAAAGAAGAAGCTGTAAGTTTAAACCCCTTCAGGTTGAGAAAGGGTGTATCACTCCTTGCGCTAATTTAGCTGTGCAAGAGGTGACTCTTCTATGAATATTTGAATGGAAATGGCAGTGGCTGCTATCCTCTGTTTCAAAGTGCTGCATGAAAAGAGGGTTTGAACCTACTCAAGTTATGAAGGGAAATGAAACCAATTTTTCCAGCTTCTGCTGGAGTAATTTGTAAAAAGTGGACTCTGATAACCTTTAAAAGGTGAAAATACTCTGCTGAAATAGACAACTACCTACAAAAGAGGACTCGGTCCTTTGAGTCCCAAAAGCGGTGGAAGCTCCATATATTTAGGTGATTCAGAAAATTCAGATCTATGGAAGACATGAGTTGAGTGACCCCCTTGCTTGCATCACTTCTCAGATAACTTGGGAATTTCACTAGTCAGTATTTGGGAGCACAGAATTACACAGTGGTGAGAACTAAGACTCTGCTCTTTGTTGGGGACTGAAAGCATCTGAGAATAAATCCTTGTCACTTGTGAAGTTAGAGCTCTACGTCTTTATAGATCTCCATGTGTTCCTTTTGTGGTTAAAGGACATAAACAGGGATGCCTGTATTTTTAGCTATTTTAAAAGTATATCCTGCACTTGAGCACACACTAATCTTTAACACTCCAAGACTGCTCACATGCATCCTTGGATTTCCACACAGAGCAGGCACAGAGATTTTGAAGAGAGATTTTTGTATATCTGTTGATGTAAGAAACACGTTTCACAAACACATACAGTATATATTGTAGTGCATGTATTTTTAAACAGAGAAAGTATGAGCAATATTTTTTTGCATTCTTCTAATTTCTTGAATTGATCAATTCTGTAAACATGTCCTAGTCTCATTAGCAGTGAATTTGATCTGCTTCAGTATCTCCTGTGTTGCCAGTTCAATCCTATGTAGTGTGTTCTTATTATACAAGAATCAGATTTTTATAGCTGCACATATGACAACATATAATAGGGTGATATAAATTTGCAGTGTAGACAGGCTGAACTGCTGCAGCAGAGTTCATAACATCTTTGCAAGTGCAGTTGTGCTATTCTGGTCTGTAATGTTTGTATCAATACTACATTCCATTCCTAAAATTTTGTACTTTGCAGATACAACAAGCTAAATGAAAAGAAGATAGAATTTCTGGAAAACATTGCGGTCTATGGAGATGCTTTTCTTTTACTGCCGGCATTTTCCTTCAGAAGCAACACAGCCACTTCTTTTAAAGTATACCACACTCTGAAAGAGTCCAAAGCAACCCAAAGGGCAATATTTTTTCACCCCACTTATCTGAAAAGTCTTGCCCAGTTCTGGAGAACTAAGGGTGTGAAGGCCTACCGGTTGTCATCTGGTTTTATGATCACTAGTGCTGCTCTTGAGCTGTGTGAGAATGTGAAGCTCTATGGCTTCTGGCCTTTCTCAAAATCCACAGAGAAGATGCCAATCAGCCACCACTATTATGATAACCAGCTGCCTAAACCAGGTTTCCACGCAATGCCCAAAGAATACAACCAGATCCTTCAGCTTCATGGCAAAGGCATTTTGAAGTTGCAGTTTGGTAAATGTGAATCAGACTAAAAAGGTAGGTCCCATTCTTACCACATGAAATGTCTTTATTTCACTAATGTGCCAAGGGAAAACTTGTTTTACAAAGTGTGAGTCTGTTCTTCCTTAGAGAGACATTTCTACCTTACTCTCAATGAAAGTTGTATTTCCACATAAGTGAAAGGTTGAATCTTTCTGAATAAATACATATCACAGAGTTGAGAAATTTTTTCCAATTGTGAATATTAGAAGGGGAGCATAGCTAAGTACAAATTATCCCCATAAATCATAGTCAATCAGAAGTGTCTCCTTGTGTCAGATACATGTCTCTGCCAACTTATATTTGGTTTGGCATCGGTTCCCAGGTACCAGCGTCCTTTAAGAATTGCTTTATTAAGGGCATTCAGACATTGTGATCTTCAGAAGGAGACACCTAATCCTGGCCCAGCCTTTCCATGTGTATACAGAGAGCAGTAAGGATGAGGATTGTTCCATGAAGGGGAAGTATGCATCTATGGCCTTGTTGCCTCTTGTTAAAGGGTAAAGATTTGAGCAGCGTGTGCTCATGGCCCTGGGCTGCAGAGCAGCTTGCGGATGGCAATGAGGGAGCTGCCATACACTACAGCAGATCTTGCTGAGCATTTTATCTAGAGGCAGCTCAGATTCTGAAAGTTACAAATATAGGATGAAGTGTCATTCCTTTTCCTCTGTTCTATCTACCCCAACCCCTTGGACCTCTACCTTCTATGTACTGCCTCAGAGAAATGCAGCACAGCCTGGCCTCTGACCTTGAGCCAATTTACTGTGTACACACTAGAGATGACTCTGAAAAGATTTGTCTGCATGTTTTTAATTTTGATTTCCCCTGTAGACAAAGTAGGACCAATCTGTATAAATACTTCTTAATCTTTTAAGCTAACTCAGAAATTCCTGAGCTCACAATACTGTTGTCAGAGTCTCCTTTCACAGACCTCTATTTTTCCAGGGGGTCCACGTTAATATAATAGTAAGTGAAGTGTACAGTAGAACTGCCATTGTATACTATATACTGTAATTGGACTGATGTATTCTCATGACTGTATTACTCAAGTTAAATAAATAGCATCATCTTGTTCAAGCCAGAAATTTCAAGTTTAAAAGCTAAGGGCACTTTTCTTCTGGCTAGGTTCTGAAATGTATTTGAAAATATGTGTTTTTGATATTTAGAAAACATGTTGTCAAAGATATGTTCACACTTACTTTATATCAGAGAATGCTAAGTTTGAAAATAGCAGATTGTCAGTACCAGGAAGGCACAATTTTATTCAATTTCAAGGGTTTTTTAAAAAATAGAAAAATAAATGGCTTTCAGATTATTAGAATAATATAAAACCTGTGAGAAGAGACCTAGAATCCATATAGTGAATCCATTCTCCTAGTCCATGGCAGGAGATTACCTAGGAGGAATTGAATTGTATATATATGCACTTTCATTTTTACTTGTAAAAGGTTGCAGCATATTGGAAAGGTTAACAAATACATAATGTATTTTTTCTTAGTGGCTAAGCTGTTTATATCCAGCAGTTTCCATTGTATTTGTTATTCCTATAATATAAATCATTAGAGACATACTATGTAATTTTAATTGTGGTAACTACATGAGCTAAGAAAATGAAAGCCAGCTCCTTAGAAATATTTACTCTAGAGAGAAGAAGATAGAAGCCACAAAAATGTTTAAGTATCTGTATGTGTTAATTAAATGCTGTCCATGCTTTTTAGACTGAAAACCACTTGTGGCCAAATTTGCCAAATAAGCTGTAAAGGAAAAAAAAAACCACATAGAATAATAAGTTGTGCTGCCCTATTTACACTTATATTTACAAAGAGAAAACAAAAGAAATGCTTTCAGTATGAGCTACCATTCTGCTAGTATTAGCAACTATTAGAAATAATTAAAATTCTGTAATGAGTATATTTTACTGAAGATGACATTTTCTAAAAATTCAACCATCTCCTTTCTCTTTTCAATTTCCATTTTACGTTCTTCTCCATGCTCTGTGTTCTTTCCTCTTAGTGGGTAGCTGTAGGTTCCTTACACCAGTGAGTGCCCACAGAAGGCTCAGGCAGAACCTCCCACACACATTACTGGGACACAAAAGTTTGCTGCTGTAAATGAGAAGTGAAGGAAGCTTCTCTGCTGGGAGTACCTCTAGGGAGATTATAACTGCATCCCAATGAATTATTTTTGGCAGTATTGCTCCTAAACACCATCCTTGCCAGTGGAATTTTTTTTTGATTGGATAGAGATAATTGTCAGATGTGAGAGCCCTGTCTATACAATGTGGGGAATTCTGCCTTAATATCCTCTCCTGTACCTTTATGATTATATTCAAAAGACATGTACAAGTCGTGACTAAAGTCAGTGCCCACCTATCAAGAGGGTCAAACAGAAAATGCAGCAAAAGCAAAATATTGAAATATAATTAATGATCTTTATTATTTTTTATTAGATTACCAAATCATTTTTGCTATGCAGCTGAAGGAAGTCTTATTTGTTCATTGGTTTAACCTGATAAGGGCATGTCATTAGCTTCAAGTAAACGTAGGTTCAAGGAGGGGAAATGACCTAATTCATATTTTAAAAATAGAAAAAAAATCTGATTAGAAAAATTGTCAGATGATAAATTAATCAGACTGGCATAAATTTGATTGCCCAGAAGCCTGGTTAAAATGCAAATTTTGTCTGACTGAGAATCCATCAGATTTTCTGTTTGCTAGGAAAAGACAGCAGGGCAGATGAGTACGTGTTGCTCTGACATACGAAACAGTAACATTAAGCATCTGCTCAGAGGAGTCAGTCAACACAAAAAAAAAAAACACAGAAAGGAAGAATGAATCTGAGACTCTGAGTCTGGGGAAGAAAATAGTGCTCAATTGTCTGAGCAGAAGGACTCAGGGAGGAGGGCTTGAGCAGAGGTGTGCAGGTGGTTAGGTGGTAAGAACTGCTGAAGTCTCTGCTGCATATCTTACCTGGAAAGTAAAAAGTAGGTATGAGTTTTTTAACTCCAGCCAAATGATTAAATGTGATCTATTTCTGACAGAGAGCAGCAGTGATTCCCTCCACTCAAGGTGGAGCTGCCAGAGCAGCATCTTGTAAAGCAGGGGGATGCCTGTTTACTTTCTCAGCAACTAACATCAAAAATAATAATTTTTTCCAAACTCTGTCAGCATGTGATATTTTTTTAATCTTGAAAGTTGCTGCAATCCAAGTAAGTGATAAATACTGTTACACATAACCTATTTATAACTGTAGAATGCCTACATGAGCTTAAATACTGTTGAAATTCTTTTGTGCTTGTGGTGTCCCAGTGTAGCTAGACAAATAAGAACTAACCCACAGTTCAGTTATAATTACCTTGAGCAAAATGATACCACATTTTAAAATAAGGGCACCTCTGGATTCCTGTCAAGCAGACAAATTGCAGACTATTCTTGACTTGGGCAAATGTTATCCAATGTGAAATTAGTAGATATTGAAAGAAAGGTTTTCTGCCTTAGAACACCTGCAGTACAGCTTTTAAGCGCACACTTTGCTCATGCATTCAGTGAATTAAATTTACATGTTAAGAATATCAGTAATGAAACAAGTGGAGATAAATTGTTTCTGGTTTAATTAAAACCTATCAGAATAGAAAAGTATAGATTAAATCAAATAAGAATTTATGTTAGATTTCAATTCAAATGAGGAAGTATTTACATATCTAGAAGGGCTTTGTTTTGGTTATCCACAGGAGAACTATCCTGTTGAGGAAACAGAATAATTGCAATCTCTGGCGATTTCAAAATATGAGTAAGATAATATAATTTAGAGCATATCCATATTCAAATTAGCAATGGATGTGTCCCCATGAAGATGCTTGCTAGACCTGCCTTGGTTAGTTTAGGAAGCCTGAAGAGTGTGGACCAGCTGCGATAAGTGTGAGCGGTTCTGAGGGTATCCAAATGAAGGAGTCCTCCTTTAGACAGAGCAGATGCTTGAGTTAGACCAGGCACAAGCATTCCAGCTTAGCCAGGAGAATTCTGAGAGCCTGTGATTCTGTATAATAGATCTCACAGACTCACAGCCTGAAAGACAGATGAAAAACTGATGCAGAAGGTGCAGTGCATACAAAGACTAAACGATTGGCTTATTTCAAGTATAAAAAGCAGTTTTTTCCACTAAACAAGAAATACCAGTAACATATTTTATTGTTTTAATTTCAGGGTGACGATCCTAAGGAGACAATTTATCTCGGCAGTTCGGTGTTGGATTTGATCTGATGTGATTTTGTGAGCATTAAACTGCATATAATACAGTTCTACAGTAATGCTACAATAGAGAAATATTTTACACTTGGGGAGAAAAGGGAGTGATTTTTCTCACACAGTGACTGCTACATTTAAAAAATTTTGAGTGATCATTTTTTAAAATACCAAGTAACAATTATTTGAAAAGCTCCTTACTGCTGGTTTAATGGTAGCAAAGCACAATCTCAGGATGGTGGCAATATGTGACATTCATCATGTTTTGCTTCTAGAGGATCATTAAAATATTTTGACATAAGATCTCTGGTTTTGTTGGTATCACATAGTATAGGCAATAGTCTCTGTGTGGTGGCTGCATGAGTTGGCAGTGAATGTTGTCAGTTAAGAACTTCATGCCGTAAATACTGGCATTTTTCTACATGAGAAAAGTGATGAGAAGAGCTGCAGAGGAGTAATTAATTCAGAGCCATGTCATTCTTAGTTTGTCCCAGGGTGCACAGATGAGAAAATCCCTCAGGTCAGAGGTAGTTAAGTGGTTTATGGGCTTTCATTCTGTGGGCAGTAAGTAGTGCTGTGGATTTAATGAGCTTTCATTTTGTGAGCAATGGATGATGCTGTGGATTTTATGGGATCACTCATATGAGTGGTGTTAATTCTGAGAACAAGTGTATGAAGGACCAGATGTTTATAATGACTTATGAACCACTCTACTTGCTTGTGTTCCTGTCTAAGGTCCAGTTCAGCTCCAAATGAGGACTGTGAACCTGGTTCCACACAACAGTCCCCAGGGTCCTGGCAGGGCATGACTTTGCACACATTCTTGCTATTCCAGTTCTGTGTCTTGGCTCATACATGAGATGGAATTTCCATTAGAAAGATGATGGGTACTAAGCCTATAATTCAATTTCTTTTCATGTAGTAGAGCTTGTATTCATATGTGACTACAGATAGTGCAACTGCACTAAGCATTATTAGAAGAATGTTCCTCTTACCATCAACCCCAAGCTCTTCTACACCAGGATGAATGAGAAAACTGACTACATTCCCCTAATTTATAACCTGTGTAGTTCTTTTAAGTTTTCCATATGGTCTGAGAATACACGTGGAGCAACATCCTGCAGCAAGAGAAAGTGAAATATCAGCCCAGTGGAAAGAATCATTTTAACGTTTACAGGAGCTTTGACAAGCAGTTGTACCCTAGCTATTAATGCTTACATGCTTATATATGCTTACTACAGAAAAAAGAAACCCGACCAAGCAAGCAAACAAAATTTAAAAATTATAATAACCAGATTCTGATAAGAGTTTCACTGACTCTTTTGAGAGTCCTTTGAATGGTCAGTTCAAAGACAGAATGTCCTTCTTTTACACTCAGATACTATCAGGTATTTTGTTTAGTAAAATTCCTTTTGCTGCTCCAGCATTAAATCCCAAATCAACTGATTTAAATTCCACTCTTTGAGGATTATATCTGAAAAAAAAAAATTCCTACTTAAATGAATTGGACCTTATAAAATAAATTTCAGAAAAGGTTTTTAAATTTATACTTCATAAGAGCATTACTGTATTGTAATATTTGAATGCTTACCTTGCAGCAGTTTTACAATCATATAAGCACTCCTGAAAGTATTAGAATCAATCATTATGGTTACAGGTCTGTTGATTGAGACATTCAGTATCTGGATCCATTTCCTGGATAATGATCTTAGAATCCAGTATTACTCCTACCCAAGCAGAAGTATCCATAAATTCTGACTGCAAATATGAGCAATAAAGTCCATTTTTGAAAATAAGGGGTAAAAAGTACATAGTGCTTTGAGGCAATAACTAATGCCACTAATAGACATGTGGACCTCTGAGTGTCAGTAGAGCCTTTAACGGAAACAAAGACAGCAGAATTGAGCTGATGAATCCATCTGCATTACCAGCTGGTAACTGGAAGAGGGAAGCACAGGGGTTTGATTTACTTTGATCTGTGTTTGTTCCAACACCACAATCCACATTTTTTCTTCCCCAGCTGTGAGATTTTTGCCATTTTCTGGCCACAGTATCTGCTGCTCATGTGCTGAGAGCTGGCTGCTGAAAGAACCTGCACCCATGTTGTGAGTGTTATGGATGATTGCCTATTGCAACATCCTAGTTATAGATCAAAGACAAATTTGCTCCCAAAAGAGCATCTCCTCTGCTATAAATCACTCACATGGAGAGATTTTTAATAGAAGCTGTGCAAAGTGATGTAGTTGTCCTTTGGGTGATGGAAACAGCTGAGGTTGAGGACAACCTTGCTGCATTTCGTCCAGGCAGACAAAGGCACACCTGTGTTCATGTATTACTGTAACTTACTCCAGTCTAGTGTAGAGCAGTGAGGTGATCTTGGCTGTGTAGCAGCTACATGGTTTGTCTTGGGGAAAATTCATACATCTTTTGCAGGTTTTTGCATAGTATCCAGAACAATTGCAAGTGCTCTGTGTGCACATAGAGATAATGCAAGATCATTCTTTGCTCAGACTAAATTCAATTAACTACTTAGCCTGAGTAAAGGGGCAAAACCTGGTTGTGTGAAGTAGAAGATGGGGGAGAGGAGAAAATTAATTTTTTGGCAGCAACTTTTTTCAAAAGCATTTGTTAGTTAGTAACATGTGGCACTGTCTCAGTGAATAAATGTAAACTGTGTAATACACCACAAAGAGAGGAAGTTACTGTGTGTCAGAACTACTTCTGTGCAGCTACATTATTTGAAAAACACATGTATTAGTATTACCAGAAAGATAATCAGAGTACATTTTAAGAGAGGTTTAGGCAAAAAGAGGAAATCTTCTCTGGCTTCCTTGATGAAAAGAGGTCTTAACTGAAGGAATGTGATGTAGCACTCACAATTGAGAGCAAATGGAAATTTCTGTAGTATGGACAGCCACTGACTTTTTAGCACTGTTTCCACAAAGCTTAAACTTGCCAATGACTTGAAGACCTGATCTTCCACGCTCTCAAGTCTCTCAGTGATTTATGTGGACCACAGGGCTGATAAGAAATGCTTGAAGGAATTGCTGACCTTTCCTACCCTTTCCTACAAATGCTCTTAACTCTCCACAGAATAAAAATATACTCTGTTAGACTGTAGATTAAGATCCTCAGGCCTTGCTCCAGACATGAAGTCAGTATGAGATGTTAGTTATATCCACTTTACTCTACAGGAGGGCAGACATTATACTTAGCTTTATTATAGCTGCTGGTGCTGTGTACTGAGTGGCTTGGTGATGTTAATTTGGATGCAGGCGGGGCAAGTTAATAGTGGCATTTTTGCATCACAGGGTATCATCAGATTGATCAAGACTTGCTGAAGTAAACTCACTGTGGGAAATGATGTTGTCTTGGGTAGCTGAATACATTAGTTCTCATGTATTTTTACACCTGTGCCAGGTTAGTAATAATAATAAATGGATTTTGTACCTGGCTGGAAATGTTTATGACACTTTTGCAAGACTGAGCCAACATCAGTTTGGATTAAGGATCCTTGACCAAAGGTTAGTAAGGACCTTTAAATTCCCTCTATTTCACATCAGGAATATTTATTTCTAGGGTTTGTGGACCTCCAATGCTGTCACATGCTGTAGAATGAATGTTGAGATTAAATAGTTTTCTAAAGATAGAAACACTGTGCTAATATTTCCACTGTACCTTTGCAGAAGCTGATAGTGTCCTTGCATGACTGCATCACAGCATCGTTAGATTAAAGCCTGCCTGGCTGCTTTTATTCCTTTTTCTCTTCTGAATCTCTAATGTTGCATTCTCCTTTTGGATCCAGTGCTGCCTTGAGTTGGTTATTTGTCTTTACCCTGTGGAGTGCTATGCAGCCCTGTTTAGTGTCTTAGGGAGTTTGTGTGACTGTGAGTCAAACACTGCTATGCTTGCAGCATAGTAAAATGTGCTGGAAATGTCTGGGTTTACACCTCAAGGAAGGTGGCTAGGTGTGATATTCACATGTCCTAACTGCAGGTGCTAAAGTTGGTCTGTAGCTCCATGGCGACTTAAGCTGGAATGGCTACAAGGTGCAGTCCCCGTACTTGTGCTGCCCTCATCCCTGCATGCCGTGTCTGGCCTCAGCCTGTCCCACACTGAGCTCTTTTGCCACTCTGAGATGGTGAAACCCTACCATGGCAACAGAATGAGAAAATCAGTTCATGCCAAGAGACAGAGGAACTTCACAGTCAAAGCAAAGGAGGCGTAAGACCATGCAGGTGGGATTGTAGGGACACAAGTGCCTTTGTTATCTGACAGCTGTTGGACAGACCCAGTGGTCCCCTGAGAGCTTGACCAAGTTCAGAAGGTAACATCTCTGAGGGTCTGCCTGGTCAGAAGGGAGAGATGGGCCCCTGCAAGGGGGATTGGCAGCGCAGCAGCTGTTCCAGTGGGCTGGAGCCCATCTCTCCCTGTGGTGCCAGAAGGTGCTTAAGGCATCTGCACTAAGGACTCTAGGTAACTACACTGCTGATTATTGCTTACACTTCTCTCTTTCCCATTACAGTAATTTTAACAAGCTGGTGACCCCAGCAGATTCAGAAATGATAAGCAGAAAAAATTCTCAGTTCACTGATGGTAAACTTGCATAAACTTGCTTGTTATTCAGTATTCCTTTGTGTTCAGCCTCTTCTAATCCCAGCATCTAAAACAGCATCTGCAGAGAAAAGAGGTGAACGAAGCCTGAGGGGTTTGAGACCAGTTACTCTCACTTTGATTCTCTTTCCTTTGTACAGTAGTGAGATGACTGACATGCCACCATGCTTGACAAAAGATGAAATTTTCTGTCTTGAGTGACTCAGGAAAAGAAACTAAATTATCTTCTGTGGCTCTCTAAATTACTAGCAAAATATTCTTGTTATTAGGTATAAGTTGATTTTATTCAGTGCAAATATCTGGATCAGTTAATTCATCTGGGTTTATTGAGCATGTACACCTTGAGCCTGCACAGACTCCGTGGTGGAGCTGCAGCCTAACACAGTAATGTATGCTTAAATCTATGTGACCTACAGATCTTTTTCTGTCCTGTCACTTGCTCTCCTGTGACAAATTTGTGGAGGGAAGTCCTGAATATCCAGGCAGTAACTCTTCCAGGGACACTCAAGTTCACAAAGCACACATCCACCTGTATACAGGAGTCTGTGAGATCAAACCCAAGGACTATTCTGTGGAGTGCTTTATTCTGCAACAGCTCTAACTCAAACAGCTGATAGCCACTCACTGCATGCTCTGAAGCAGTAGACTTCTTACACGTGAGCCTTTTAGTTAAACATATCTTAGTTGAAAACATTCAAAGCAAATTAATCCTTCATCTTGTGGTACTTCAGCAGCAGATCTCTTTAATCTCTAGGTCCGCTAGCCAACAATAGTGGTAAGGGGGTATGTAGTTACTTTAGAAGGCCCGACTCTATTTTGAATTCTGTCATTTTAGGCAGGACCATCTTTCTCTGAGTTTCAGGACAGAAAAATTTCAAATTCTGCTTATCTCTCAGGGTACTCTGGGGAAATCTTGAAGGCTTTTCACCCACAGCATACAACAAGTTGGCAGATTTATATTTATTAACCTTTGTTCCAGATTTTCATAAAGTATTTAATTGGCTCAAAATTATCATTATGATCAAGTAGAGCAGAAACACTCTGCAGCATGCCACTGAACAAAGGGACTGTTGCTGTTATTTGGTGGTCTCCTTTCATAAGGGCACATTTCAGAATACCTTCCTATTCTGGGAACATGGCTCACCAAGGGAGTGACCTGGGGTTACTGGGTTACAGCTACAGGAGTAAGTGTCAGTGTGCTCTTGGTGTCAGGATTCCAGCAGTGCAGCAAGAGCTTAACACGATGGGAGTACATCAGCTTGAGTTTGCCATCGAGCAAGGAGTCAGTGTAGTACTGTGATGTGTGGTGAGTGAGCTCACATCGCTGTGAGCACGGGCAGTAACTGCCCTTGGGTGCAGGTGTCGGCAGATGCTGGTTTAAAGATGCGAACAGTCTGGCTGTGACTGGAGCCAGCATCCTCATGTTGCCATCAAAAGAACATTCAAGTCTGTCTTTAGTTAAATCCTGATGTACCTTCAGCAATACATCAGTGTTTGTTGTTGCACCTGGTACTTCTGTGTCTTGTCTTTGGTTCATCCCTCTTTTCTCCAGTGAGGGAGAAAACTCGAGTGCATGATGGAAGTATTTAATGATCCCATCATGGTTTCAAGGCAAGAGCCCATCAGAATGAATAATGCAAATGGTTGTGACAGGATAGCCTATTGTCAACATTGCTGGGTTTAAATTCCTCACTGTTCACTTTAGTCCCTGACAAGAGGAGATTCTTCACAGCAAGTCTTAGGCCAACAACATGTTAGGTTTCTCACCTCTTGGCTTGGCTGGGGGATGTTTCCCTAAAAACATTTCCTCCTTTGTCTATTTATTGTCAGTATTTACAATACAAACCCATTCTTGAAATCCTGTGACATTAAAGTGTAACAGCTGACATTTCTGCATTTTTATATGTACTATTTATATAGTGGCTTCATATGTATTCTTTATGTTAATATTTTTTATATTCTTTTGAGTACCTAATTAAAATTCTTTAAAATAGTCTTTTTTAATGCCACCAGGGTAAAGTGTGTGGGAAGTTACATAATGCCACCTAAAAACCAGTCATATACAAGCCAAAATAATTTTAAAGATATTTGACTGATTTCTGGAGGAATATTTTTGTTAGTCAATCAGACACTTGCATCTTAGATTTATCTTTCTAAAACAGGCCTAAGAGGCAACCTCTGCTTCTGATTTAGTTCAAGAAGGGGCAAAACAGGTGAATGGAGAGGTCCTACAAAGTGCTGCTCCTCAGTGACGGCAGATGTGTGGCTTTTCTTTTCAGAGACTGGTCCATGTCCCAGAATGTAATTTCATAAAATTACCATGATAGCTTTTGCCCAGAGGTTTCATTCTCTCTTCAAATGTGTATTGTTTGCATTCATTTCAGCTCCATTCTTTCCAATGCAATTGTCAAAGCAGAGCTTACTCCCCTGTGGGGCTGGTATAATTGTGTTCCTCCACATGCACCAAGCTCTCTGAAGCTGCTAGTGTAGGCTCTGCTACTGCTGTTCCAAAAAGGTTCCTCAAATTCTCTCAGTGCTGAACTTATTTATGTTTTCAGATGTGAACTTGGTATTGTCTGAGTAGAATGTGTGCAGCATAATATAGAAATGTCTCTGCGCAGGGTTTAGGAGGAGGCAGGAGCCCCTCAGCCATGTGTGTGCTTTTATTACAGAAAACCAAGATGAAGTTGTATTGGTGAGTCATCTGTTGCAGCTGGTTTAATCTGTACTTTGTTTTCCTGTTTTAAGTGCCTGATGATTTTTTTGTCAAGGAGGCCATGGTTTCATTGTTATAAGGCATACTTAGAATTCTGTACTTGTTACCTGTTCTGTAATAGAATATTTTTGCAATTTATGTTTGGAAATAAAGACTTATTAGGCATAATTGTGATGTGTTTTTTCTTTCGTGAATTCCTGAGACTAAACAACCAAAAATATGTCTCCTGAGGCAGCAGCATATGAAATGCATTAGTCTGAATCCTCTAGAACAGCATTAGCAGCTGACAGTAGAAATATGGACAGTTCCTTAAAATTGTGCAAGGAAAAAAGCAAGCTGTACTTAAAGGCAAGTATAGGGGATTAGGGCATTGGTGCATGTGTAAATATCTGTTGCTTAAATGGTACCTTCAAGTGATTTCAGGCTTTTCTGTCCTTGAATGGCAACACAGTTAACCATCTTCTTTTGTTACTTCTAAGGACTTGAAATACTTTCAAAAATTATCTATTGAAGAAACATCAGACATGGAAAGGAGCCAAACAAGAAAACACAATTGTTACCATCTTCTTCTGAAAATATCTCTTAAATTTGAAAACTATCTCTAAAGATAACTAAATGTTTCAAAAACAATGATTAATGGAAAATGTTTAAACAACAGATGCAAAAGCTTTTTTATACAAAATCCTGACCATGAGTACATCTGATAGATGTGTATCTAGTAGATTACTATGCATATTTTAGTCACTTATGTTGGGATTTTTTCTTAATATAGGTTTTGGTCATATACAAAGTTACTTGTAGTGAATGAATTTCAAACAGAGTTCAGAGAAAGAATTTTCCCTCCAAGCATTTACTTTTTACTTTTGGGCAGAAGGCAGTCATAGAACTTCTGTGCCACTTACTGTGACTTCTCCAAATAGAAACTGACTGCCTCGTTAAATCAGGTCAAATATGTACATGCAGCTGTTTTGTGAGGAAGACTATTATCCTTTAGGGCCCTCTAGGGACTGAACTGCAATTGCCAAATTTTATTGCAGACAGAACAGAGGTTTAGAACTGAAAGCTTTTATTTGGCCTCATGGAC
This sequence comes from Vidua chalybeata, assembly GCF_026979565.1. Lineage (NCBI taxonomy): Eukaryota > Metazoa > Chordata > Aves > Passeriformes > Viduidae > Vidua > Vidua chalybeata. The sequence goes on from NC_071530.1 coordinate 20,503,662, forward strand.
CATCAAGTGGCTTCTGCCTGAAGATTAAGATCTGGATCTTTGTGGCCTACCTCTTTCCTATACTGCATGAGTCTTTCACTGATGATCAGAACCAAAAGGTTTCCTTTGTTTGCTGTGCTGGCAGCTGGAATGGCATATATGAGTGATGCAGATACAAATGTGTCCCCATAATCAGAACAGGTTCTAAATCAGAAGTGTGATTTCTGCTGAGGAAAGTGTCTTAGATTGAGCTTAGCCATTTCAAATATTTATGAACAGCCAAATGTTGAAAGAGCAGCACTACCAGGTGATTCGGACTGCTTGGCCCAAGTACAGAATAACTGAGTGCAGCCCTAGACAAAGCATTGCCTTGTTGTTATCTGCTGTTTAGAAGGGGAGCAGTCTGGGAAAAGTTGTCTGGACAAGAGGAGAATGGGAGGGAGGTGGCTGTGCACAGAGGCTGTGCCTGTCCTGCAGTAGTTGTACCTCTGAATCACACCAAGCTCAAACCATGCTCCTTGGGCAGGGCACCTGCCACCAAGATGGCACTCCGGCTGTGGGAAACACTAGGTGACTGGTGCTAGAACGGCTTTAGAAGGAATGTTCCCAGGAGGAATTACGTGGTCCAAGACCAGGTTAGGTTTTCCTCTTGCCTCTGTTAGGTAAAAATATCATGGAAAGATTTTATAACATGAGGGCACTGGCTTAGTCCAGAAGAAGAGTATGGCCAAAGTCCACAATCTAAAAGCCATGGCAGTGGGCTAGGGAATCTGGAATCACAGCCACAGCCCAGTCAACAGCTGGAAAAATACACAAATGGGCTGAGGAAGACATCGGCATTTTAAAAGGTGAGGAGAGATTGCCTCCTTCTCAAGGATCCCAGTATGCCCGTGTTCTGGTAACTAAATGTGCCTGAGTTTTGAGATACATGGCTGAGTTTTAGCTTGACACTTCCTGTATCAAGTGTCTGCGTCGTCCTCACTCTGCACCAGAGCAAATTAATACTAAATAGGAATGTTAAGGTCTCGTGGCCACTGCAGACTGATAGATGGAACCATCTGGTTAATGGAGATACCATAATGAAAGCATTAGTTCTTAAGCATAGCACTGCAGATATTTTATCATGTAAATGATAAAAAAAAGAGATCCCAGTGAGGACTGAATTTAAGCTGCTGTCTGTTTTCTACAGCACAGGGGACCAAAGCTGAATTAGTCCAGGAGCTCACATACTGCTGCTGTCATTGGAGGAAGAAATGCTGGGTGTGCTGGGAAAATTATATAAGCATTAGAAATGGAATAACTTTCATATTTGAAATTACTTTTGTTAGGTAATTTGAGACACTGTTAAGGCAAAAATATTCTGACTGAATTTTAAGCACAGTGGTGCTTGTGTAAATCCAGCCCTGCAGGAACATTGGTTCTTTTTGTTTAGCTTTTAATCTTTGTAAGGACAAAAATTGCTCTTTTATTATGTGTAGAGTTTTAAAGTAAAATCACTCAGTAAAGGTCCTTCAGTTTGAAGTGCCCCTTTAATACTGATAGTTTCTCTTGAACAATATGCAAAAACTTTTGTGAGCCCAAGCAGGACACCAGGAGTGGGCTGCAGCCTCTCACTGTGTGTGCACAGAGCATGGCCACAGCTCCTGCCTCTGGGCTGCTACCAACCTCACCCTCAGGTTCCTGCCTGGGAGGTGGGAATGATGGTCTGAGTCACCTGTAGTAGAGGAAGGAGTTGAGGTGGGTGGTGGCATGCTGCCTCAGGAAACGTCCTGAAGTTGGATTATGACATAAAAGAGAAGCAAAAGGACTCTTCTCTAGCTGGATTTTAAATTAGTTTGTTCTCTTAAAAAAAAAAAAATACACTTACAGGAGAGGCTGGATCAAAAAAAAGACAATGATGTTCGCTGAGGCATTGGAGTAGACGAGTAAGAGACAAGGTTTAAGATACTCTGGATAGGCTTACGTGTGATATATCATGTAGAAAGATTGTGAAGGAAGGATGAGGCGGTGTGATTATTAAGTGGCAGAGGGAGTGACCTAAAATGGAAGATTGCAGTACTCTGACCTTGAATTCACAGTTCTCCATCAAATGCTGGTGTAAAATAACTGTGTTTTAAAAAGCCAAACATGTTGAAGCACAGAATGGGCAAGAGTGGGAGGCAGATGAGCAGCTCACCTTGCTCTAAAGCTGAGTGAGGTAACAGGAGGAAAAAGCCCAAGACTCATCTCACCATCCACAGTCTCCAATTCAAGGCAGGGAGACTTTTATGCCAAGCTCCATGATCCTTAAATACAGGAGGCTCCTTCATAGTCAGAGTTCTACTTTATATATAAATTTCTACATAATAAACACCTACATTTACTAGATCAGTCCCATCATGTCCTACATTTTCCCTATCTGCATTGAATGTTTTTTCAACAGTGCCTGGATCATAGAGCTCTGAATTCTGTTGGCCCTATTTAGTTTGCTATAATAGAGATAATAATTTCTAAGATGAAATCTCTTTTTTCTGAATACATTTAACATCTTTCAGAAGAGTCTAAAACAGAAACTATGAGAACATTAACTTAGAGCATTTTTCAAGTTCATCTTACTTGCAGTCCATTAAAATGAAGTGACAACTGAGGTATGACATGAAGTAATTATACTGATTGTGTTGTATGTGCTCTGCAGGAGCTGAATGATTTGCTGAGGATATTAATTTCAAAAGTCAGACAGCAAGAGATCAGCTGAGATGAAAGATCACTGCAAAGTGACCTCAGATTAGGAGAAAAGAAAAAGAAAGGGGAGCGTGGCTCAGCTGAAGAGTTCATTGCTGTACAGTCTAGCAGTGAACTGAAGTAGATGCATTTTAACACCAGAGGTGGTTTCCATGGAACTGACTGCAGGTGTCATCACTACAGTTCAAAGTTACCACTGTGGATTCCATTTATGGTCATGGAGAGAAGTGGAGTATAATACAATGGCTTGTTTTAGGTGTCTAAATTAGCTTGTGGTAAATCCTAGATTCCCTGGTTTACGGAGGGAGTGTAGAGTAGCTGGGCCATCACATTCAGTGTGCTGGCCTGTAGTTCAGTGATCCACCCTGAGGGAGTGGGTGAAAAGCAGGTGCAACCCCAGACTGAGCTACCACCTTCCTTATTAGTACACAGCCATGACTTGACTGAGGCCTGATCATCACCCTGTGGCATTACACCTCGTGAGCAGGGAAATAGTAGCTAAGTAGCAGACTATATAACATCCCTTAGAGACATCATATAATGAGATCAGGTTGATAAGGATTCTCTGAAAAAGAATATGTATAGATTAACCTTTGTGAATAACAAACCTAGTGAACTTAATTTCTTTGACCTCTAAAACAATTTTCACAGTCACAAAAAAGTTAATCAGAATACAAAAGCTCTTTATCAAATGTTCACTGTTGGAATCAGTATTGGATTTGTGTGCTCCAACTGCTGTGCAGCCCTGAATAGACACATTAAAAGTGGTTTAATCCGATTGTACTTTGGCTTTAGCTTAGTTTGTCAATCTAGCAGTGCAAGTCAAACAGCTTTCACTTAGGGATTTTCACTGCTTCGCTTGGATAAATTCATTAGCAAGGCATAAAGTAACTGTGAGTCTGAGGAACTTTGGGAGCCATAGAGATCTTCCTGAAGGTGCCAGAACCTGGAGGTAAGCAACAGTAACCTGGAGGCCAGTTCTCTGTGACACAATTCTACAAAGAGAATGTCATGAAGCTTGACTGGGCAGTATTCATTGAATCCGAATACCCACACTCAGAGAAGAGGTAAGCAGTAGTAAACCCATGATTTTGTGATAACAGGGACACTCCCCACATCCCCTTCCTCAATATGTTCCACATGGCTTAATCTGTAATTTATCAGAAAAAGTGTCAAATTACTTTAGCTTCACTAAAGTGTTAACTTGGACAAAAAACAGTGTTCTGGCACACCTAGACCAAAACAAAAGTCTGGAATCGTCAGGGGGATCACTGCTACTGACTCGCAGGCTCCATGTGAAAACACAGGCACTCTCTGAGCTGGAGGCCCTGGGCTCAAGGGTTTTGAACACATGTCCAAGGATCCCTGGCCCCTTGTGGTTTTGGCTGCTAAGGCTCAGTCTGTACTGAAGAAAAGCCTGGCCTATCCAGCCTGTCCCAGGGTAAGCATCTGGGCTGCCTTCTGCAGTCAGAAACAGGCCCTTTATCCCATCTATCATTGTGCTGTTATGCCCCGCCCCTGACAGCAGAGAGACAGTTTGAACAAGAGGTTTAGGGTTTTGGCAGCAAAAGTAAGTGAAAAGATCACCTTACTTACTGGTTAATGTTGTATCCTTGCATGGCACCATTCATTGCTTCAGTACTCTGGCCTGTGCAGCACAGGCACTATCCACAGGTGGCAGTAAGAACAGGTGCCAAGCAATTCATGACCATCATGGATCTTTTCTCACTTTCCACACACCTGGAAATGAGGTGAGACACTGCAGTTCAGATGGAAGGATGCCTTTGTAGGGAACTTTTCAGTTTTTATGAAGTGGGAGTAGACCGTGATCCCTGGCTTTTTATATGGCAAGGCACTTAGTCCTATATTATTCCCTCTCTGAAATGGGGACAGTAATGCTTTGTCATCTCCCAGTTGTGTTATGGGAGTAGATAGTACATCTTGAAGTCTATTTATGTCCTGTATGATGGAGACCACGCATGACCTGCAGACAGACAGTATTTCCTGTCCCTGGAAATGGCAATTTATCTCTTGCTGATGTTTCTCACACATCTATGCTTGGTTGGCTATGACATAAAGCACAAGTGGACAGTTTAGACATACATATTATTATGAATTTTAAATTACAAAGATAGAAAACATCAAAACATCAGGGAGAGAATGTAACCTTTTTGATCAGCCTTTCTTCTGCATTTTCTTACGATTAATTTTAAAGCAGAAGTGTTTCTTTAGTCCTGTAGTAATCACTCACCTCCAAGAAGTGAAAATACTCTTGCAAAACCAATAAATGAGAATCTATTTGCAAAGATATTTATTTATGCGCCTGGCACTTCTGGGTGCTTAGAGGGTAATCTCAACCTGTGAGCTCTGCACTGTGTAAATTTAGAAGCGATTTTTCTAAATGTCAAGTATTTATTACATGAAAAAAACATTTGGAGTGTAGAGCAGGTCCCCAGTGATATACAGTGCATTTGGGGAAGGGCTTCTTGGATGAACAGAAATAATATTTGAGAGGTGAAAAGCAAATCCTCTATTTGAAATTGCTTTGTGTGCATGCAAAGGAGCTTGAACAAAGGTAGAAGACCAGTTCAGTACTTTGTTTTGTCGCATGCACAAAACAGTGGCTTTCCAAACCTTTATAACCTTTATACAAATTTGTCTTTTCTCACCCTGCAGCACTTCTACCACCCCTGCTTCTCCTTCTTACACTCATAACAGCTCCAGCAGGCTCCAGTCAGACCACAGAATGCAGAATTTATTCATGTAGAATTTTACCCTTGTAGTGCCTTACCTTAAGCGTCAACTAAGTCTGAAGCAGTTAAGTGCAACTCTCCAGCTGGAGGCTGATGATATGGATTATAAGGGACACTGATCTGTTGTGAGAAGCCTGCAATGTTTTGCATGGGAATATGAGAACCATCAGAAGCAAGGGAAGGAAAGACTGAAGGTGGCCTTACAATGACATCAGCCACTTCCCTCAGCACTCAGAGGGGCTCAGGGGTTTATGTATGTCCAGTTTGCTTAAGTGTTCTCTGATCTGATTCTCTTCCACCAAAGTATAACTTTCTCGCTCCAATCTTTCATGCTAGTCTCTGGGGATTCCTGAATTTTGTCTTTTTAGCAAAAGCTGAGATGAAGAAGCATTGTCCATGTCCTGTATCACCAGAACACCTGCCTCTTTCAGCAGCAGGTGCACAGTTTCAGTAGTCTTCTTTTTGCCCCTTATGTATTATGGAAGCTTTTCTTGTTGCTCTTGACATTCCTTGCCAGAGTAAATTCCAAATGGCTTTGACTCTTTCTTAACCATGTCTGTTTGCTCAAAAGGTGTCTCTACATTTATCACAGGTTACCTGACCCTAATTCTACTTTCTGCATACTTCATTTTGAGGTCTGAGTTTTTCCAGGAACTCCTTAACAATCCACACAGGCCCCGACATTTTTGCTTGACTTCCTATTTTTTAGGAGGGATTGTTCTTAATCATAAGGAAGGTGATTGTTGAATATCAACCAGCTTTCCTGGACCTCTCTTCCCTTTACGCTTTTATCCCAGGAGACTCTTTCAAGTGGATCCCAGAAGAAACCAAAGTCTTCTCTCCTAAAGGCCAGGGTTGGGATCTTGGTCTTTGCCCTGCTGTCTCCTCTCAGGATACTGAACTTGACCATCTCTTGGTCACTGCAGTCAAGGCAGCCTTTGACTCTCACATCCTCAGGGAGCCTTCCCTTCTTTATAAGTGTGAGGTCCAACAGGGCACCTCTCCCTACTGGCTCCTCTGTCACTTGGTCTGGATGTTTTCATCAGATGGATGTTTCTCCAATGATCTCCAGGAACCTCCAGGGCTGTGCTCTTCCTCAGCAGATATATCAATCAGCAGATATTGTATAGTTACAGTCTGCTGTGAGGATCAGAGCCAGAGAATGGGAGGCTGTGAAAGGCCTCATCTACTTGTTCTTCCTGACCAGAGTAGACACATTCTACATCAGGCACCTCCTTCCCCATGGAGGTGCCTGATACCTTGGGCTGGGGCTGCTCCATCTGTCATTGCACCACAGCTTTCCCTGTTCCCTGGCCGGGGGAGGTGGGACAGTCCATGGTGGTTAAGCCATTCCCTGTCAGTCCATGTGGGGAGCATCTACAGTGCTTGTTCATCTGATGACAGTAAGTCAAGGTGTGTGGATAGAAGTCCTATGTTTTATTAGTCCATCTAATCAAGTTGGGGGAAAATGACAAACTTGCATCTGAAAGCTTTTCTTCATGTCTGAAAGAGATGTTGTGAAGTTCAAAGCAATTGCTCCAAATTCAGTTAGGTGCACAGGAGCTCTACTACCTACAGAGGAAAAGGCAGATAGAAAGTTATGGGTTAAAGAACTGAAAAGCTGAAAACGTATCTTGCAAAGGACAGAGAGAGACAAGAAATTTACAGCCTGTGAGGAAAGTGGAGAGGTTAGTGGTGGATATAGCAGCTGCATGATGTACATACAAAAAACCCACAAAAAAACAAACAAACAAAAAAAACCCACAAAAAAACACAAAAAACAAACAAACAAACAAACAAACAAACCCCAAAAAATAAAAACAAAAAAAAAAACCACAAAAACTGCAACAAACCTTAGAAGCCAGAAAAATGAAAATGCTGATTAGACACAAAGATCTTTTTTTGAGACACTTTATGTCCTGGTTTCATGTGGGAATAGAGTTCATTTTCTCCCTAGTATCTGGTACAGTGCAGTGTTTTGGATTCAGGATGGGAATAATGTTGACAACACACTGATGTTTTGGTTGCTGAGTAGTGCTTGCACTGAGCCAGGGACTTTTCAGTGTATCATGCTCTGAAAGTGAGGAGATAGCTGGGACAGAGAAGAGCCAGAACAACTGATGAAACTGGCCAAAGGGATATTCCACACCACAGAACCTTATGCTCAGGATATTAACTGGGGGGAGTTGACCTAGAGAGCAGAGCTCAGCTCAGGGATGGACTGGGGCATCAGTCAGCAGGTAGTGAGAAATTGTGTTGCACATCACTTTTTTCTCTTGGGTTTTATTCCTCTCTCTTTTTGTAATCTTCCTTTTTGCTGTAATTATTATTATTAGTAGTAGTAATAGTTTATACATTATCTAAATTATTAAACTGCTCTTATCTCAGTTCCTGGGTTTTACTTTATCTGATTCTTCTCCTCATCCCACCAGGGCTGAGGGGGCAGGGAGCAAGCAACTGTATGACACTTAGTTACCAGCTAAAGTTAAACCATGACACCATATTAAACTGAGAACTGCCCATCATCATGCTGAAAAGCCTTCCAGAAAGGAAAAGGAAAAGGAAAAGGAAAAGGAAAAGGAAAAGGAAAAGGAAAAGGAAAAGGAAAAGGAAAAGGAAAAAAAAAACCACAAAAAACCACCACCCAAGTTTAAAAGGACAGTGAAAGGAACTACTAGACTCTGACAGAAGTAATGTCTAAATGGGAAACCCAGGAAAATCTGGCAGTTGAAAAGTAGATCTCTAATGATATGGACCACGTACCTGTTCAAGTGGCAAGTTGCTAATAAAAACCACTTTCTGGCACATCCAAACCATCATGTCTGCCAGAAATTCAGTGCAGCTTCAAGTGAGATAGTCAAGAAGTAGAATGATTACTCAGCAAAAATAAGTAAAAACTTAGATGAATGCAGCTCATTAAGTAAAAGGTGAAGGAGCCCCCTGAGACAGATGAAGAACAATCTCAAACTGAAAAGGTTTTTAAACAAATCAATACATTGACAAGTAAGAAGAAGGCAGAATGGCAACTATCAAGCAGCTCTGCAGCAACTCAGCATAAAACTGCTAATTTGTGAACTGCAATGCATCTGGTGTCAGAGGAATAGACAATAGTTGGTATAACTTCAGACTCTCAAAAAGAGGCTAACAGGGCGATGCTGAAATCTAGAGAGCAATAATGTTTTTACTTGGAAAGATCAGGAGGAACTGTGAGAGCAGCTGTGCTGGGCAGGATTCCACACACATTTTTTCCCAGGGAAGTCACACTTCATGGATGTGGTGGAAACATCTGTAGGATTATACAAACTTCGTGCATAAGGATGGTCCAGATGGAAGATTTTGTCAAAAAATTTTATGTAACTTCAGATTTCTAGGAGACACAAAGGTTATGTTCTCCCAGTTTTAAGCTAGAGGGCAGAAATGACAGAAATAATGGAGAGCCTTAACTGTGGAAGGAATCTGTCAGTGCCCTGCCACAGGTATTCGTAGATTGGACTTTACCATTCAATACATTCCCCAGGGACCTAGCCAAGGTAGATTGACAAAAGAAAAAAGGACAATCAATGTTAATGCTGAGCTCAAAGACGCAGAAGGGTATTGTGTTCCTAGATAACTGGGTGATCAAATGGGGAATGAAAATTTAATGTCAGTGACGCCAAAGTAGGGGGAAAAATAACTCATAGCTGTTTGTCCTTAGGAAACAGATCTTTGAGTCACTTTGGATAACATTCTGAAAACATCAGCCCGGTACTGAGCAGTGATCAAAAAAGTAGCTAGGATATTTTTACTTACTTTGAGCACAAAACAGGAGTTCTCATTATGTCACTCTGTACTACTCCAATGCACATGTTTTGAAGATCACATGTTCTTAGTCACCTTGTTTTAAATAGATCATAGCAGAACTAGAATGAGGAGTAGAGTGATGAAGATTATTATGGTTACAGGATGACTTCCTGATGAGAGGCGCTATAGATGTTGAAACATGCAAATATGCTGGAGGAGAGCAAGTAGAAAATCATAGACACACAGAATGTTTTGGGTTGGAAGGGACCTTAAAGATCATCTAGTTTCAACCTCTCTGCTGTGGGTAGGGACTCCTATCACTAGACCAGGTGGTCAGAGCCCCATCCAACCTGTCCTTGAACACTTGCAGGGAAGGGAAATCTGTCAAATGAGGGATAACATGGAGGGGATTGAGCAGAGGATGATTATTTACCAGGTTTCATAACACAAGAATTCTTGGAAAGTCAACAAAATGATCAGACAATAAAGATAAAATAATCAAAAGGCAATGTTCTTCCCTGGTATACTGTCATATTATGAAACACACTCCGTTAGAAGCTAAAAATATAGAACTACTTAAATCAAGTCAGACAACTTCATCAATGGCCTGGATAAAGCTCAAAAAGCCCCTGAATGTCTCTTTGCTTTAAAATAAAGGCTGTTCCAGGAATTGGAGCCCTGTTTCTTGTGCCCTTTTTTCCAGAAAGCTCTGTAGGAGGCCAGGTAGATCACTGGCCTGACCCCAAATGTCTTTTCTTATGTTGTTGCAGAGCTCTGGACTCTACTTCCCCATCATCTGCCAGGCCACCACTTTCTATGGATCCTTTATATGACTAGTCGGTATAATTTGATACGATGAAGTTAAATTTTCTGGAAGAGGTGATCCTTCCCTTCTGCACAGCCCTGGTGAGACTCTCTGCAGTGCCATGTCCAATTCTCCCTGTACAAGAGAGAGATGGATGTACAGGAACAAGCTGAGCCAAGGGCCATGAGGACAATTAAGAGTTTGGAGCACCTGAAATACGAGTAGAGGAGGCTGAGAGAGCTGTGACTCTTTGGCCTGGAGAACAAGAGGCTCAGGGGGATCACATCAATTTACATCACATAAATACCTGGTGGTAGGAATACCAAAGACAAAGCCAGGCTCTCCTCAGTGGTGTCCAGGAGAAGGGCTAGAGGCAATGGGCATGAAATGAAAACCAAGAAATTCTGTTAACATATAAGAAAAAGATTTTTTATTTTGAGAGTAACTGAATACTGAACAGGATTTGGCCATGATAGACGCATACCCTATCAATGCAAGAATTTCCCACTCCAGACCCCTCCTAAATCACAGTCCAGTATTTTTTAGCCTAAAGTATCAGAGAAAGTACTTTGTGTGGTACAGAAACCCACGTCCACAGCCACCCAGCTGTAGAGCACTAAGAGCTGAGAGGAAAAGTCGAGCAGCAAACCTGTCATGCACTCCAGCAAGCATCATCAAAGAAGGACTGCTGAAGCTGAAAGTATGTTTGCAATTAACATCTCCAATTTGCAAAATAACCTTTCAAAATATGATTGTAACGGTTTACAGTAGATGGGAGCCAAGTTATGTTTGCAGTATTTAAACAACAGCTAGAGATGGGAATGGAAACCTGGTCTGCACATGGAGTGCTTCAGACAGCAAAACCTCCCCATATTACTCACTTTTCTATGTATTATAAAGCTGATTGTATAAAAGGGCAGAGATCTTCTAGCTCATACATTTCTTGGACACCCATAAACTCTATAAGGTGTCTTAAGTTGGCAGATCTGGGCTTCAAACACTCCCCTTAATTTGGAAAACATGGAATTTGAATCTGGGTCATTCTCAGATCTTGTGTATCGCCTCTACCCCACTGCTAGGTATGAAAACATACACTCCCATCTGAATTTCTGCAAGATTCTTGATTGAGTCTGGCCCAGATGGAGTTCACTATCTTCACAGCACCCCTGGAGGTGCTGTGCTTAGGATGTGTGACTAAAACAGTGTTGATGGTGTACTCATGTTTTGACTGAACAGTGCTTGTAAGGCATCAAAGCTTTCTCTGTTTCCCACTATGACCCATCAACAAGTCTGGCTGAGGGTAGGAAAGACACTGGGAAGGAGCACGGTTGGGACAAATTACCTGAATCGGCCAACAGGATATTCCGTATGTCCCAGACTGAGAAACAAGATGTTTTCTATTGCCATCTGTGTAGTAGTTGTCTTCTGTGGGCAGTTTTCCTTATCTCCTTAATGGGCCCATCAATGTCTGGCCACTGACTCAGAGATAACTCCCTCCAGGAGCCGTTTCTGTTTAACAGGTGATCAAGAACCCACCGCATTACTCAGAATGACATCAGCCCATTGTGAGATGTTCCGCCCAGTGGGGAGGAGCTAAGCATCCCCACCTAGATTCATCCTGGGTTTGGGACTGAGCAGTCAGCCTTTCCACAGGTTTCCAAGAGGAACAGTTGGGACTTTCCACTGGACCTTCAGAGGAAGACTACACCCTTCTACAGGACCACTGCTCCAACAGAACCACATCTGCCACTCCAGGAGGACTGCAGCCACTCCAATTTGGACTGCTATCAAGGCGCTGGCCAAAGGAGTGTCAGGTTGTATTCTGAGTCTGTCAGTGGTTTTTCTTCTGCATTACTGCATGTGTTTTGTTTCTTTTCCCTTTTCCTAATAAATTGTATTTCTGACTTGGAGTCTCTCACTGGTTTTGCTTTCAAACCAGAACACCGTACCGTACAATGACATGTTCAATCAGCTCGATCATCAGCAATAAAGACTGAAATAAAGGAAGAAGAAGGCTTCCAAGGTGGTTATTGTTCAGAGACCAGGTGGGCCTCCGTCCGGCCGTGGGGCATAATGTATGATTGCCTTTATTTTTCCTGGAGTTTTCCCCCACTTTTTTCTTCACCTATTAATCTCCACTCACCAATTTTCTTACTTTGGTTTTTCCTTTTTTTTATCCCACGTCTCACTGGAAGTGACAAGGACAAACAAGCATTTCTGTAGGCACTTGGCTGCTGACTGAGTTCAACCCACCACACTTCTACATCCTGAAAATTTATTTATATGCTGTCTGTCAAGTCTGAGACATCTTCCTGTCTCACTGACAGTAGCAGAGAATAACTGCAGGGCAGTTCTTGGAGAAAGCATCACCTCTCCCTTTGCAGCCATACCATCCACCGTGTGCCACTCACTGCAGGCAAGGAGCCCCCAGCCAGAGGAAAAGCTCCCTGCAGGCTGTCCTTGCCTGCAGTTCACGTCACCCACCACAGGGAGACAGCTGCAATACATCTCTGGAAAAGAAACCGGCCCAAAATGTCAGGCTGAGGCGTTCGTAGGGAAACTGTGACACACCACTGTGCAGAGATGTGGCTGCTTTGGACTTGCCCTTTCCAGAAGCAATGTGGCTGCTTTGGATGGAAGCCCACAAGCAGCATTTCCCTCTGGCCAGCTCGTGGGCCTAGGGAATGGCCTTGGAGTGGGTTGGGAGGGGCTGTGTTAGCCAGAGCACTGCTGCCCTCAGTGCAGATGGAGGGAACGTGAAATGTCTGATATGCTGCAGACAGGCAAAGAGTCTCACACTAAGGTATTCTACACTTCTGGGGACACAGATTTTTCCCTGTTTGTTCTATAGCTTTCCTGAATGAAGCTGAGAATTTCACTTGAATTGTGCTTTACATCAGTACCCCATAATGTGTGAACTTCATTGTGTGGGGACTTAATCTGCAATCTAGACTGGAAAAATACCTGGACCTGAATCAGTAAGTGCCTTAAAATACACAGTGCTAAACACCTTCCTAGCCTGAGATTGGCTTCCACTTCTGATCTTGACTGCTGTGCTCCATGGCTCTATGTTTCAAACAGGGCTCACAATACCTCACTTCCTACAGGGGTGTTGCAAAGGACCATGAAGAACAGCAGAGGGTACTCTAGAGAAAATTAAAAATTCAGACTCTTGGAAGCAGATAAACTCAGGAAACACAAATGCAGGAGATCTGAAATGCTTCAGCAGTGAGCAGTAGTGATACATGAAGTGCTGCTGGGTGTGTGCACTCAATAAGACAAGGTCCATGAACTTGAAACTCAAATCCACAGGATTATGCATGAGCATGAAGAGACCAAATGAAGACTGAAGATGTATTTTTTTTTGGGCACTTCTTAGTTCTGCATGGGTAACTGCACTCAAGTAAGCATCTCTTAGAACAGTCTATTCTGTGGAAATTACTTTAAAACTTTTGGCAATATCCAGACTTTCCCTGTGGAAGGATTTTAGAATTAAAATCTCCAATACTTGTTAGGGCACCAGCAAGATTCTCTATCCAGCCACTCAACTGTTCATCCTCTCCAAACATGGGAATTTATATCCTGTGGATGCCTTCCCTTCCAGCAGTTGGCATAAACAAGTCCTGGCCAGGAGCAGGTCCCTCCCAACACCAGGTGTGCTCCAGCAGGACATGATCTCCACGCACCATTGGCTCCTGGGATGTCATCCACAAGTGTCCATGCTCCATGGGTACCTGAAGGTGATGAGAACTTACAGGATATGTTTAAATGACTGACTAATGGGAAAACAGACCAGTCTCGAAGTGCCCAGTTACACGTGGGACCTTGCACCTGCAGACAGGACTTTGAATGTGAGCCCTGGAAGTGTTCTAATCACTGGTGTTGGGCCTGGACTGGTGGGATTTGGCCCAAACCCCAGTTGGGAAGTTTCCCAACGGGCTGGGATGAGTGGTTTCCTATCAGCAGTTTTCTGAAAGTTCCTCAGATGCTTTTGTGGCTTTGCCAGACCGCTGTCAGTCTGTGGGGCAGCAGCCTGCAGTCTGAGGCCCAGCACTTAAAAAAAATGCAGATGCTCCCACCAGCAGATGCCCACAGCACAGTGTGGCATCAGTGAAAGCACCAGATTCATTTACTGATGTAACAACTGAAAGGAGCTGCCACAGGGAGGGGAAGAGAGAAGGCCAGAGCCTTTGGCTGGGGCAGAACTGCGAGCTCTCTGTGAGCCAGGTAAGTGTGTTCAACAATGGAGAGGAGAGGAGAGGAGAGGAGAGGAGAGGAGAGGAGAGGAGAGGAGAGGAGAGGAGAGGAGAGGAGAGGAGAGGAGAGGAGAGGAGAGGAGAGGAGAGGAGAGAGGAGAGGAGAGGAGAGGAGAGGAGAGGAGAGGAGAGGAGAGGAGAGGAGAGGAGAGGAGAGGAGAGGAGAGGAGAGGAGAGGAGAGGAGAGGAGAGGAGAGGAGAGGAGAGGAGAGGAGAGGAGAGGAGAGGAGAGGAGAGGAGAGGGAAAAAGAAAAATAAACAGAAAGAGGGAGGGAGGGAGGGAAAAGTGGATTTGCTGTGTACTAAAGCAGACTGACTGGATGGCAGAACTGCATTAGCTACATGTTCCCAGGGGCTTGGACTATGGAGTCTCTGCTAACAGTTTCTGTGTTTTGCAAGATTATTAAAAAAAAAAAAAGAAAAGGAAAACAAGGTTCTAGCTACGTGAGGTAAAACAAACTAAATATGAGGATTCTCAGCCATCTAGAGGATTATTATTATTTGCTGTGGGAACAGCTTACATATTTGGAGGCCCTCCCTATGTAAGCTCATGGGAGCAGCTTTGTGGGGCTCGCTGGAGGGCAGGACAAGTGCCTGGCCATCGATGGGGGCTGCCCCACTTGGTGTAGCTGCTGCCTGCAGTTATTAGGATGTGAAATACAGTTCTGAGGTCAGCTGCTGGCTCAGCACTAAGCAGCTTTCAGTAATTATATATGAGCATAAAGCTGGTGCCCCTAGATCAAACACTGAGAAGTTTACACAGCCACTGTCCACTCTCATTTCCACCATGAGGGTGCTCTTGCTTTCACAGGGGTGCAGATTTTTGAGGTTTCCTGTAATTTTCTTATCCCCTTAGGAACTAGGTTTATTTATTTTTATTTATTTTTCTATTTATTCCCAGGACTGAGAGCTCTGCCACATGCTTCTCTGTGTTCTGAGTAACCCTAAACACTGAAGAGCCAGGAATAACTCCTTTGCTGCAGTCAGTGCTTGATACAGGCACTTCTTTCATCTACTGAGTGAAATAATTAAAGACAAGAGAAAACACTGAGCCAGGTAGCTGGTGGCAGAGTGGAAGCAATATCTGAAAGACTAACTCCAGACATCAATGTGTATTTCAAAAAGAACACTGTGCTGTGGGCCTCTGCCCACAGCCACCAAGGGTGCCCACCATCCCCTACCCATAGACTGCCAGATGCCACCAGCCAGGACTCTGACATTGCTTTAGGGACAAGAAATTATATTTAGCATTGGCTTAACTTTTTCAGTGACTAGATCCAGAGAAAGACTGAAGTAGTCTGCAGCAGGCAGGACATCAGCCTTCACATCATTCCACTTGTCCTGAAAAGTTGTTGACACTCATACCTATAAAGTGCTCAAAATTAGATATTACACATGCCCAGAGCTGTTATTATCACAGAAAATACTTCCCATGAAAGCTCATCTGTGCTTTTTTTAAGTAGTCTGGATGTTGAAAGGTAGTAGAAAACCTGGTGTCTGTAATCTCTGCAACATGAAAAAGGCTGGGTTCACTCTCAGTTTCTAGTGAGACTATCCTACCTACCATATGGTGGACCAGGTTGAATCTGTTCTGCTTTGCTGAGGCAAAAGCTGTGGCTGAGGCTTGGGTCCAGGCACTCTCCTCAGTGTCACTTCTGTCCCTTTTCACATGAAGGGAGTCACCAGAACAAACGCTGGACCAGCTGCAGGACTTTTCTCTTGGGCAGCACATGGAGCCACAGAGGGTTTCAGCACACCCCAAGCAGTGTCCACCTCTCTAGTATCCTGGTTGCAGGACTCCTAACCTGGTGCTGCCTGCAACTGGGATGAGAAAAGCAGCCTCCTACTGCCCCCACCCCCCCTCCAATTCCTACACTGCATCCAGTTAGTCACATGCTTGAACAAAGATAAGGAAAAGGATGGAAAAGGAGTAAATTGTTTTCATCCCTATCAGATGAAGGTAACAGTAAGTTTTTCTTAGAAATCAATTCCCAAATGCTACCATATCTGTACAAAATGGAAGTTTTACCCTTACCCTGAATGCTATTATATTAACTGAAAAATTTCAGTTTGCAGTTCCTCATTCCAAAAAATCTATACCTCAGTAAAAGCTTACAGGAAGAATACTTTGCAGAAGTAATGAAGAACACAGTAGCTACTTTCATGGGGCTCTGCTGTAGGTCTTTATTGTCTTTAAATTTGAAAAGTATGTTGCTCTGCAGAAAACTTAAGTGTTCAGAGAGGACATCAACTTCCACTATTGCGTCCTGGAAGACTGTGGCAAGGCAGAGTGGAACTTCCTTGTTCCCATTCTGCTGCATTTACATTGATGCTCAGCAGAGAACACCAAGCATGGTGGCTCTCCTGTTTTAAAAGGGGTTTAAATACTGGAATTGTCAGCAAAAGGGCTGTTAGTCTCTCCTAACCCCCACTCCAGCCAAAGCCTTCATGTAGCTTCTGTAATACCAACAAGCCTTTGGGAACTAGTTTTTCCTGGAAAAATAAGTTAATGCACCAAGTCAGCTGTTAACTTTGCAAGGTGCTGTCTGAGATAAGGGCTCACACGAACTATTTCTCTGCTACGTAAGTACTACATTTTTTAAAGGCAAGTTTCAAGGTTCTTTAGGCATTCTGACATTTAGTAATTGCATTAACTAGTATATGGAAGAAAGATTAATATTTATTAGCTTGAAGTATCATATTTTATTCAAGTGATATCATAATACATTATGCATCTGCCAGTTATAATCCATTTTAATTGGTTCCAAAACCTAAGCAGTAAATAAGTAAGACAGTTTATCTAGTTAAACTGAAAAAACAGCATTCCACACAGCCAGTACTAAAGATGTCAACCGTATAATAATTCCAGCATTATATTGTTATGGCTTTCCAGAAAATCATGAAGTTTAACAAATTAGAACACATCAAGAGCCATTTTCCAAAGATTTATTGAAGTAGCGACAGGTTGCTCATACTGTGCTGGAAAAAGCAGTTTTATTGAATTCAGATACTTAAAAACAGTATTGCAGCACAAGATATTGCTATTTGTAAACTAGACTCCATTGTAAACTCTAATCCTTCAGGGAGAGTCAGTTTGCAAGATCTAAGACCTATTTCCTAGCATAATCATCTTGCGCTCATGGAAAAACTGCAGAAAGGCACTTGAAAGCTGTTTCTTCCTTTAAGACATGGACTTTTTCAATCTTGCTGGTAAGAATTTCTCCTTTAGTAAGTATGAATCTTCACTTCAGCTTTACTCTAAGTCATCATGATGCTGGGAAGTTTCATTAATAACCTAATAAAAAACAGAAACACTTGCATTAAGTTTTAGTAGGAAGATTTTTGTGGGTTTTTTAAGAGCTAGAAGTGGAACATCCACTTCCAAAATGTAGACAAGTGGGCATCAGCTCTCACTTATGAGAAATTCTAGTTTGTAAATAGCATACAAAAACCATTCAAGTTTTATTTACTTACACCAACAACAGCATCTTATCCTAAGTGAATAAAGTATCTCTGTTTACTGTCACATGTTTTCCTAAAGAAATCTATTGAGAATTTGCTAACTCAGCTGAACTTAAATAATCAATACACAGGTAACAGTCACCAACTTTAAGTTTCACTATCAGATGAATTTTGGGTTTTTTTTCCAGAGAAACCTGTTTGCTATACTTGTATGTTCACACAGCTTGGAATGCCAGTTGCTGTTCTACTCAATACTTACTACCACATACAAGCTGCAGTAAGCAGTAGGCAAACTTAAGAATTTAAAGGTTACCAGCTGTGATAGAAATAAAATTAAAGTTACCACCAACCTGTCCATCTCTAGTTTCGACGGTCTTAATTAGAAGTGTTCTCTTTGAGTGAGTGTCAACCATTGGCTGAGACTCAATGTTGGTTTCTGCAGAAGAAGATGTATTATTACCAATAGTCTAGATGAAGTGCCTCCTCAAAGAAATGAGGTGTAACACATTTTAGTGTCTACTTTCAGAATCCCAATTTAGTATACAAAGAAGTCTCCTGCTCTGAATAAGCCAGGTCTTCTACATTTTTTTCTCTGTGCCCCTTAAAGCACTTTCAGCAGGTATCCAAACTAATTATTTGCTATGTACCAATATTTTAAAATGTGTCCAGGAACAAAAGAGCTGCTACCATCCAAGGTTAAGTAGTTGCAAATGCTGTAGTTGCATCCAAGAAGAGTATTCACAACAACTGCACTTATACAAGTTCAAAAACCAGCATAAAAGGAACTATCCAGAGCCCTCATGCTAATGATAGAGCAACTGCCTAAACTGAAGTAGCAGAAACAGCTTACCTCTCAGGTTCAAAGCAGCAAAGGTTGGAATAGGCATGTTAATCCTGAAGGGAAAAAGAAATTGATAAAATCAGGTATGGGTATAAAGTATCTTCTAGTAATTTCTGGCTTTAGGAAAGTGTTTACATGTGATTACCTGCTCTCTTCACCCTCCAGCAGTTTTCTGTAGGTGGCAATTTCAATATCAAGAGCCATCTTTACATTCAGCAGGTCCTGGTACTCGCGGAGATGGCGAGCCATTTCTTCCTTCATGTTCTGAATCTCATCCTGCAGACGTCCAATAGTGTCTTGGTAGTTAGCAGCTTCAACAGCAAAATTCTCCTCCATTTCACGCATTTGGCGCTCCAGGGACTCATTCTGGAAGAGAACAGTGAAATCAAGCACTGCTGCAGTTCAGTGGCTCTTCCCCACCCTCGAGACCCTCAACATTTTAAAGAAGGAAAATTGTGTTACATTAGCATCCTTTCTGAAAATGCCCAGATTATGTCCCAAATTTGTCATCTCCTTATCTTCCCTTTGCAAATTCAAGGACAGTTATTCTGCAGCATGATCTGAGGTGTGCCACATATTTGTTGTGCCAGGTGGCAAAGCCATCCTTCACAGTAAGCCCAACACATGCAGCTCAAGTCAGCATTCAGGCAGTCCTTAGTAGAGGAGATTTGCAGGTGTGCCAAACACTGTTACATCCATTCCAAGCCTGTCTTTAAAGCAGTCATGTTTTAGCAACAGCAAAATTTGCACCTTTCACTGCTCCTCCAGGGTTTTTTTATAACTTTATAGGTACCTGACAGACAAGGCATAAACACTTTCATAAAGTGCTAAATAAACAGTGAATATTATAGCAAGAGAATGAACTTAATGTATACAGCTTAAGTAAGACTGATTCAGTGTATCAATCTAGGCAGTGCACTGTTGTGCATACACACAAATTGAGCCCACAGCATCCTTTTCAAATAGTATTAATATACTGCTGTATTGCTTGGCAGATTACCTGCATTCACACCCAAATGAACAATTAAACTGCAATGCAGTGCTTAAAGCTGCAATGAAGAATAACAACTGCTGTCTTCTACTTACGCTTCCCTTAAGAGCATCGACTTCGCAGGTGAGAGACTGGATCTGTCTGCGGTACTCATTGGCTTCCTGCTTGGCCTGGCGCAGGGCATCGTTGTTCCTGTTAGCAGCTTCAGAGAGATCTGCAAACTGGAAAACCCCGGTCTGGTTAGCATAATACTTCAACAGAAATGGTGAAACAGACCTTCTGTGGACACAGCAGTTGAGGACAACTGAAGGTATTACAAGGGCTAGCACCTGATATGCTTAAATATTAGTATTACTCTTAAAGTGCCTCTCTATTTCTATATGTTATATTAGAATTCATAGCTAACTTTCATACTTGTTTTCCTGTCCTGTACATTTCCCATCTTTTCACTATTTTTTCACTAATTTCTCCAGTACTTCATCCAACATCTGCTTTCAGGTACAAGCACAGGAAAGACTCCCAAGCGTGCACCCATTACTTTGCTGCTGTAGTTATGGCACAAAATGTTTTCATTTGTACCCTTCCCAGACTAAGATTTAAAAAAAGACTTTGTGTCATGGTTATGTTCATGTCCATTAGAGAGACAGAGGGAACAGCAAGTGCTACACCCAAGTTTAATTGAAACTAATTAAACAGAATTAGTTCCAACGCCTGATGCATTTTACTTACTTTGGACTTGTACCACTCTTCAGCTTCCTGAAGATTCTTAGCAGCAACACTTTCATACTGTTGGCGAACATCACGCAGGGCAGCAGTAAGATCAGGCTTAGAAACATCCATATCAATTTGGATGTGCTGTTCCTGGAGTTGGGCCTGCAGTTCTCGGATTTCCTTAGAGAGAAGCAGACACTCAACATTATTGCACAAAAGCACTCAGATGATACACAGGTGGGGACTCTGGGACAGAACCAGCAAAGAGCTTCCTTGCTAGACAGTCTGCATCTAAACACAGACCTCATCTCTCAGCTTACCTCATCATGAAGTTTCTTCAAGAACACAATCTCCTCTTGCAGGGACTCAACTTTGCGCTCAAGATCAAGACGTGCCAGAGAGGCATTGTCAACATCCTGACCAGAGAGAAGAACAATTCATAAGCTTACAAAGCTGATGTAGAGAAGTCTCTTACAGCAAGTTCAGCAGCATACAGACTGATGCTACATCTGAGCTTTTTGGCAAGACAACAGGAAATCAAAAGCTGTAAAAAACTTTTTTGCCACCTCCTACCTTAGCCTTAAACCTTAGATATGCACCTTTATTGTGATTTTAAAAACTATACCACGTATGTTGATTATGGCTTTGCTGACATGCTGCTAAGCATGATCAAGAGCACACAGTTCATAGCAGGTGTAAATCCTTCAAGTACTTGAGTCAGAAGTCTGCAGTAAGTGCTTCTAGCTTGACTACACTGACAACGAGTTGCACTTTGCAAACTTCCACTCTTTTCAGTGGGGCTTAAAAGTGCAACACATGTGCTGTCAGGCCTATCATTGGGCTTAACTTATGGACTCCTTGGTGAACAAGCACAGAGTCCCTTAGGTCCACAGACCACACTTCTGAAGTATACTTGTAAAGCTGGTGAGGTATGTATAAGAACTGCAGTATTCACAATGCAGGTCAACAGATCTCCCTTGAGAAAAAGAAGGTGTGAGCATAAACACAAACTGAGCTACTCATCATTGCCTACACCCTCGCAGTTGCTGGCAAAGGCTCCACCTTTTGCTGGACAGAGATAGTCTTAATCAACTGCAAAAATTCATTTAGAGCATAACAGAACACACGTCATGAATGTTATAAGAGAACAACTTGAATTAGTTCAAAAACATAAAACTAAACATTGATTGGCAACTTCTTATATTTTGAATGTGTAAGGCATTTAGTTTGCAAAGTGGGAGATTGTTCCTTTCACACTAGTTACATACACAGCCACATGCTTGTGCTCACAGGGTATTAACGTATCAGGTTCTCACAGCTTACTCTAAAGCTATTTTGGATTGCCCAAAGCATAAGCATTGCTAATCAGCAGCTCTCTTTATTATGGCATCTTTGAAATAAGGAATGTTTTCTTTAGACTCCTAGAAAGCCTTTCCTTGGATCACTCCTACTCTGGGGGTAAGGTCCTTGCTCCAAAAGAATTATTTTGTTTACTTTATCCAGCAAAATACCCCTTTCATATATAATTCCATAACTTTTCTATCAATTCCAGTTTTATACCCACAGTTCATATCAGCTCTGTTTTTCAGTCCAGGGAAAGAATTTCCTAATTAATTTGTTCTCCTCCCCTCAAAACCCCTAATGATCATTCTGGCATAAAATTACATGGCTATGACCCAATATGTTTACATAATTGGCCAGACATCCAAAGATTTTCTAGAGGATTTTGCAGAAATCTTCACCCTGAAGGCTATTTTTTTAATAACAATTGAATAGCTACAGGATTTTAGGACCCTATAGTAAATTGAAAGCAATTTAAACTGAAGACACAATATGTGGTATGTACTTTACCATATGCTATCATTTTTGTATTTCCTATCACTAAGATTCAGTGTTTCAGTAGTTCCCAGATGTGTGGAGAACCACGTAAATGAATTGGCTACTTGTAGTCTGAACAAACAAGTACAAGTCATATATACACATAGTTGGAGTACACGCTGATTTTATCCCAGGAGATTCTTCAATGCAAGCCACACAGTTTGCAGGGTTGAGCATCCATGTTTACTTTAGACAAACCTCATGTTAGCCAGGACCTGACCTGCTAGGCTTGTCACAGGTTCAGGATCTATCTTGGATCAGGATCTTGCTGCTAGACTAGCTGGCAAAGCTGCAGTAACTTTCTCACTATGATGCTTGTCCTGCCCCAAAAGAAAGTCCTCACTGAACTTTCACATATACTTTATGCAGTACATCCCTCAGCACAAAATACTGAAGTACACAACTGCTCCATCAAGTAAAAAGTAAAGCTCCATCAAGTAAGAAGTATCTTTGATGATACATCAGAACAGCAAAACACCTGCTGAAGTGATCCAAATCTATACAACTTCCCAGTGGAAAAATATAATAGAAAGCTGTGCATTGTTTTAAAATGGAAAGCTCAACAGGATATTTCAGCTTCAGTGTTTTGTGAATTTAATTTCACTTTCAGAAGAACAAAACTTGCACTGAAACAGATTTAGGCTTCAAAATCTACATGTTAACTCCATCCTTGCCAGTAAGGAAAAATTAGGTATGACTGATGTTCAAATCAAGCACACCAGTATGCACCAGTTATGTCATGAGTGCATTTAGTGTAGAGTCCATAGACAATGATGTGCATTTCTTATGCACAAGCTACAGCTTATGAGGTTAAATGGATCCAATTCTGACTGTCCTCCATGCACACATCTGCTGGAGGCTGAGCTCCTGAGTGACCCCTTTCCAAAGGCACAGAAGAGCTGGACAATGAGTGTGGGGTATGGACACCAAGCCAAGCCCACTTTGAAGCCCAGAGCCTTCATAAGATTCAACTGGATTGAAATACAGACATGCCTAAAGTGCACCAATTAAATATGAAAGATCATGTAAAAGCCAACCTTAAGACAATTGATCCTTCAACTGAATTCAGCAATGAATCAGAGTAGATGAGACTCTCTAGAACTTAAGTTCACTGCTCCTTCATAGAACTTCACACTACATTAAATTGCCTTAGCACTGAAAAAAACAAAAAAAAAAAACCCAGAAGCTTAAATTAAGGCAGTATCTCAGACTGTTTAAAACTTCTGTCCCCAGAATACCAATGGAGAGTGAATTCCCAAGCTCTGAATGGGAGTAGGTGTTTCAGTTTCCCCACGCTATCTCTTGAACACACCTGCTCTCCTTCAAGGACTGTAAATATACTGCAGTCAAAAGCCTTTCCCAGGGAAACACTAACAATCAAGTGCTGATTTCCTGAACAGTGACTTCTGTTAATGCCTATGAAGAGCTCTGGAACAAAGTCAGCCTGTACCCAGCTGCCTGGTGATAAGGGCAGTCACTTCCAGTCTGAAAGAATGCTAGCAATGCTGTTTTACACCAGGAGTTTTAGGGAAGAGACCTTGTTTTGAGAAGGCACATTCCTAAATATCTTAGTCCAAACAAGGCTTAATCTAAGTTGAAAGCTGGTTTTGCACAAGTGAAAACTTGAGCTTAAGAATTTTAGAACACTGTTTGCACAGTTGTTTCTGGTTGTCACGTAGATTTACTTTAACTGGATAACATCACAGCATCCTACAAAGACTAAACTCTAACACAACTTGTTTCCTAGGTTAGCATCTTTGTTTTATAAAGGATTAAGTTCCACGTTCTTCATGGACACCCAGAGGAGGCAAACTCAATCCTGTGACCTCGCCCCAAGGAACATATTGCGTACTTCTTGTCAGCAGAAAACACCCACATGAAAAACCTTAAATTTGAAACTGTTGCCCAGTAATGCACTGACCAGTGATTCATCAAAAAGGAGTTCTGTTTTGTACAAAAACTGGCCCATAATGGACGCATTTCCCTAGAAATAGTCCCATACCATTACACATTTAGTAAGAATGCAGCCCACTGCACCCTCCCCTCCAACACAAAGGGATCTATTATTTCAATCTGCTGCCACCACACTTGCCATAATGCCTGTATCTGCATTCCACGGTGAATCCCATAGAAACCATTAATACCCTTCAGCCAAGTGAGCAGATGGCCCCCTTTCGCTTTTATTGGATCGGAAAGTGATTCCACGTTGGGGTGTTTTTTGTAAAACGGGCTAGACTTGGATAAAGCAGGACAATAGTTTACCTCCCCTCCCCTCAGACTGCAGCATCCCCCTAAAGAAAACACGGAGGGCTTGCGTGAGAACTGACGGAACCTCTTTGTGCAAGGAAAGCGAACTCCGGCACTCCCACCCTTCGCCCCAGGCACAGCCACCACCTCCTCGGGCCCCTCCCTCCTCCACGACCGCTAACCTGTCTGAAGGACTGCAGGGTGTTCTCGGCCTCCTCCCTCTGAAGCATCTCCTCTTGCAACCTGGAAGGGGCAAGACGGCGGTGAAGAGGGAGTGGGGATCCCCCAAATCCCCCCGCCCAGCCTCCCGCCTGCTCGGGATGCTCAGGGGCTGCCTCCGCGCCAAGGGACAGAGCAGCCGGGAGGCAGCGGCAGCCCGAACCCGCCTTCCCCAGGCACACTCACTTCTCCCGCAGCCGCATGATGTCGTCGGCGAGGTTGTCCCGCTCCACTTCCACTCGTGCCTTGTCGTTGGTGAGCTGGTCCACCTGTCGCCGCAGCTCCCGCATCTCCTCCTCGTAGAGGTCGCCCAGGCGGGACGTGCCCTTGCCCTTGAGCTGCTCCAGCTCGGCCAGCAAGATCTTGTTTTGCTGCTCCAAAAAGCGCACCTTGTCGATGTAGTTGGCGAAGCGATCATTAAGCTCCTGCAGCTCAACCTTCTCGTTGGTGCGGTTCGCCTTGAACTCCGTGTTGATGGCGTCGGCCAGGGAGAAATCCACGGAGTCGTGGAGCCGCATGGGCGGCATGCTGCTCCGCAGCCGCACCGACGTCGTCTTGCTGGCGTACACGCCGCCGGGCGAGGCGGACACGTACCGGGCACTGCTGGGCCGCAGGGCGCTGCCCAGCGAGTACCGGCTGCTGGACGTGATGTAGCGGGTACCGGTGCTGGGGCGGCTGCCCCCGCCGAACATGCGCCGGTACGAGGAGTTTTTCGTGCTGATGCTCATAGCGACGGCGGTGAGGGCTTTGTAATCCGGGAACGGAGCGGGACGACCAGGGTGTGTGGCGAAGAAGGGCGGTGGCCGTGGCCAGGGCCCCTTCTTATGGGCGCCGCGAACCCGCCCCGCCGGGTCCGCCCCGCTCCGCCCCGCCCGCGGGGAAGGGGCGGCGGCCGCGGACACAAAGGCGGCGAGCGGGGCGGCTCGGCCGGCGGGGCGCGGATGGTGGGCGGCAGCTTGCGCAGTGGCTGAGTCCCCGGAGGCTGGCAGGTTTCCGCCGGGGCTGCGGGACGTGGCAGGGCGGTGTCCCACACAGGGGGTGCGGGGAACCACGGCGCGCCCGGGGAGGACGCGGTGTCAGCAGCGGCATCTTCGGCGTCGCGGAAATGGGCGCTGGGTTTCCCCCTCTCATCTCGTTGTCCCTCTCCAGAGTAAGCGTGGTGGCTGCAAGAAGGGGTTGGCGCAGGCCTGGCAAAATACTCCGAGTAACTTATTAAAACCCCTCTATGGTATGATGTACATTTATCTAGATATCTTTCTAAGAGCTTTCGTTTTCTTTTGAGCTTTCTGAAAGAGTAAGATCAGGGAAAAATTATGCAAACTATTACAAAGGGCTACCAAGTGTTCAAAATAAACAACCAGAAAAATGATGTGTTTTCTTTAGCTGCCTCCCATGATAGCAATCTCAGCTCCCATGATTAAGACATGAACTTTACATGTTAAATATGTTTTCCTTCTAGCTGGCTAAGCAGTTACATGCCTAAGGCTTAATTCTGCCGTTTTTGTAACAATGGTCCCAGGAATAATTTGTTTGTTTGTTTGTTTGTTTGTTTTTTTTTTTTTTTTTTTTTTTTTTTTTTTTTGTGTGTGTGTGGATAGGACATTTTTGAAATTGCTGCATTCAGGATCTTGCTCCTGGAAAATAACTAGGATAGTAGCAGACTTGATTTTAACAAAGGTTTGTTTCTCCACTTTTGTACCCAATAGACTTTGCTATTCATTTTGGTAGGCGTATCGTCAGAGTCTTAGGAGAGCAGCCGGCAAAATTATAATTATTCATTAACTATGATCTGCAAATACATGTGTAAAATAAAAGGCAAGACAAAAATCCCAGTGTTTTCAGAGCAATTTTACTATCAAAATGGGATTACCAGCAATGGAAAAGAGTGATGTTGGTAGTACAGGGTAATAGCAATGGCATAAAAGTTAACAGAGAAAAACTTTGAGTAGAAGCAGATTGTTTCAGCATGAATGCAGAGATTGCTTAAGGAAGATGACAGAATCTCTGCCATTTAGATAACTTTAAACTTGAGTTGCCAAAGCACGACTCACATTCTGAAATTCTGCACTGATGCATCAGGTAAGGGACATCTTTTTTTTCTCTGCCACGGGAAGTGTGTGATACATTGCAGACATTATCTGTAATGTATTGCATCAGCACTTAGGGGATGCAAAACTACCATTGATTTTTGATTCATTTTAGCTTGCAGTCCTGCAGGAAGAAATATCTTCACTGGAAGTTCTGATGAACAGTGGGTAGAGAAAAAGGTAATCTTCACATCCCAATTCACAGTAGTCAACTATTGTACTTCAGGTAATGTACTTTACAAGGAAGAATGTAAACTAATGTATTTTATTAAAGATCTTGGTTTTTTGAAGGAAATTCTGCTTTGCTTTCATTCTGTTGGCAATCAGAAGTGCAGGAATGTGGTTTGTATCTAAATGTAAGTCCTTGAGGTTTTAATTTCTTTTGTTCACTGAAGCTTAGTCAAGCAAAGGAAGCTGACAAGGTTGAGCTACTGAAGTGCTTGCAGTATAAGTCCTGGGCTACAGCTTATTCCATTCACCCACTGAATAAGAGGCAGAGGTCACACAGCATTCCTGAGGCTAAGGGTTCCAAAAGCCCAGCCTGGATGCTGTTGTGCTGCCCAGCCCTCTCAGAGTTCTATTTAAGCCATCAAGTTTGAGCTGTAAGCCTTTGAGACTCCTGGCACAGAAGTACATACTTGTAGGCAAAAAGCAAAACAGCACATAACCAACATGGATTAAAGATGATGTACTCAGAAATACTGATAGTTTTGATAGACTGTTGTTTTTTAAAGGTGTACTGGTGTCCCATCTGTTTTTCCTAACAGAGCACAACTTATACTTCACAAAACTTTAAATGGCACACATATGCAAGAATCATCCTCATTCAGAAAATGTTTTGCCTCTAAAATCCAACGTATTTGTTTTAGTAAATATGACCCACCCACTTCATGTTTCAAGTGTAATTTCCATATGTTTATGTCACTGCTGCATATGTGCTCTTGGCTACCTGCCTCATTTCTGTGTCTTACTATGAAATGTTCAGATATTGTTGGCTGTTGGGACTACAGTAAACCTTTAAGTGCATTTTGCTGGTTGGAACTTACACAGATGTACAAATGGAAGAAGCTGTTTCTTGTAAACTGTAATAAATTTAACTCACATTTGCATTACAAACTCCCAAGGGGGTTAAAACATGTCCCCTTGAAATGCATAAAGATCTCTACTGTCCTTCTCAGAAGAGACTCTGTCTCAGTGTAGCCATAAACATCACTGAGAGTGTACTTTGAATGGAAATGAAATCACAGTAATGTCTAGTTTAATGGGAAATGCTATGGACTCTCAGAGGCAGTGGCTGATGGAGATCTTGACCACTTCTGACATGAAGAACAGACAGCTAAGAGCATCACTCAGCACCACGTTGGGGATTATTCATAAACTACTGGCTGTCTTCTGTGCTGTTTACTGCAATGCCTTCCCTTGCAATTCCAGCGCACAGTCATGTAGCTGCCTGGTCAACCCAAAGCATCACCTCTACAGAAGTAGGTCAGAGCTAAGCCAATGGCACTCTTGAAAAATCAAACAGCTATTTTTAACTCACAAGAGTTTCAGTTCACACTGAATTTTTCTTTTAGGCCTTTTTTTTTGTGGCCTTTTTTTCCCCCCACATAATTATGTATTGGTTTACTGCCAAGAATGAAATATGGAATCAAGTCCTAGAAATTTAGCAAAAAAGCACCTGTACTGTGTGTAATTTTCATTAATGGAGAAAGTGGATATGCATAGAGAGAAGGTACGGGTGCCTGAAAGGCTTTATACTGCATATCAGTTGTACTAAAAATTAAAAAGTCCATATAACAGAATTTCTATTATTTCCTTGCAAAAATATCTGTTGGTCTGAAAACATCACTGAAAAGACTGGCATTCACTTTTTTTTTTTTAATTTACCATTTAATTTAAACAGTAAGAAACGAGAGCAATTTAGTCCAAATATTGAATGTGCTTTCCAGTTACATAAATCTTGACTAAACAGATGTGAATGCTTTTCTTAATCAGATTTATGCCCTTTTTCTAAAGTTTCTGCTTCCAGGAGGTGTAGAAAGACACATAAATATTAAATATCCATGAAAAAACATCCTGCCATGCAAATACAATAGTTTTTGTGTCAGTACCATACAGCAACCTTTAGCCCAGGCATGCATAGGGCTGTAGAGGCATTCCTTCATTCATCCCCTGCACCATGGCTATTAAACAAACTCTGGGCAATAGGGACACATTTTAACACGAGGAAATAAAAGACCCTTAACACCCTACAGACAACTGAACAGGAGGAATCCTCTGTAGTGGTCAGCCAGAATAAGTGCTGTGGCCTATCACTTGAGTGACTGCTGTGGTTTTCACTGTCTAAGAACACCTTCAACCTGGCCCCAAAACACAAAGACTGCTATGATTTTGAAAACAGAAAGGTCCCTGTTTAAAAAAAAAAAAACAAAAAAAAAACGGGATTCTGGCTTTAATCTTCAGCTGGGATAAGTCCCTCCCTTTAGCTGAGAGCCACGTGTAAGGAGGAGCCCCCAAGAAAGGCCGGTGCATCCAGGGAAGTGATGGTTTTTCTGAACCCTGATAACGCATCTCCCTGACTAGGAGAAGCTGATTTGGATTTCTGAATATCACCAGGCTGCAGAACATCTTAATGTTCCAGCATTGAATTCTCCCCTTGTGAGTAACCTCCTTGACTTATTTTTGTCTTGATAAAGAAACTGGGAAATTCTTTTATGAAATTTATTTGTAAAATTATGTTGCCTATTGTCATTGCCAGTGTTGCAAAGCATATCAAATTAGTATGACTAGCTGCTGATTTTTTCAAGTAAATGACTAAGCTCTATAATTTCAAGTAAATTCAAGTAAATGACTAAGCTCTATACTCAAAACTAACCAAGTCTGTCTAAAATATTCTATTTTAATGTATAATGAACTATATGAAACTGGCAGGGGTTTCATCATTAAGGAAGTGATTTGAAGATGAGTGAAGCCACCCCATCGCACAATTTACATTTCCAAAGAATTATTATTGTCATGCATTAGGTACCTCTCTACTATGGTTTATAATTGCCAGAATAGGAATTTTTCTGTATGAAATGATGACATTTCTGTACCAAATCAGGAGCTCATTTTCAAAGCCACTACAGTCCTTTGTCCTGAGGTTGTCTCAAACACCATGCACACCTCTAGGAACAAGAAGAGAAGAGAGGTTTTTAAGCTCTATCACAAGTATAGTAATTTATATAATCCATCCCTTAGAAACTAAAAAAAAAAAAACCAACACAAATTAAGAATGACACACTGTGTCATTTCATTTAACAGCAATAGCACTGACTGCTGAATGGCAGCAATACAGTTAGCAATGACTGGGAGATACAGAATGAGGTTTTCCAAACTGAGAAGAGGTTTGGCATGGTTTAAGGCTCAATGCTCAACCTGAAAGTCTTTAAGCAGAACCAATTTACAGAATACACAAAGTCTTTCGGTCTTGATTTTAGGTGCCCCAAAATAGATAATTTGAAATTTTATCTCTCCACATCTTTGTTTCATGAAATTTATATACTGTCAAAGACCAAGAAATTTTTCAAGGATCATGATAGGCACTTTATAAGGACCATTTAACTTAAATATCAGATAAAATATTTGAATTAAGCAGCTCAAGTTTTCAGGAGAATCTATGAAAAATGCATAGTGTGTGTAGCTTCTCTCTGTCCTTTGCCACACTGCTGACCATCTTGGCCTTGTTCAGCACTAGGTTGCAATTCCTGCCGCAAACTGTTGATCCAGGTAGAAGTCAACAGTGTGGATGAACAGTTACTTGTCACATTACAATGGGAAGCCCTGTTTTGATTCACTGTTTTAAATTTGAGGTTGCAAACCTTTTCAAGGATGAGTCATCCATCCATCCATCCTCTCTTTGAGAAAATCTGAAAGAAGTGATTCTTGTATGCCATTAATGAACCCTGTGAGTTAAACATTTACTACTTCTTTTTGGCCAAGCTTTTTCAACTCAAACTGCTTAAAGAGCTCCTCTAGCCAAAAAACAATTTAATCTGAGTAGTGATTTCATTCTTTTCTCTCCCCCAGTTCCATCACTTACACAAAGCATAAATAGCATAATGTTTTCTTGCCGTGATATACCAGGAAATGATGATATTTCTGAGGAAGAGGCAGGACACAGCAAAGGGATCATTAATTGCATGCAGCAATTGTTCCATTCTTCCTTTGAGATGCCCAGGACAAGCAGAACAGTACTAGCTCCTTGAAGGCCAAGTTTTTAGTGGATTCCTCCGTCCAAGTTCTTGTGCCAAGTCCTTGGTTCCAATGAGACTCATAAACTGAGCATACATTGTGTTAGCCATTCTGGGATTAATTGGCTCCTTTCAAAGGGAAGAGGTGGTGCTGCACACACCCCAAAGCTGAGAAGAACTTAGTTTTTACATGCCAGCTCTATGCCTAATTTTCAAGCATAAATATACTCTGTCCAGTTGGGATTAAGGAGGGAAGATGATCCAGATTTAAGATGCATAATATATTGTGGGCCATAAAGAATTGAGTGGAAAATTAGTTAAATACAGCAGAGATGATGCATATGGCTGGAGAAGGAAGAGAGCAAATGTCTGGAAGAGTAGAGGTGTCCATACCTTTTCAGGTGGCACAGTGTCCTGTTTTCCAATACAAAGACAATTCACTGTCTACCTGAAATTTTCCTTAGGAATTTGGTCTTGTACATGGTCCAATACACATACTAGGTGGGAGAGAGCATATGTAGGATGACAGGAGGAAGAACCTGACAACTATTCAGGAGCTTTGTAGATGTTTCAGTTTTGCTAACTCAGACTTTTGCCAGTGTTTGTAGCTGTTTATTTGACATGGATCAGGCATTTTTAAAAACTCCTGACAGAATTTACCAGGCCTATCATGTAAGTCCAGCACATCAGGATGAAAGAACATACAGGTCAGATGTCAGGATATTTCAAAGGGAGAGGCATGGTTTTCCCTGAATATGGTAATGCCACTGACCTGCAGTTGTATTCTGAAAACAATCAACTTCTGTCATATCAAGAGGAATCTTGAGAGCTATCCCACAGATGAAGGACACAGTACTATTGTACTACAATAGTATAGATGATGCCTGGACTGCCAATGACAATGTGAATTATTCACAGTTTAGGTTAATTAATTACTTGACTTTAATATTGTTAGGTTTTGAACAACAGTATCCTATACTGTTGGAGATGAGTGCTACATCTGATGTGGCACCAAAACTGTGATAAAATCATCCTCAGGGACTTCATCTGACACACAGGGCTCCCAATGGACAATTCCAACAATCTCCCATTGTATTTTTCTGGTGAATTATGTGAAACATATTTGCTGGAGTTTTAAGTAAGCCCAACTCCCTACTGCTAAATTTTGACACTACTAGTCCATTCTGGCATATGTATTGTGCAAGAAGATTTCTTCAGAAAGAACTATTTTAGGCTTTCTTGGCCCTTTTAGGCTAGGTTTTTTGGGGCTTCTCTCTCCAAGGTGTTTTGGCAAAAATAACATTTTAATTTCACAGTTCTTTTTTCTAAAAAAAAGTTTGTTTCAAATTTAGAAAAATCTAAAGCTTTTGTTCGTAGTTGAGGCAAAGGGGAAAGGGGATGAGGCCCCAAAAGCAGCCAAAAATGACACTTACATTTTTCCTAGATTTTTTTCACAGTAACTTTTCAATTTATCCTTTATTTCAGTTTATCCTTATAAAATCTCACAACTTCTTCAATTCTGTTTCCAAGAAACTTTTGGGCAGATGTTATATTGGTGTGTTTGACAGATATCTGTAAACATTTCCAATGCCAGAAAGAGAATATTTTAAGTACAGTAACTTTTGCAATTGCAATCCATTACTGATATCAAATAGTTTTATATTAGCTTTGAAGTAGCTCATTTGCAAATGCTAGCAATAGAACCAGGGTGGAAGACATCTCTGTGCTGCCTAGGCACCAAGTGCTCAGCTTCTTGGGCAGATTTTACAGTACTCACTGTATACAATTTTGGTTTAATCTAATCTGAAGGTCGCTCAGCAGGGCCACAGTTACAGCTCTGCTATGGCTGCATTAGAGGTTTTCTTTCTCTCTGGAGAAAATACCCTTCTGGCAAAATCCTACCACCATGGCAGATCTCATTTCCTGTGCTAACTAATGCTACTCATAGTCAGAGATTAAACTCACCACATGGACTGAATTAAAAAAAAAAAAAACAAAACAGTTTGGGCAGGGGCTGATCTCCTTGAAAGACAAAACTGCAGTGTACAAAAGCTGTAGGTGATACTAGATGGCCTTATGATCAGAAGGTGTGACCAGCAATGACATACAGCTACAAGTCTTTCAGTTTGCACAGTATAAGTTGTGCAAATCATAGGGGGATACTGGAGGTGAAAATTCTTGCCTTAAGCAAGAAGTTAAGAGGCATATCCAGGCTCACTGTCTGCACTTCCTTTTTTTCCCCTCATCTCCCCTCCCCTCCCTTTGAGAGAACAGCAAGCACCATATCATTTCCTTCTGCCCTTGCAAGGAAGCTGGGATCTCCCACGCCATTACCTCATCCTGATCCCCCTTTAACAACTGAACTGAACCCCTTTAACAAATGCCTGGCTCCGTGCCTGCTGTCACCCTTCAAAGATCTGAGTCAAAACACATTCATTGCACCAGCAATCTTTTGCCTGACTGCAGGGGCCTTAAAGAGCTCTGAGTCGGTTTTGTTCAATCCAGTGACTATATAGGTTTTTATATATTTATTTTTGGCAAGCACTGGAATGTGTAAGTTCAAGAAAGCCAATAACATAATGTTAACATATGCCTCTCATCCAGCCTGGGTAACCACTGCAGGCCAAATGTAACAAACAAGCCAGATTTATTTAGATTTAAATGTATTTAAGCCAGAAAAGTAAAGATTTAATTAGAGAAGCAATGTCTTTTTATTCCTTATTCCTGACAGAGTATACACCTAGCCCCAAAACATGAAAATAAAATCCTGAAATGGAGCTATTAATATATTTGAAAAGCAAAAGGTTAAAAATGTTTGTGTCTGATCACTCTTCCAAATAATTTCAGCTACATAAATTTCCCTGGTATAAAGTTCTTAGAAAATGCATTGAGAGAGGCTGACAAACCTGATTTGATGTGGTTTTCATTTCTAGTCTTGCAGATGCGTGGCATTATAAATGAAAATCATAGACTTCCTCAGCCATACAGGCGCAGCCCAGCTGGCTTCCTGGAAGCATCGCCTCTGTGGTTGACAGCTACTTGAGCAGCACTTCAGCAGAAATCAACTCTGATAAATACCCTTCTGAAACATAACATCCGATAAAGATAGACTAAGATAGATTTTGATAAACTGCAAAAGGTTTTCAGTTTTATTAGTAACCTACTAGGTGAATGGTTATGGAAACAATAATTGATGCCATATGCTCTCAGTAATTTTTTTCAATTCACTGGTTGCATTGCAAGGGTATGACATGCCTCACATTCTTTCCTGGCCACAGTGATTTCTGTCCCAGAATATGAGCTTCCCTCCCAGACAGCAGAGATGTTTGTATACTCCTCCTGATGCTCACTTGGGTATTCAGTAGGTTATATCAGACCTTTGGAGAGAAGAAGCATTTTTTGTTGTTCAGCCATCAACATTGATATTTGCTTTTACAAAGTTCTGGCTGACCACCGTGAAGGCATTTTTAAACATCCGGTGTACGAGCAGAGGGAGGTTTTCTCTGCTCTCTCTCCATTTTTTGAATATAGAGGAAATGCTCACAAGCACTTCCCAGCTTCAAGTCCACTACCTTTCATCACATGCCTTACGCTGAGGGGTTACATTCATGGCCTCGACAAAACCCAGTGACAAGGCACTGCAGACTGGCAGCCTCCTGTCATAGCTGGGGATGAGCCCTGCTGGCTCTGCTCTGCTGCAAAGGGGAGGGCAGGGACGAGACTTACATGTAACTGCTTATGGAGTTTTGTCTGCATTTTTTGAATTATAGAAACAGCAGTGAAAAATCTTTTCTTTTCACTTTGAGGACAAGATTACATGTTCGATTCATATTTTGTAATTTTGCTTTCCAGTTGCCAAGTACAATGCAGAATCTTAAGGAAGGGGGCATGTTTCTGTGATGTTCTTGTGCAGCATTGCTAATTGTACCGTTTTTAACAATTCTGAAGCATTTTAAGAAGTGAAAATATTGCAGTGGTTTCGTGTTCCTCTAACCACATGTAGCTGTTTCACTGGATGTTTGTTGATTACCAAGGCAACAATTTCAGACCTAGCATGATTATCTGTATCATACCACTCATCAGAGATGTGGGCAAACTCCAGAAACTTCTGCATTGAGGAAACGATGCTAGTTCGTAGGAGGCAGGAGTTTTCAAAGCTGCCTCAGTGAAAATGCTGATATCACATGCTTATGTCAACAACTTTAAAAATATCATTAAAAGATCAGTTTGCTTAAAATAGATTTTACTATAAATATATTAGAGTCAAGCAAACAGCTGTTTCATCAATGCATTAACATAGTTCTGTAGATGTGCCCATTTAGAATAAATTAACATCATTTTAGAAAAGCCTTTCATTTGTTATTTAAAGCCAACTACATTGTGGAGCCATAATTGATACATGAAACAGTCCATACTTATGTCCTAAAAAAAACAGAGTCCAGAGTTGGACTTTGGACTTCAACTCTGCCATTAATCTCCTCTGTTAATAAAATGTAATGTTCATGGAGTTTTACAGGAATCCTATCAATCCTATATGCATGGAGAATAGTAAAAAGGAGCTGTCACAATACCCAAATTTCAGTAAGTCAGAGAGATCCAATTGGGAAATTTTGCAGACATGTGGCTGCTTTGGGGTCACAAGACAAAGTGTGAGCAACATTTAGCTCTCCCCATGGCAATGGCAGCACATGTTAGCAAGATTTTCTGATTGAAGTATGAACGATTGCTTTCACAGGGCTCACCCTCTCTCTGCCATCATTCCAGGTTTTCCTGTGAGAAGCAAGATATGAGTGGCCATGGATCTCAGCACTTCTGTGCCATTGCTCCTGACTGAAATAAGCAGCATGCCTTAAATACTATTATCTAAGTTTGGATCAAGAAAGTATGGTTATTATTATGTTGACTTTACATTTTTAAAGTGAAGAACACTACAAGTAACTGCTTCCAGATTCCCTGTTTTCATTTTGGTTCTTTTTGCAGCTGTCAATTAATAATGACAACCAGGTTAGGGCAGCCACAGTCATACAGAATTATAAAAGTGACTGCCGCCAGTTGTTTAAAAATGAGCACTAGGGAAGTTTTGGTGCTTCCCATTCTTTACAAGAGGAAGCCAATAAAATCCCAATCTAGCTTATTAATTTCTTTGTTGCCAGAATGGAGGCATGTTGATCATATTCTCCAGTTTACTACACTGGAAGAGGAAGTAGGTGGAGGATTTCCCCTGAGCTGGGAATGTTCTCATGCCACCAACTAGCACAGCAGAGACATCTCTGCTACTTTTTCCATAAGACTCCACTTTTCCTATGTATGAATGGCAAAAATACCTTGGAGTCAGAGAAAGAAGAAGGAAAAACACCCCTGTCTTCCTGTCTGATATGAATCACTCCAGGTACTGGGCAGCTCCAAATAAATCAACTGTTTCTGGCTGACTACAGCTCTCACTCATCACAGTATCTAGCATTGCTGTGATCTGTAGGTTATGGGAATAGTAAGACAAGAAACTCAAACTCATTAATCGGCTTTACTGATTTCAATAGTCTAAAAGTTGCTTTTTTCTTTATTTTCACCTTGCATCTATATTTAGAAGGGGTTCTATTAAAGTGTATCTTCTTAGCTGATAACAACTTTGCTCTTTGTAACCCATCTCCATCATCTTGAGCAATTTTCTTCAGAGCCTTCAGCATCTTTGTCCATGACTCTTTTCTCCAGCAAGCACATTTCTAGTTTTGTTGCACCATGTGATTCCATTTTCTCAGTTCTCCATCAACCACCAATGCAGGAAACCTGCATGCAGCTGGTTGCAATGTCTGCTGCTCTCCTCTGGTGTCTCAGCTGCTGCACTTCCTTTCAAGTAATGTAGACTAGATATAGACTTGCATTTCTTGTTTTAGTCACCTTCTATGGCTGACAAATAAAGCAGCAGCCCCAGACACTAATAATGAAGATCCAGGTGAATGACAGCACTGATTAGAAAAAACTGGCAAGGACTGATATTTTTACTTTGAAATTTTGTTTCTAATTTCACTGTTTTCCAGAGGTCATGCATCCTGTATTTTGGAGGAGTGCATTGAAAGGCAGCAGATTTACCTCCTTTTTTGCCCTCCAGTTTCAGCTAAAAATTCTTCCTTCACTGTAAGTCAAGAGGTGGGAGCTACTATGACATGCTGTATGAGGCAGCTTCTAAGGAAAAAATAACTATTCCTTTAACCCACCTTGTTTTTGACAGGTTTCTTAAAAGGCTCCACAACAATATAATTAAATTGAGAAACATGTTCAGGTTTGGTTTGGGTGATTTTTTTTTTTTAATATTTCATCTTCACTTTACAATCTAAATCTGCAAACTGAGGCGTAGGTGAGTGTCTGCTTGACTGTGGTGGGTAACCCATGTAACAGTCTGCGACGCATTTACTATGGTTGATACATACATACATACATACATACATATATATATACATACATACATACACACACACACACACACACATATATATATACATATATATATATATATATTTGTTTAAAAGACCGGACACTTTTCAGGGGCAACAATGTCGTTGAGCAGTGTCTTCCTTCTCAATTTAGCAAGAAGCGTTTGGGCAAATGAGAGCAGTTTCATCAGTCATTTCCTTCTTTCCTGTGCGGGCTTTGAAAGGACCTTTCGAAAACATCACCGTACGTCGAACTACCGGAACGCCCGGGCCCGTGGCACCGCCGAGGCCGCCGGCACCAGCTGCCCACCGGGCGGGCCAGCACACGTGTGCCCCTCATGAGGACAAGCCCCTCTGCCACCCCGCGCTGCCACTCTCTCCCTGCGCCGGCCGCACTGGGTCGGCCTGACGCCCACGGGAGTCATGGCGAGCAGCGGGTCCCTCTCCCGCCCCTCACTGCCAGCAGGGCGCAGGTGGCGGAGCCGCGAGCAGCAGCCGCCCCACGGACACCTCAGGGGGCGGCAGGGCCGGCTGAGCCGGGGGTGGCCTCGTCCTGCGGGGCCGATCCCGCCCGTGGTTCCCCGAGCGACCACCAAGGCCAGGCCGCGCCACTCCGCGT
Source organism: Vidua chalybeata (assembly GCF_026979565.1). Taxonomy (NCBI): domain Eukaryota; kingdom Metazoa; phylum Chordata; class Aves; order Passeriformes; family Viduidae; genus Vidua; species Vidua chalybeata. The sequence goes on from NC_071530.1 coordinate 20,541,671, forward strand.
CGGCGCAGGCCAGGACGGGCGGGGGGAACGAAAGAGCGGCGGAACGGGCGGGCGGCGCTCGGGGAGGCGCCGGGCGGGGCGGCGGGCGAGCCGAGCATGGCGGCGCTGCGGGTGCTGGAGCTGTACAGCGGCATCGGGGGGATGCACCAGGCCCTCAGAGGTACCGGCGCGTCCCGCGGGGCTCCCTGCTGCCTGCCCCGCCCGGGACACCCCGCCCTCGGGGGCTCCATCTTCCCGAGGGGGCCCCGCCTTGAGGAAGGGGGAACAATGCAGGGTGCCTCTTTCTTGTCGATGGGGCGGACAAAGGTGGCCCCTCTTCTCCCATAGCCCCTGCCCCAGTCCGGCGTGTGGCACCAGGTACCCAGGAGCACGTAGGGACGGAAATTAGGGATCCCTTCTCCATGTTTGGCCCAGGCAGCTGCTTCTGGAGAGGCCGTGATTTTGTGTTTGTTATTATGTGCTCTGTGTAATACAGAGACACCCCTGCTGCAGATGGGATGGGGATCACTGGGATGCCCAGGATGATAGCAACATGAGCCAGGGTTTTCCACTGGCATGCACGTGGACTTGGTTTTCATAGGCCATAGTTAGGTGAACAGTTGAGCCATGTTCCAGTATGAGCGAGCCTGACCATCTGAGGCTGGTGTAACATTTTATAAACATGAAAATTAAATGTGGAATTTGAGCTGGTATAGAGAGTTCACACCAGCCCATGTTCCCAGGTGATTTTTTGATCTGGCACAAGGAACCCTGGAGCTCAATTTGCTGAATTGTTAAAGCATGGCCCAGATGACCTTCAGCAGATCCTGCAGACTCTGTGAATTGGCTTCCCCAAATTAAAAATTGAGTTAGGGCTATTGATTTCTGTTGTAAAGTACCCTGGACCTTATTACTTTGAAGTCCATGTTTCAACACACATTAGTATAACTTATGATAATCACTTATGATAAGTATAACTTACGATAATAATTTTAACTGTAACTACAATCCTTCAAATCTTTCAGTCTTCGGGAGCATTAGCAGAGAGCATTTTCATAAAAACATCAAGTGGAAACTTGCCTAATCTTGCTATTTTTCCAGGGAGCTATGAAATATTAAGGGTATGCTTATGGAGTGAAATCCGTTTAGCATCATTTATTTACTTAAAACACACTCACAGTTGTCAGAGTAGCATTTTTCCTACTATCCTGTTTTTGCTTGAATGTGTCTAAGTGCTTTATTTATGAACATAAATATATAAAATATATTTTAATGTATATAAATACACAACAAAATAAGTTTTTGAATTAGGGATGCCCCAGTGAATAGTTACTACAAATAGGAAGTCTTGAAATCAGGTCACCTAATGGTGTAGTTTGGAGATTGAAGGACTTAATGAAACCCCTTTTATTATTTCCTGAAAAGGTACATTTACTTCCACGTTTACAATTTCTGAACTTGCTGACAAAGCTGATTCAGTGTCAGTCTTTGGTGTAATTTCTGATCTTATGGATTTGCATTTGACTGATGAAATTGCAATAGGTATGAACAGTGAGACTGAGCTTTTTCTGTAGTGGTATCAGCCAAAGCAGATAAAGGGACTGTAAGTAAGGACATTTAATTTATTATTTGTGTAAATGACCCTAACTAGTTCAAAATGGTACCAATTGAAATTTGCAAAGTGAATAGACACAAAGCTATTTACATTACAGTTGGTATAATATTTTTCAATTTGGATGCTTATGTATCTGGGAAAAATATGAGAGTTCAGTCCGTAAGCATTGTGTTGTCTCAGGAAATGGCCAAACCATACACTTCTAGATGAAAATCTTGTTTAGAGTCTTGTTAAAAGTAAAAGGCAAATTGATTAAAAGTTTCCTACAAAATTTGCACTAAGTTAAGTATTTAATAACTGATTATTATATAAAACTGTTTTTGATGAATTGGATTTCATTTGGGAGCAGAAATGTACTTGGGCATTTGATAATTTCTCCTGGTATTTAAAGTCTTTTAGACATCTGGATTCAGTTTTCTTACACAGTTTATGAAGGAACAAAGTAAAGTCAAGGGGCATTAAAACGTTTGATATTATGTGCAAATAAAACAGAGAAGAAGTGAATGTTCTGCTGTAAGTACTTTAATAATGTGTTTCTTATATGTTTTTGGCCTGTATCTGTACATGAAACCATGATGTTTGAAAAGGTCTCTCATCCTTTCCTTCATTTAGCAAGTGGCAGATTGTTTAGCATCTTCTTTTAAATCATGTATAGAAATATTAGAAGGATTGGGGTTTTTTTTTCCATATAAATATGAAGTTTGAAAGAAAGGCCTCCATTGTGCCAGTGCTTCCATAAGCCAGATGCACAACAGATGATGATTCTTTATAATAATATATTATCTTAGTATGGTTTCTAGTGAATCTATAAGCCAAGAAAAATAATAAGAATATGTAGAAAATGAAGGGAGCATGTAATATTTCAGTGGCAGCATCCCAGAAAAGCCTTGCTGTACAAAAGGGATTCTGCAGTTCTTGTAGCCTAGTTACTGCCATGTAATGGAGTTAGTTATGGTTAATTCAGCTGGTCCAACTTTCTACCTTTCTGTGAAATTGCCAGTGTTTCAATTGTCAAATAGGTATTTCTCAGGAAATCTGACACTGACTTTTCTACCTTGATGCCCTTCTTGGCTGTGATCTTTCAAAAACTTAGTTGTAGGATAGCTTGCAGGATGAAGATGTTTGTTGTTTTAGCAGCTGTCATTAATGTAGAATGCATTTAGCACCAAATAGTATGCAATTGGTTTTGAGATTGTCCTTGCCTACAGTAAAAAATAATTGAATTTTCACATATTGATGGAAGTTTATAATCTCTTGTAAGTATTTCTCTGTTAAGAGTACATGGAAGTTGTGAGTACATAGCTTCATAGTTTAATCACATTATTTTTGACAGTGAAGAGAAAGTTGTTTCTGAACTTAGGTTTCAGTCTAAAGCTGAAAAAGAAAAATCTTGGGGATTGTCTAGCTCTGTTGGTACTTTAGCTAGCTAAAGTTGGTACTTTAGCTATAGATAATTCAGCACATGTAGAATTTCTGGTTTTAGATTTTGAATGTTTTATAATAATATTTTAACAACACCAAAGGCCTGCAAAAAGATACCATCTTTTGATGGTATCTTTTGATAAAGATACCATCAAAAGATGGTAAAGTTGAGCTTAGTTAAAGTCAGAAATCAGTGAGTCTTCACATTCATATTCACATTCTTGAAAGATTGAGGCAGCTAAGGGATGAAAGTGCATTTCTTTCTTCTTCCCTTGCTGTACCCCAAGCTTTTTGGGATTTATAAAGATTGATGTTTAAGTCAAATACATCTAAATCTATGATATTTTTTTTTATGTGTGTGTGAATTTGTTCTTTATAAAGTGCAGAGTTTCTACAGTGAAAAATAGTGGTTTATTTTTAGAAAATCTGTGGCTACATATTCATTTCCTTAGCAACTTTCCATGAAACAAACAGCCCACTCTTCCTCCTTCCCAACCAAAACAAACCTAAACTGGTGTATTAATTTAGGCAGTTTTCCCGTGAAAAATGGGTTCTATGTCTCTGCCACAAGCATTTGTAATCTGCCAGGTCCCTTAAAAAAGTCCTCTTGCATGAAACACTAAAGGACATATTCAAAAAAATACCATAAATTTGCAGTAATGAAGTTGGTGATATTTTTCCTCTGCAATTGTTATATTTCAATTTTACAGAGTAACAACTTTTGTCTCTTGTGCTCTGTCATGCATGTTTGTTCATTTTAGTTGATTGACTCTGTGAATTGCACAGCACAGTAAACTGGTGTGTGTATTTACACTGGGCAAAGCTATCCCACCAGGAGAGGCAAAGGAGACAAAACTGGCTTTGACATTCAGCACAATGCAAAACGAAAAATTGCTGGTTTGAGCAAGTTTTTACACCTAAACTCAATTTAATGCTTCTCCAAAATTCTCCAAAATTCTCCAAAATACAGCTCTTTGTAGCACGGGATGGTTCCAGTTGTGCAATAATGTAAGTTTATAAAGTTTATATGGCTTAATGTGATAGAATCCTTTACAAATAGAGCAGTGAAGGGAGTTGCTAAGTATCCTGCAGGAACCAAGTATTGAGTTTTCTGATAGTCATGTTGACTGTAGCCATGGACAGTTCAGCCTAATCATTTCAGCCAAGAACTGACAACTCAGAAATTAAATCTTTGCTCTCTGTTTTAAAAGGAAATAGGACTAACAAAACTTGTGACTAATCTTCCCTTTTCCATCTGTTTCCATATACCTGTCAGAATAGATAATTGTTCTGGATCCTATTTTCCAATATGCTACAATCCACCACTACCCTTGCTGTAACACAGTGTATTTCATGTATTCTGTTGACATTGATGACTCTATTGCAAAAGTACAGTAGTGAATATAAACAGATCTATGTTAATTTTAAAGTCTGCAGAAACACATGACAAAGGAATCAATTCTAAAGAGGAAAAGGACAGATATTGTAATGTCAGAAGTTTTATTTCTGGCATTTGAAGGTGACACTCTTTGGGTTTACTTTTTCAAATCAGAAGCTAATGCACACATCCTGTCTTTGTTTCAGATGCATCACCTTCCAGTCCTTACAGCAGTGTCCCTTTCCCTCAAGAATGACACCTCCATAGCTGAAAGGGCTTGAAAGGGCTTGTGTATTCAGTAAAGTAGAGAACTGGGACCCAAAGTGTGATTGCTGCCTCTTTAGACAGTTTAAGTAACAGTCAAAGAGTTTCTGTTGTCTGGGTCCAAGAGGTTTTAAGCTTTAAGTGTGAAGTCAGTACATTACTTATAGGATGATACAAATTTGTTTTCACCTGCTTTCAGCCAAGAGAAAATGCTGCAATCTAGTCTGCGTAAAAATAAGTTGTAACACCTCCCTCAGTAACTTCCCCATCATGTCTGTGGCTTCCATTTGAACTATTTGGACTCATCTTGCTCAGAAATGAAAAGTCTCAGTTCAGAAACTGGTGTTGAAGAATCCTGCAAATCATGTATTCAAGCAGCCTCTTAGTTTCACTTAGGAAATGTGTATTATTTTTTCTTTAGTCTGAATAAAATGATACTGGTTTCTGCATTGTTGTGATTCTCTTAAATATCTTTGTTTTGAAAATTGGATTTACTTGTTTGAGTGGGATAAAAAAATCTCCAGAGCTGTGTCTGTTTATGTATTGAAGTTCTGCTATGTATTCTGGGGAGTTGATTTAACATCCCACCAAGTCAGCGATTTCTGAGTTGGTTTTGTGCCTTTTGTCACTGGGGATAGTTAAACACAGTCTTGATTCTGTTTTTCTTACATTCTGCTTTCAGGCTTTTTTTATGGTGTATTCCTTATAGTAATTTTCAAATAGTAAATGTAATTGCTGTAGAAAAGCAGAATATCACAGTTTGACATAAAGTTATTTAACTTTCAGGAGAAGTTCTTTAAAAATGTTGCATTTTCACATTGTTTGAAATTTACACAAGCTTTTCTTTGTTAGGTTGGATGTGTGAGAGCTGCTTGTCTGCTCGAGCTCCTTCATGCGTTTCCAGGGCATTTCCACACAAATATGCTTAATCAGCTTTTAGTGGGAGTCTGTTCTCTAGCAGGAATTCCCAAGTGAGCTATGACTTCGAAATGAAAAGGAGGAGAAGCTTTGAAAAAGTTATCAGGTCTTTGAATTAGGAAGAGAGGATCTCAGGTAGAATACTTCAGGAAAAGTTCCTGTCCTTTTTCAATGCTACTTTACATCTCTGGTTTAGACTGACCATTGTATTGCAAGGAGATTCAATAGATTACTATTAGCTGTGTGCTCTCTTCCAGTATCTCCAGGCTTTTGGGCCTGTGAAGTCCTCAGTAGCTATTTTTGCTTGTATGTGCACAGGGAGATATTGAATGGATGGCAGTAAAAAAACGAGTGTCTGAATCATGAGTTGTGAGAGAAAGCACACAGCTTGCCTTCCCAATTGCCCTTTTTAAACTATGTGTTAATTTAGATAATAATTTAAGGGTCTTGATTTTTTAAATTTTATTTTTCTTCTGGAGTACCTGGAAAACACAGTAAGGGTTAGCTTGGTAGGACAATGTGTTTTAAGAACTGAAGGAGTGACAAAAGCAGTCTCTTTAATAGTATTGGAAATTTGTTCCTGTTTTTTAGATGCTGCAGCTTTGTTTTAGGAAGATGAGAGTGTTGGTTCTTGCATATGTTTGTAAATTGAGACATTCATCCAGCTTTCTTTTCACGCTAGGTGTCAGTGTTAACTTACCTGTTCTGTAATCTCAGGTGTAGTCGTGCTATTGTCCTTGTGGTTACACCTGTATTTAGTTCTCAGTTACAACTTCTGGTCAAAAGGTCAAGACAGTAATGGCAAATAATGATTTGTATGTTGACCCTTAATGGTCTGTAAGTATTTATCTTGTGAAAAACCTTATCGTTTTGCCCTCAATTGCATCAAGTAAACCTGGAAGTACCAGCTGGGTCCTTGTTAAAATGTCTGCTACAATCTTTTCAATTCCCAGATTTCTCTTTCATCTTAGTTTTCACTAAGACAGCCTTGAAAACCTGAAAGATAGTGGATGGATGGTAACTGCATTATTCAAAATTAAATCCACTGGGATCACCCAGTTGGGCTTTCATCCTCTCAAACTGTAAATAATTAGCTGACTAGCAGTAATTCATACGGTGTCTCATAAGGTCATTTGTTAATGTGTTACTTGAGCATATTTATAGATTATTCAAAGGCATGTGGCTATTTGCCTTGTTTCTTTTGGTTTACAAACGTTTTTTAAAGTTGCCTGTGTTTCATCTGAGGCTTTGTAATGCCGACCATAATGTAAATATCCTGGTGGTTGATACTGATCTCAGGTATCAGGAGGTAGGGTCACTTCTCTGCCTGCAGCTGTGACAGTAACCACAACCCGTCTTCTTGGATAAAAAGCCTCAGTGAAGGTATTGTGTTTAGTAATAACAAATAGTGTGACATGATGAGCAATGGAGTAAACACTGCTCTTTTTATCTCTTTATCTTCTGTAGAACCTATTACTCTCTTACTCTATAAATTAACAGTTGTTTATTTACATTCTTTTTAGTGTATTTTTATTTCAGGGTTTTAGGTGGGAGTTTGTTACGCTGTCCTCTCTTCAATTACACCTCTGTCCAAGAGAGGAGAAGCTGCCAAGTTTGGTATTTTGGGACCTTTAACTCAAAAGAGGCAGCACTTGAGTTTGAGGCCTAAGGCTTCACTGAAATGTAAGCACAAATGTTTTTCAGGCAGCTTAAATTTTTATTGGAAGAGTAGACATATGTCAAACATATTGGTGCTATTTTTTCATAATGAGAAGTAGTACACCTCTAAAATAACACACTTATTTCTTGTAAGTTGTCAGAGAACAAGGTAGTGGCAGTGGGGCTTGGCAGGTTGACTTAGGATGCCTGTAGCCAGGAACTTGCTGGCCACAGAGACCTGCACAGAGGTGAAAATGTTGTAGAGGTGCACCCTGTTTGGAATTTTTTTACCTACTTTACTTATCTACTTTTTTTGTCTACTTTAGCTTCCATTTTTGGATAGATAAAGAAGGGTGTATTGCCCATATGATTAGGAAAACACTGTGGTTTTTTTATACAAAGTTTCAAAGACAACACAGCAGAATTTGATTGTGTAATTTGCCGTTTGGTTTTGAGCCATGCTGTAACACAACTGAGCAAATATATTTTTCTAAGAGTAGTAAAGAGAAGCTAGAGTTTTCAAATTATTTTTTTAATTTTAGAAAGCCGCACATATGCAGAAGTTGTAGCTGCTGTTGATGTGAACACTCTTGCCAATGATGTTTATAAGCACAACTTTCCCAGCACGCCGTTATGGGCAAAGACTATTGAGGTGAGTAATTAATGTGTTTTTTACTGTAGTCTGGCATTTGTAAGATGTGAGTTGCTTTCACTGTCTTTATTAGTAACAAGAGAAACAGAAATATTTGTTATTATGAATATAGCAGTTTTACATTAACTTTGGTTGTGCTGTGTTTGCTTGTTGAAGTAAGAGGGATTTCATACTGCAGGCTTTTCTTTTAAGTCTTGCCTTCTGCATGAAGAAAGGTTATATAAATGTCAAGAGGAACACTTACCATCTGTGAAGGAATGTCAAAAATCATATTTTTAGATTAAAAAAATATTTTCATGTACTTTGAAAAAATTTAATTAAATTACTTGGGGGCATGCCTTTGTTTTAAAGTTATAGTTGGGCTCAGAGAAGCACAACAAAATATATTGGACTGAACACTCTTGAATTTTTTTTAATGGGCTCAACAGATAAAATGTTTTAGGAATTCTGTCACTTGCCAAATTATTTGAAAAATGACTAAGTAAAATTGGATTCTGTTTTAATAGATGATGGGCAAGCTAGGCATTGTGGTGTTATATTTAGGGGGCCCCCCCAAACGCACCGCAACAAGGCATGGAGTTTTGCTTGGATTGAGTTAGAAATTACTGTATACTTCTTAATGTTCTTTTACAGTTTTACAACATGACAGTAAAAGATACTGTGTCTGTTTTAACACACCAGCTTAAGTAAGAGTTAAATAGGTGGCTAAAGGTTAAATGCTTATTCAGCACTCAATAATAACTGGCTAAATGATAGTTTATAGTTTTATAATGCAAAAAGAAGATGAATCTTTGCTTGTATCATTTTATAGTAGACAAGAGCAGATTATTAGAGTCAGTGACACCTTCTTCAAATATAATGGAAGAAAATAGCAGCTTTTGTCTAGTTTTCTGAGGGTAGCTACATTACATTTGCTGTATAGGTATCCCTCAGAATATGTAAGGAGTGATTTCTTTGTCCAAGTCATAATTACTTGATCATTGTCCTTCTTTCCTCCTGGCCCCTTAATGTGTTGATCTTATAATGTTGGTGAAAACTTAGTTTAGAGGACTTTCTACCTGTGTAATTAATTCCTACCACAGACTTAGAAAAGAAATTCTTTTTTTTCTAAGCAGGATTGTCTTTGTAGAGGAGAATTTCAACCATACAATATCTTTGGCTAATTTTCATAGGGGAAAAATTATGAAATAAACTTTATAGGGTGCATTGCCAGTGGGCTCCTAAGAGCTAAAACCCATAGTTTGTATCTGTAAAAATTATCATATTTACACTTGAGCTACTTTTCTTCTCAGATGTTTTTACACATATTTTGAGTATGTGAACACTGGTTTTGATGTACAAAGACTTCATATCTGAGTAATGATACTTTATTTTCAGGAGAAATAACAGGTGAGTATCTACTGAAAGAACTACTACACACCTCAAAGAATGAGCAGATACAAACCTCAAGATTATGTATAAATGCTAACCTTATTAGTATTAGTGTTTTGTTTCATATGAAGAGCAGCGAATGCATATTTACATTTTATGGTTTGCCAAGGTAGAAAATATTTTTAAATTACTAGGTCAAGTGATAGATTAGGTAGTTTTTTGCTAAGTGAAGCATGCTGGAAGTAAGAGGGGTTTGATCTGAAAGATGACTTGAATTTTGTACAGTTCACAACACTCAACATTCTTCTATTTTTTTATGTTTTCAGGGCATAACACTGAAAGAATTTGACAGATTATCTTTTGATATGATTTTGATGAGTCCTCCCTGTCAGCCTTTTACAAGGTAGGTACAGCACACTTGGAAAAAAAGCGCAGTTATTGCACTATATACGGTCAAAGGAGAAATGTTATCAAGAGTGACACTGTGTGTGGGTGATCTGTGTATCTTTCTCTTCCTAAGAAAATGTGTTGTAGCTCTGTTCACCATGATGTTTACTGAAGTGAAAGAAATGCAGCAATTTGCATTTTAATTGTTGATCACATTTCTTGCATATGTATATATTAATTCAGTTTAAGTTAAGTAAGCTTCTTACAGCAACAATTTTGTGAACTGTATTATTCCTCTAATAGTGAAATTTAGTGTTTAGGAGTCCTGCCTTTCCTTTTCGATATCAATCTAATATTTTCCTGGGGCAACTCCAGAAGGAGGATTGGAATTTCTCAGTTCTGCCTGAGACTTAAGAGTGTAATCTGGTTTTATTTGCACTTTGAAAATTGCACATACACACAGACAGATTATTCTGAAGAATATTTTTATTTTGGCCAAGACCAGAAGGATAATGGCTTTGAAATAATTTTGTGGATGATAAGGAGAAATATCTTGCTGATTAAGGACTGAGTTTACTGAGATGTTATTTGTCAGATTAATTTGTAATTCATATCATTTGACAGCAGTGACCAGTGGGGTAAGATTCTAGTAACTGCACTCATGCAAAGTAGTAGCTTAATGGAAAAAGTCTGTTGATGGTGATAGTAATGATTGTGTAAGAAAATATATCTCATTTAATGTTCTAAGACTGAAAAGAAATCCCTGTAAAGTGCTGCTGATCTGTAAAAATGAATTACTGCAAACCTATGATGTATATAGGAAACATTTCAGACTTTTTTTTCTTTATAATAGGATCAAAAGAAAAATCTGTGTATGGCTAATTAATTTAGATACATGTTAAAGGTCTTCTACAAAGCTTTTTTTTTTTTTATGACCTAATACAAGTATAAGATAGGCAAATACAGGCCTGGAATCATTATCATTTTTGTAACCTACATAATCTTTCCAGTTTAGTGTTAGAAAATTGATTCCAAAGTTATTCATGTGGGGCTCAATCCTGCTAAATGGTGAACAATGAGGCTTTAATTCACAGAAATAATTTAATATATTCAGTGCAAAATAGCAGGGTATTCCCAGAAACCCGGTGGGGGTTTTTTGTTCATTCAGAGCCAAGTTTGTTCAAAGGCTTTGCTGGACAAGACCAGAATGCTAAAGCCTCTGCAGACTGGGGAGTGGATTTCATTACTGAATGCTTCCATTTTAACCTTGCTGTGAGCTGATGGATTCCAGGGGCAGACATTCATTCCTTACAGCATCTCTCAGGACACTGCCTCTGTGAGCAGGTCCTCCTGTCTATACGTGATGCTTTTGCAGAATCCCCTTTCAAAACTCAAAACAAAGTGTCAGCATTCTGTAGAAAGATGTAACTCAAATGCCAGTGTGCTCTGGCTAATACACCTGTGTTTCTTTATTCTTTCTTAGAACTGGCCTGCAAGGTGATGTGTCCGATCCACGGACCAAGAGCTTTCTCTATATCCTTGATATTCTCCCAAGGTATAAATGAACTTCTACCTCCATTGTAAAGCCCCTTTTGTAACTAGACTTTTTTGTAACTGGGTCTTCTATATTTCAGTGAGACAAGATATCTGTAATGTTTTAGAGGGTTACTACTAGTGTTGTGTTGTATTCTGTGTTTGTTTTCACACGATCATATGTGACTTACAAATACTTGCATTTTACTAATGCTGTAATCACTTCATTGTTGCTGTATATGCTTTCATTGTCTGGTTTCCTTTTCATTGCATGTCTGTTTAAACTGTGCCTAGATGATAAATGAAAAGAGTTCATTTCAGTTCAACATCAAATTTGCATTGATTTTATATAGAAACAGGAGTAGGTAATATAGTAGTTTGTCTATTGGTCTCATGGAAACATGAAAAGTTTTTAAAATATTGGGTTACAAAAGCTTGGATTCAACATATAGTCATCTTTTGAAGAGGTACTGTGGTATTCACATTCTCTGGACAGAGAGACATAATTCTGTCTCCCAGGAGAAGCACAGAGAGAAGAAAACAATCTTTATCTCTGCTCCTTTGTTTTCCCCATGTGGAATTTGGTATGGAGATTGTTTACCTGAAGTGATTGCTTGATTGGATTCTGGTGAAGGTTGTTCGGGTTCAGTGACCAATCGGATCCAGCTGTGTCTCGGACTCTCAGCAGGCAGTCACGAGTTTGTTAGTTAGTTGATAGGTAAGTAAGAAGTATGTATGTAGAATAGGATGGTCTCTCTTTAAATAGTATATTAATGTAATATGGTATAGTTTCAATAAAGCTTTCCTTCAGCCTTCTGATCTGGAGCCAGACATCATCATTTCTTCCCAGTCGGGGTTGCCTTTTTTACTATGAAGTACCATTTGAAAATTGGTTTAAGTATGCTATTGACTCTACAATGCAATGCATCTTGCAACCACTTCTGTTCTTTCTTAAAGTCTCTGTTCTTTTTGGTGCTGCTTCTAGATATCTTGAGGCAGATTGTGTGTTTTTGGTTTGTAGTACAATCTCTTGTTTGGAGTAGTAATACTAAAGAATTTGAATAGCACTGCATTGTCTGGACAGTGTCCTTGAATTCATCTGTCGTTTTTTGCCTGGTCAGATCCCAGTTCCTAATAAAACAGCCATAATTATTTTTATTAGTGGCAGTCTTTCTTCACCTGGAGACTAGGACAGCTGTTCCCTATATATTCCTCCATTAGTTCATCTTGCTGTCAGGATTGGAGAAGGAGAGATGAATGTTTGGTGTCTCTTTTACTCCTTTTTTTTCATGAATGCTTTCAACACAGAAGGAAGCCAGTACCAAAAAGCCTTTCTTTCAGTCTGCTGTTAGCGCTGGGAGAAAAGAGTCTTCATCCTTGTTCTAGAAACCTTATGCAGCCAACAACATTAAATGGAACTGTGTCTTTGCCTTTGTCATGAGCAGAGAGAGAACAATGACACAGAAGGGCTGAGTGACTTGGCAGGGCCATACATAAGAAATCTGTGGCAGACAACACAGAACAAAACACAGATTCCTAGATAAAAAAGAATGGTTATTACTACTCCCCTGCTTCTGTTAGAGACACAAAATTAGAGAGAGAATGTGGGTTGTTTAGAAGTTGCAAAGGATGTCTTTTGTGGAACAAGAAATGTAACACAGGTTTCCATCTGATCTGTTAAAATGATAAATGAAACCTGGCAGATTAATTACTAACTGAGTAAGTTAATAATTAGTCAGAATAATATCATCTTCCATATCCTTAAAGGCATCCTGACCTGGGGATTCCTTTCCATTAAACTGAAACATGGTTAAGAGGATGGCTGCTTTTGGACATTATAGTGCATTAATACAGAAATATTGCTTCCCAGCTGCTGTGGACTTAGCTGGATAAATAGCAGAAGCTTTTCCTTCTCAAAACCAGAGCTTTAGACACTCCAGGACCTAAATTTTTATCATCATGATGCAAAGGACCTGGGCTTGGCTGTCTCAATTTTATCTCAACACCCCAGGAGACACTGCTAATGTCCCTTATCTCCTTGGGGAGGGTTCTTAAAGCAGCACCTACTCTAAGTAGTCACTGGAATGTTCAACATGATGGCTTCTGTAGAGTTTCTCAGTTCCAGTGGATTTGTGTTTTACTAAGATAGTGTTTATGTGTTTTCTGAATATGATACATTTGTGAGACATTGAGTATGGAGTACTTCAGCCCCAAAAAAGGAAATTCTTAATATGGGAATTGTCCCTTTACATTCTAAATTGCTATATATGCATGCAGTTTATGAAAAGTATACAATAATTTCTCATCCCTTGGATGTACTTAGCTTTTGTTCAGCCTTTTATAATGAAATATTACTGAAATGAGACTCAGAGGTAGCCTGGGATGACAAATATTAGAGATAATGGAAAGGACAGTTTCAAGATCTGGAAAGACATGGGAAATCCTTGGAGCACCCAGCCAGCAAAGTCCAACCCAAATGGTCCAGATACTGTCTGTTTATTGTGTCCAAGCCATAACCTGGTGAAATCCAATGCTAAAACATCAAAGTGCTGCTTTTACAGAAACATTTTTAATGTTAATACCTACCAAGTACTTAACACTTCCTCTTTGTACAGTGATTACTTACTTGCCTTGTGATCTGTCAATCCGCTGTGCATGCTTGCATTTCAGGCTGTGCTCTGGAATTATTTCTGAAAAAGAAGTTTCATAGTAGTCAATGATGAAGAGTGTGGGTAGATATACCAGCAGATATATTCTCCATTCCTCTGCAAGGAATTTGGCTGATGCTGCTTTTTTCAGCCTAATATTACTTTTTCCCTATTAATTCTAGTATTTTTAAATTTGGCATAGTTTCTTGTACATTTTTCCAGTTTCTTGTGAGATACATTGGTTCTTTTAATTCATGTGATGTCTTAATTGGTGGTAATTAAAAATGTGCTGAAACAAATTCTGCTGTGATTTGTTCCAATGGAAGTCCAAAGTCACTAACTTCAATAAGCATGAAGCTGCTGTCTGGGGACATTAACATCCTACTTCTGTAGGTTGTTCTGAGATCTCAGTGTGTGACAGACATTGTGTGTCTACATTAGCCTTATTAGAGAATTAATCAGTGCTACAGAATGTTCCCAGAGACTTGAGTCTGAATCATCTATGCTTCTAAATTGCTGGAACAGTCCCTGGCACAGTTTGGGCATGCTCATTTCTCCAGAGATTTAATATGCTGTTTTTGGAATGTGCCTATTTCCAGACCTTTGCACTGATCCTGCTAAAGCTGAGACACCTCCTTCCCCCCATCAAAATAAAAAAGTCAAGTTTAGAAAATTGAGAATATCTGCAGTTTGAACTCTAAATATGTTGTGTTTCTTAAATCAGTTAAATGAATACTGGTTCTGATGTGTTATCAGTAAGATTTATGTGACATTTTGACATTGATTTCCAATACGAGCACTTGAAAACAACAGTTTTATGGCTAAGTAGCAATTGGTTTTCCCCCAACAATTGTATTTCCTATTATACACTGAATCTGTTTAATAATATTATTGTGCTTTAGGAAAGGAAGAGTGATAAACATTTTCAAAAGTACATGCATGGAGTACAAGAGGGTACAGGTGTTCATCCAAACATAGGTGGAGTTTGTGGTTTTTACCAGCAGTCCACATTCTTAATTCAGTTGTTTTTTTAAGGATGCTAAACTTTAACAGCTAGCATGATGTGGAAATACTTTGATCTTTCTGCTAGCTGAACAGATCTGTGGATGAATATAATGTACTTTACATCTTGTTACACTGATTTGCTTTTTCTTTTCCTTGTAGGCTTCAGAAGCTTCCAAAATACCTACTTTTAGAAAATGTTAAAGGATTTGAATCCTCTTCTGCAAGGTAAACTCTAATTAATATATGCAGGTTTTAGTTTACAATAAGAATATATTCTTTAGAAGGAGAAGGGATTTATTCTTTAGACGGGATTTTTATTTCCTAGAATTGGATTTAACAAAGTAGCTTGAGATGGGACAGGAATTAAAATCTTAGGTTGTGAAAAGAACTTGCTAGATAACTGGTTGTGTCTCTAAGTGGATAAAATATAACAGTATTTTATTTTTATTTGATGAGTATTTGATTTGATTTTATTTGATGATCATGTTTGCTTTAGAAAAGGTCAGAATTAGTTTTAAAAGAAAACTAGTAATAGGTGTTACAATCAGAGGTTTCAGGGGCTTATTCATGACAGGATCCCATGGTATCTTGTGTTACGGTCACAGAATAGTCTAGGGGCTTTCTTGAGTGCCACTGTTGATAGTAGATTATCCCTGGTTCAGGGCTGCCATCAAATGGTCCAGAGATACGGTAAGAAGGTTGTATTTAGTCTTGATCTGAAATGTGGAAGAGGAAAGGTGTCACTACAGTAATCTAATCACAGCAGGAACACTCTCCTCTCTTGTGACCAAAGCAGGAGAGAGTTGCCATCTTCCTTCTCAGTTCTCACTGGAACAGAGTGGGATCTTTCCCTGCACTCCTTAAAGCACCGACTGCCACCCTGTATATCATGCTCTTAATTAATATGGCAGGCAGCTGGGAGTCATGCTTAGCTGGTTCAGTGTTCAAGGTCTTCTCTTGTAGCCCCTGGGATTCCCTAGGCTGTGCCTTGCTGGCCAGTGCTTGGGACAAGCTGTACTTCAGAAAACACCCCAGTTAGGACACTTGTTTTCTCTTATATAAGACGCCTGGGATGAAGTCTCACATGCAATGCTGGGTACAGGTCACAGCTCCTGCCTATTGTATAGTTCCAGCCTAGTGCAGTCTGCATGGAATATAGAAGAAAAGTATTTTTAAGATTATTTCCCTTACAGTCAAACAATGGAAAAACCATTGTTTATAAAGCACAGTCCAACCTCACTTTTATAATAAAAACTACTGATTTTTGTCATCCCTCGATTTAGCCTTTTTGTTAGGCTTAACTGGCACTGTGTATGTGAGCAGGAGGAAGTAGTGAGCTATTTGTGGTGATTTTAATCTCCTTTTTTATGATTCCCAATAAAGAGAGTATCTTGCCCTCTGATTAGTTTCCTTGTTGACACACTACAATTACTTTCCTAGAAATAGGATGTTTTTTGAAGAGGCATTTGCACTGTAGTAAGAGTGAGGTGCATTTGGATGTATAATAGTCTCTAACACTGAACTTCGTATGTTGTCTCTCAAATTCAGTAGTGGATGACATATCAATAATTTGCTGTCCAATTATTTCAATGAATGCTTTGGTAAATATGATGTTGAATTTATTCTGTGTTTATTTAGGATTAAAAAAGGGGCTAAAGACTAGGTGAAGGGAGTAATTTTTTTTAATTCCTTTCAGAAATGAACTTTTGCAAACACTAGCAACATGTGGATTTAAATATCAGGAATTTCTCTTGTCTCCAATCTGTGTGAGTACTAAAATTGCTCTAATATTATTTAATAGTTCAAAGTGCACTGAGTCCAAGAACATTTGAAAATTCTCTTCTGTATTAGAAAAGAGAGTTATGCCCAAAGCTGAAGATACACTTGAATGAGAAAACCAATTGACATGACTTCTGATTTCTCATACTGGTTTATGCCAGTATTTTATTGCTGTTTGTGTTCAGATCCTAGTCCCATATTGCTTTGCTACCATTTGATATTTTTAAGAAGGCATGAATTTACACTGTAACCAGGAAGGTGGTTTTCCCTGCAGGAGCCTCATTGCTTCAGAAGTGCCTCTGGATTTCCCAGCACAGAAAATGTGACTGTTTCTTGTGGGAGGAGGAGCTTTGTTTCCGTGTTACCCTGGAAACTGAAAAAAAGTTTGAGAGGGATTTCAGATTGTGCAAGACTAACTGGAATCAGTGAAGTACCATAAATATTTGAAAGAAGCTAACAGAATGTAGCTTGAAAACCAATTGTGATAGATTTATTTAATTGCTAGGTGTCTTACAATTCCTTGTTTAAAAAGACAAAGAGAGACTTTTTTGCTTTTAACAGAAAATAGATAGTACCTGTCCCAAGAAATCGTGAGGCATGTAAATTTTTCTATTTGTGTCACATAAAATTTTATTTACATTCATATTCGTTTGCAGAGAAAGTCAAAACCATGAGATGCAGAGAATAATTGCTCACCTGGATCTTTGGGAGTACTTAGGTATGGAAGTTACAAGTGTGTAGGTATTATCAACTAGAGAATACCCTGGAAAAAAGGAGGCTTCAGGGTGACCTAATTGCAGCCTTCCAGTACTGATGGGAGACTACAAGAAAGACAGAGAGGGACTGACAAGAGTCTGCAGTAACAGGACAAGGGGGAATGGTTTCAAACTTAAAGAGTAGTTTTAGGTTAGAATCAGGAGGAAGTTCTTTGTGATGAGAGTGTTGAGGCACTGGAACAGGTTGTGCAGAGAAGCTGTGGATGCCCCATCCCTGGAAGTGTTCAAGGCCAACTCTAAGCTGGCCTGGTCTAGTGGAAGGTGTCCTTGCCCACAGCAGGGGGCTTGGAACTAGATGACCTTCAAGGTGCCTTCCAACACAAACCATTTTATTAATCTCTGATTCTGTGAATACTGATGTCTCTGAAGTCATAAAATATATTAGTATGTCATAGTTCTGTTACTGCATGTAACAACAGATAACTTGTATGATGCTATAGACCACTTTTTCTCTACCATCACATGGACTAAAGGCTTCTGAATTTTGATTACAGCTTGGCATTCCCAATTCCAGGCTGCGGTATTTTCTAATTGCAAAACTTCACCAAGAACCATTTTCCTTTCAAGCTCCTGGTCAAGTGAGTCTATTCATGTTACTTCAATTTGCTTTATTTCATGAAGATTGAAGGTTAAATTTTCAGTTTAGTGGTATGTGTTGATAAATGGAGAAAAATTAGTGAGTCCAACATAAAAGTTAAAATCTGTCTCCTTTTTCAGTCTGGATATTGAGCTTTGTAAGGACTGATGTGCAAATCTGTGGCTTAGATGGCTTTAAACAGTTGGGAGATGTGTTTTCTAGCCTGATAGTGGGCTAGAAAACAGGTCATACTGCTATATTTTTTAAACACTTGGAAAGGTCTTTCTGCAAAGGCAATTATTTGAGGCTGTTCTGACATCATTGCCAATCGGTCAACTACTCTTGATACTACTGCTTTTGAAATCTTCATAAAAATAACATCTAAAGGTTATTGTGAACATGGAAGGAATTCTTACTCTCTGTATGGTTGACTGTCAAGTTTTTTTATTAAATACTGTTCTTTAATTTTATTTTTGTCATAATTTCCTCTTAGATATTGACAAGATTCCCAGATCAGGATCCAGAAGATTTACTCAAGGAAAAAGTCGCTGACAAAGTGGGTGAAACCAGTTCTTCTTTGTCCTGTGAGAAGAATCTGGATCCAAACATTGGTCCAGATTGCAGCAGCAAGAAGAGTTTACCAAAAGGGGCCTTTCTATTTAAGCTTGAAACAGTAGAAGAAATGGAAAGGAAACATAATCAAGATAATGATTCCTCTATTCAAATGCTAAAAGACTTCTTGGAAGAGGAAAATGAAGAAATGAGTCAATATTTCTTACCACCAAAGTCCTTACTGCGCTATGCTCTCTTGTTAGACATTGTTAAACCCACCTGTCGGAGGTCCACGTGCTTTACAAAAGGGTAAGTTGCCAAGAAAATGTCTTGCTAAATCATGTCCTGAAAATTTAAGTGTATTTTCTCACTTGTGTCCTGTAAAATCATAGAGAGGTATTTCATCAAAAAACCCTAGGCCTTTGAAAGAAATCTCCTTATAGTGTGCTTGCTGGTCCAGTGGAATGCCTACATGAGAATCTGTCTGGCAGAACATCATGTGCCCACTCCAAAAAGGCATTCACAAAAGACAGTTGCCATTTGTGGTTGACCTTCACAGAAGCTTAATTACCCCTGCGGAAATATGGTTCCAGTAGACTGGTATAGTGCTGATTCATTAATGAATTTCTTTATATTGCTCAATGAAGTTACAAAGTGTCATGCATGACAGATCCATTCCTCATTAAATCTGTCTCCACTGTACATTTTATTGATTTCTTGGATTTTTCAGCTATGTAGATCAGAATAGCTGTGGATTGTCAGGAAACCAGTTAGATTGCTGCATTACAAATTATATTTGATGGAGCAGAACATCAGTGCTTTTCTGTCTAGTAGTTTTCTGATTTGTACCTTGCAATTTTAAGTTTGACTTCTAGAAGTTGGTAAGTGTTCTGAAACTCCGTGGACAACTGGTCAGGAGGTTTTCCACTGAATGCATTTGTATTGAAACATTCCAGTTGGAGCCTGCAAATTTGTGGGAATTTTTAATACTGCTAAATGTTTCTAATTGGATTGGTTTTTTGAGTTTGCTGAGTGTTTCAATAAAATGTCTTGAATGATGAGTTAAAGCTAATTGTAACAATTTTTTTTTTTAATTTGGAGAAATTAGACTGCCAGATTGACAGAATTCCTGCAGGTTTTTTTTTTTAACTTTTATACAATAAAGAAGGAGAAAAAGAATTTCAAAGTTTGAAATTTGTGCAGTGGGAAAGGCCTTCCCTCAGCTCTCATTGATATATATGTATGTGCCTTTTCTGCCCTCACTCTTTTGAGTTGAGGGGAAGTCAGCATCTCATGGAATATCTTTCTTAACTAGAATAGTCAAAAAACCCCTTAGCCAGAATGGTGTCTTATGTGTCGTATGTATGCCTTAAGTGTCATCGAAAGTAATTGGCCACTTGTGGTTTCACTAGAATATGTCATAGTAGTTTGTGGTCATGTTTATCAAAATCACACTGAAGGAGGCTCCTGAGTAGTTAAAATCAAGTCTCTGTACACAGTGGTGGGAAATCTGACACCGGGGAAGATGACTCTTATCCCTCTGCTGAAATGGAGGTAATTGTGGTGGTAGCTCTGTCTGATCTGCCATCTTCTGTTTTTCAAGAACCCTTGGGGAAGAAGGTTGCCAATATGTTTCTCAATGTAATCATCTCATTTACAGCTCTGCATTAAAAGAAGGTTTATAATTACATGTCATTAAAGTCACTTTCTGAGGCCAAAAATAAGTCCCTTATGTATCTGTTCCAGAAGTTCTGTTTTTTTATTTCTCTGAAGCATGAGATCTAGGAAAAAGACCCGTGAATGGGATGGAACAGCACTCCAGGTAGTATAGAGTATCCCTCTGCTGTCTAGTGTCTTTCTTGTAAGTTTCACTGACCATCAACTTTGAGAGTGGAAGAAAAATGTCCCTCTTTTCTCTTTGGTTTTCAGGTATTTCTAGCAAGGTTCATGTGATGGAAATAATCTGGGTATGCCATCTCTACTCCTTTCTAATTCAGGGACTTTAAACACAGATAGTTCATCAGTGATTTTTGCTATATCAGTATGTCTTTTGAAAAGCTTTGGTGGAGTATACAGCAAAATGTAATGGCCCGTAATGCATGAGAGATCAAGCAGGTAATTCTGTGTGCCCTTCTGACCCTGACTTCCTGGGCTCTTAGTGAATGATTGCTTAGTTCTGTGAGACTACCAACACTGTGGTTTCTCTTTGGAGTATGTTTGTGGTGGATGAAGTTTTGAAAGGAAATTGACTATTTTAAAGGACAGAGGAAAAAAATTGTATCTGACTTCTCTAGATGTAGTCATTCCGGACATACTTTAAATTTTTGATATGCTATTGACAAGAGAAGTGATACCTTTCAAAATAGTGTAAATATCAATTACAGAAGAGCTTTCTTGCTTTGTGGAAATTACTTTCTGTCAGTCATAATATACGACACAATATACCCAGAAAAAATACATGTATGAAATGAAAAGATTTTTTTTTAAAGCTTACAGAAACAAAAAGAGGCAGGGAATCTTGAAGCAGATGAAAACTGAAGACTGTAATTTCTTAAGCCAACTTCTTTCATTGTAACTTGTAATGAAACTTGTAATGAATTTTGTCAGAAAATCAATACGTCATTTTTTTACTGTGACAAAATTTAATTATGTTCCAGATCTAAGGTAGGAATGTTAACTTTTCTGTAGTCAGCATATTCAATAATAATAAATAACAATCCAGCTAACATTACATTAGCCATATGCCCACATTTGTATTAAAAAACCAACATCCGTGTGTACACATACACACACACACGTGGCCTTCAATGCACACAGACACCAACTGGATTTTTTTTTGAGGGGGGAGGAGTTCTGTATTCTAGTGCCAGTTATTTAGACAGGAATATTTATTTTTCCCAATAAAACACTTCAATACCACTCTGAATTTTATCCCATTTATTAATTTTGGCTCAGTTATATTAAACTGAAATATTACCAGATGGTATATAAGAGGAAGAGGATGAGGATTCCTCAATGCTGTGTGTGTTACATTGTTAAAACTTTGTGTTTGGGAATTTGCAGAATGCGAGTAACCAATTAAAGATGATGTATTTACAAAACAGATTCCACATGTATGTAATCTGTAACAGTGTTTAGGTGTTCTAATGCTGAGGAAGATTTGTAACCACTTTGTTTTAAAGTGAGTGCTGCTCTGGCTGTTATTGGCAGAACTAATTGTAGCTTTTTCAGCTGAGCATGAAATACTCAAGATTGAGCCATGCTGGGTCATTGTGTCTGTGCTGAAGGGAGAGTGTTCTTTTATTCACTGTGGAATTACAGAGGCTTGAAACATAACTTGTGCCATGCTTTAGGAGTGGGTCCCATGTGGAACAAAAGACCTTTATAATTGCCTTTACAGTTGTACAGATAAAACTAGAGAAAAGTGTCTGTTAACAATTGATGCAGACCACATCCCTCTAATGCAGGGGATCTTCTGAAGTTCTTCTGAAGGGCAAAGCCATCTGTTGTCTTGACTCACTCTCTTTCTGTTCAGAATGTTCAAACTGCCGTAGTTAGACCAATAGAGCATGTTTCTGAAAGCCCATGATTATATTTAAATTATAGCCTTGAAGAGACTACAGAGTAAACATGTTGTTAAGCAATCAACCACAAAGCATGCAGAACAGCTATCATAGGTTTCAGAATGCAAGTTTACTTACTGTTTACTTGGATTTAATTGTTTTTCTTCTTCTTTCTTTCTTCTGCTCTGCATAGATGCCTGGCCATCACCCTTCCTTCAGTAGAAAATCCACAAGCAACCAGAAGTTAAACCTGACTGAACCACTTTGTTCAGTTTTTTGACATTCAGTTTGTCCAGCTTTTTGACATTAAAGCTGGAGGCTCACACTAGCGGTCCTCCTTTTAATAAGGAGCACTGATTTGACCTTTAACACATTTTGCCATAATGTAAAATTGGTTTAGGCAATGTAGATGGGGTTTTTTTTGGTGTTCCTTTGCTTGAATTCCTTGGCTTTGTGTAGTTGCCATGTATAAGACACTAGTGTGGATAAGCCCTTGAGCACCGAGGGCAGACTCATCCCCAGAGAGCACATTCAGAGGGTACTACACTCCAGGGGTTAGCAGAGTTTATAACAAGGCTTTCTGCTTTATCTATCCAGGAGGCTGTTTGTTCATCACGGCAAAGGAACCTAAGTAACCTCCCTTCACCTTTGCAGTTGGCAATGCCATGAAATCCAGTGAAAATACTAATATAAGTTTGTTATTGTTGTTGTTAAGGTATGGACACTATGTAGAAGGGACCGGCTCAGTTCTGCAAACAGCAGTAGATGTACAGGTAAGTGTGTGATCTAACATATTAAAATAACTTGTTTTAAAACTTGACACTTGGGTTTTTTTCTGTCTTCTCCTTTGTTATTCTGAATATTATAAGAAAAAAATCTTTTAAATGTAATGGCAACTGAGTTTCCAATTGGTTTACTTTGTGTTCCTAGACAGCAGTTTGTTTAGACCAAAATTATATCTGTGTCTTTCTGTGAGGAGAATATGAGTTGCTATTATTTTATTATCTGTCATGTCATACAGAGGTTTCACAAGGGTATGTGAAAACCTTAAAAATTACTAGTTCTATGGAGAACCTACAGTACAGTGAATCAAGAGCTGTTTTTTGTATGCATATAATTCTGGAAATATTGTCAGATGTTTAACATGTTTGAATTCCAAAATTATTATTTATCTGCGAAGAGTATTTTGAAAAGTTCTACTATTGATACTAAGCTCATGACCAAGTGGTATTTAGGCATTGAGGAAGGTAATAAATGTACTGGTTAATCAGCATTCAAAGATACTTTTCACAAAGCCTGTGTTGTACACAAGCCTTTCCTCCTGCACTTCTGTGCTGTTCACTAATATTATAAGGCATTTCTAAGCAAATAAGGAATGCAGCTCTGGAATTCTGGATAATCTCAAAGTGAGAGTATTAATAATAAACAGCTGCATCCACACGGCTTAATTTGTAATAATGGTCTGTTACTGAGTTATTTTAAGTCACTGTCCTTTGTCATTAACAAATGTTTATTCTTTGATTGCCCCATTGGAGGAAGAAATTATGAACGCCCTCATGGCAACATTGATTTCTTTCTTGCAAGTCTGTGTTGAGATGCTGGCTGCAAGAACAGAATGCAAATGACACTTTCAAGCAAAACATGCTATTGTCTTTGTCACTTTGATAATTAAGGAAATATTCTAGTAAGATGTGACTGTAAATTTTGCATATCTGGCCTGCATCAGTCATATTTCTTGGTTTTATTATTTTTCATAGCTTGAATCAGTGTTTAAACACCTTGACGAATTACCAGAAGAAGAGAAGCTTATAAAATTGTCAACACTAAAACTGAGGTACTTTACTCCAAGAGAAATAGCAAATCTTCATGGGTTCCCTTTGGAATTTGGTATGTGTCACAAAATGCACACTTCTACATTATTCTTCAGAAATGCCAATGTATTTTTTTTTTTTTACTGGGACTAATCCAATCTTTTTATTTTGCATTTGTTTCAGACCACTCAGTTCTTGTGATTGATTCATTCTTGTTGTTTGGCTAACTTTGAATTTCTCTAAATTTCCACTCGTTTTTTTCATGTTTTGTAAGAGCCAGCTTCTGTGGTGAGGTTTGTCTTCATAAGCTAAGAAGAAGATTTTGGCATGTAAAGTGCTCTGTTAATGAAGCACAATGAAGGAATACCTTTGTTTAAGGTTGAAACTATTTATTCAGCAGTCGGTATTACTCACAACTGTGGTAAATCAACATATCCTGCAAGCTTAGGAAGTCTGTTTGTGGTTCTCAGTGTTTCAGCTGCTTGCTTTCTCCCTTCCACACATTTACAGCTGCTTACAGGGAATTTGAGATGGTACAGATATTTCTTTGTTGAGGAGTAACCAGTCTATTAAGCCATCTCTATTTTCTAGAGAAGGCAGCCCTTGGTCAGTTACTTCATTTTCTAAGTGGTTGTTTTTTTGAGGAAGGAGTCAAGAAACAAGACTCAGCAGTATCAGTACACTGGATACAGTAAATTCATCAGAATTCTCGTTGTAAAAAAGGGCAAACAGGAAAGTGTAGCTGTTACTGTCTGCTAAGAAACTGTCCTGTTGACATCACATCAGATCAATT
Organism: Vidua chalybeata; assembly: GCF_026979565.1. Taxonomy (NCBI): domain Eukaryota; kingdom Metazoa; phylum Chordata; class Aves; order Passeriformes; family Viduidae; genus Vidua; species Vidua chalybeata. The sequence goes on from NC_071530.1 coordinate 20,566,353, forward strand.
TATTGTCACTCAGCAACAGAAGAATCCATGGAATCATGGAAGGGTTTGTGTTTGAAGAGACCTTAAAGATCATCTATTTCCACCCCCCTTCCACTAGACTAGATTGCTCAAAGAATAAGAGTAATTTGTTATATTTTGCTTTGACTTCCTCAGTGACTTAAAGTTCTGAGAAATGTGACTTGTTTCTATGTATTTCTTTCACAGATTTAATTTGTTTTTTCATTTATTAGTTGTTATATTTGAAATTGCTACATTTGGAGAACATTATCAAGGTTGCACAGTAAAACTAGAGCTGCCAGCACTAAGCTTACATGTTTATGAGTATTTGCAAGTGTGTGCTGTGTTGTTACATACCAACATGCAATGTTTTTTCATGGCCTCTCTTCTTTAATGGATCTGTTCTATTTGCAGACAGCCTCTTAGCACAGCTCTGTTTCATATTCATGTAGACTAGTGTCAAGATACTTGAACTTAACAGAGCTGGATTGGGCTTGTATAGGCTTATCATGCTGCTCAGGGTCTCTTTTGAGCACAAAATTGCCCATTTTCTCTTTTTTTAAATACAGCTGGAGTTTTTCCCCTGTTAAATCAGTCTCTGCAACATTACTGAGAGGTGCAATAGGGTTAATGATGCTTGTATTTTAGAAAGGGAGAACTGAGACAATTTCTGTTGGGAAGACTCCATTTCTTTGGGGTGATCAGTTTGTGAAACCTGAGTTTTATAATTTCATAGTGCTTGGATTGATACCGTGCTTTCTGTTCAGAGCTCATCTGCAGAGACACCTGTGAGGTTCAATATTTTTGCAAGCCAGAACTGAGCTCTGAAGACAAATCAGGCTTCTGAATTTGAGGATCATCCAGATCATCACCATGTACAATATGTTAATTTAGCAGACCTGTGTTTTGTTGTTTGGGATTCCACCTTTCAGAGGAGAGTACCCTTTTGCCATAATTATGGCAGTTAGTATTATAACTGTCTTATAGTTCTTGCAGTTCCCTTCCCCCTCTCTATACTGCTTTTCCAACTTTGATGACACATAAAGCAAGCCTCTCTCTCCTTCAGTGGTTTCCTCTGGCATATACTCCTGAGTCAGAGGCAGAACATGCATTTTCCCCTGCACTGAGTCACAAGTCTGACATTTCTTTGTGTTTAAAACTTCTCCCACTTTTGCTTTAAAAAGTGTTATTTGACTCTAGGTTGATAGAAATCTTTAGTGAATTTAGGTACTATAATCTCAGTTTTCTTTGAGAATTTGCAAGCTCTGGATTTTTTATGAAAGTGGATATATTTATGGCTCTAGCAAAGGGTGTTGCCCTGACAGCATTTCTCCCATGCTAAACTTCAAGTAATTATTGTGAAACATGGTATTTTCAGAGCAAAATGTGTTATAAGTTCCCTGCTACTGTGCTCTGTAGTGACAGCAACATTTAGGCTGAAATTTTCAAAACCAAGAAGCTTGGAATTGTACCTACTGTAAATATGTTATTGGTCCAAGAAACTGGAGCATGAGGAAACTATAAGCTGAATACTATGTGAACAGACTGTCAGCAGCTTTGTAGCAGATGCTGTTACTAGTGCAGCTACAGTATCATCAGAAGAAATGTGATTGTCTAAATGGTTCTTTTTAATTTTAAGAAGTTGTTGGCCTTTTCTAATATCTGAGGTCCAGGGTTAAAGTCATTGTTCATTCCTAACATGACCAGATTTATTTGTGCTTTTAACATTAAAATGTATAGATAGTGATTGCACTATAGTTCAATGAAATACTGCAGTCATTTATCTTAGTCACTCTGGTGGGTCCCACAGCAATATCATTAAAAGTGAACAGAGTGTTCTTGCACCTGTGACCTGCTTTCATGAGAGTGATGTCAGGATGTGTTTTCCATTTTTCTTATTAGCAATGCATGCGAGCTTTTAGGAAACAAAAGCCAGCATGGTGGGGAAGTACGTGCTGTTAGGACCTCAGTGTCCTCAGGTACTGTGTGTGACATAAATGCTACAGTGAGAGCTGTGCAGCAAGTGCCAGCATACTGGACATTGTTGAATCTGACCTTCTGATGTAGGCCACTCTGGAGCCAAGAAGATAGAAAGTGCAAGACAATGTTAACAGTCAGAGGCAGGAGGCCTGGGATAAAGGAAACCATGAGTTCTGAAGATTAATTCTTGGGCTTTGGTTGCCAAAAGGTAGGAAAGAGAAACCCTGACATTTTCAGGATTCAGGTAGAATTCTTGGGCGTGTGTGTGTGTGCATAAATACATATTTATTTTCATGTATTCTTTTAAAATGCCTTTATTCTGTACCTTATTCATTGATGGAATATGAAAACTCCATCTCAGGAAGTGTGTGTGGGAGTGCAAGTGATTGTTCCAAAGACAGAAGAACAGTTGCCTAAATGTGAGTGCCAGGGAGCTGGGCAGAGTTGATGGAGCTGGCAGAAGATGTGTTTACCAAAGCAGTCCACATTCGAGGCATTAGTAACTGGCAGAGAAGGATGGAACAACTCCTCCCAGACACCACCTCCTCCTCAGAGCCTCCTTTGGCTCAATAACTGTCCAACCACATTCTCTCCTGAGCTCTCTCTGGGACAGAGTATTTTCTGAGGAGCTGTGAAAATTTCAGAGCATACATATCGCTACTTGCACTCACAGTGTGCTTGTGCATCTGAGCTAATTGGGGTCTAATTGGGGTGGTGATGACCTCCGAGTCAAAGTTAGGTGTTTCTCCTTAGGGAATGATGAAACAAAAGCCAGCATGGCTGGCTAATTGAATGTGGTCAAGTTTCAGCAGTTTACTATATGACCCTAGCAGTTAAGTCACCACTGCTGTTCATCTTTCACTCAGGTTGAAGCAAATGTACTTTACCTCACAGTTGGAATAAGGTAAGAGTGCAAACAAGGACAGAGCAAATGAACTGGCTGCTCAAAACTGCTTCACTCTCAGGAGCTTGGAAGTCAGTACACAGCACAGCCCTTTCACAATACCTGGGCTGGTGTCATTTTTACTGGCTCTCCTTTCTTTCTGCCAGCCCATGCACTTACTATAGGAAGGACATTTCTGCTGCTGTCTGTATTTCTGAGTGTGTTTAATGGGGTCAGCATTGAATGACACGGAAAATTGTTCAACTGCTTGATCACTCACTGAATAAGCCTTGTTCATCATTTAATCTGCATGGGTGGTATATTGCACTGAGAGACTTGTGATTTGACTGAGCTCTTAGAGGGGATCATGTGGGAAGTACAATATGAAGCTTATGGAGTACAGTTTAGTCCATCTGCAGAATTGTCACATTTTCTTTCTGCTGTGGTCGTGTTCTTCTGTAGATGTTATCTAGAGTAGCAGTTGTGCAGGGATTTAGTGCTGCTGCCCCTCCCTGAGACTGCTGGATGTTTTGAGCTCTCTGAAGGGAAGGTAGATCAGCAGTAGTTACACAACAGAGGAATATTTTGAAGCTTCTTGGGAAACTTTAGAGATGGCAGTATTGCTAATAGAAGAACTGATACAAATCCAGTGAATTGGTTGTGAATTGGTTTTGTAACTTTGTGAATTTTGGGGGGGGGCTGGAGGGAGGATGAATCCTGCTGCAATCTGTGATAACTGCACTAAGAAATGTTCACTGAAAAAAAAAAATAGTCTAAAAAGTAGGAACAAACCCAGACTAGTGATGTTGCACTATATGTTTTTGTTTTAGGTTTTCCTGAGAAGGTAACAGTAAAGCAATGCTATCGTCTTCTGGGAAACAGTCTCAACGTACACGTGGTGGCAAAATTGATCTCCATTCTACTTGAATAATTTAGAACCTGCAACTGATGCATATGGACTGGTGACAGAAAATACTTCCATCTTTTAGGAGAAAGCTGATGGAACCTGGACAAATACCCCAGCTTGACAAGATATTTGTCCAGACATTTTGCTGAAAAGTTTTGATATATTTTTAATAACTTGAATTCATGATGGATTTAAACTTTATAGGTGTTTAATTTAAATAGCAGTTTACAGGACTTATTTGCTTTATTTAAAAGTTCTTTTTAGTTTGCAGAATGAAAAATAGCAGCATATGCAAATACTTCAATGAGAAAGGATAAGATTATTTTATTTTACTTTATTTTTTATCTTAAAACCATTTCCTCAGTACTGTGTGAAACTGTGTCAAAGCTGTTTCAATTAGGTTCAGAGACCAAGTTCAATATGTCTTCATCTTTAAATGTAAGTGGTCCATTCTGAAAAGATTTACTGTATATATGATCTGAAATTTTGATGTGATTTTTGTAGCTCATGAAACTAATAAATTCAGTATTTTATATACAATTTTTAAGACTTCGTGTTGTTCTTTATGGTTGTCTCATTTTTAAATACTCATAGGATTCTGGAACCCAACTGTATTTGTCTGGAATGATTTGTTTAGTTGCAGCTGAATGAAAATATTTCAAGATTATCACAGACCTGACAATAACTTCCCTGTTTCTCTTATATTATTTAGGATAAGATCATTGCTCCTTACCAAAGATCTACATGTAAAAGACATTAAAAAAAAAATTAAAGCTCCATGTTTAGGTTCCTGTGACATAAGAACCGGAGAAAAACTATATGGGCTTCTTCTGAAAATTTCTTCACAAATCTTGGTAGTAGTACTGGGCTTAGGAGTGTATGTTGAGGTGAAGCCACTGCATGTGGCCATCCCCAGTGCCACTGCTGCACAGTGCCTCATAGAGCTGGACTCAATGGGTTTGTAATCAAGTCTTGTGAGTTCAGTACCTCTGAAATTATAGAGAAAATAATGGGAAAACTGAAAGCCCTCTAAAGAAGCATGTGTTCTAATTACCTTTCCTTGGGATTTTCCCATTGGTATCTAGATTAAAAAGAGCTTCAGTGAGGAAGAGGCAAGATGATACTTAGTAAGCATCCTTAGGGAGATTATGTGCCAGAAGACAGAAGGATTTTGTAGTTGATCATAGTTCCTGTGCACCTAAGCAGTAAGTTAAAGTTGCCAGTCCTAAAAATGAATGAATTTTCTCCCCCCTCTCCCCCAACCCATGGGATGACACAGAAACAGTCTTGGTATGTTCCATCTGGGTTTGGTGGTGCAGGAGAAAGTGAAGGCCACAGAGAGCAGAGCTGCTGTGGAGATACTGTAGCTGTTTTCATCTGCTGTAGTCCTGAAAACAATTTAAAAATAAATGTATGTAGATAAATTCATGCAGCTTTATCTTATGCTGGGTCCTGCATTTCTTCTTCAGTCTTGATTTGCCTGCTGCTTTGTGGACTGTTAAACCAGGAAAAGCTTGGGTTGACCTACTTCAGCCTGTCTGATTCTCCAGGAGCATATTGGCCACTTGGGCTGTTCCAGCTGAAAAAGAGAAATGGAAATGGTTTCTCCTGAAAGTGCTCTGGACAAAGCCCTAGAGAAGGTGAGATTGGCCTCTGTCCTCACCTGGTCACTTGTAGTACTGAAATGTCAAAAAAGTATTGCTGTGCTGGCTACTAAACTGCAAAAAGCAGGTGTGCTTTTGACAGTGAACCATGGTTACCTATACCTACAATGGTTATTGTGTAGATTTATCAGCCGGATCAATAACTAGTATCTGTGTGGTCTTGTTCTTGGTAGAAATGTGGTAGTATAAAGATCTCTTGCTGTCTAATATGTTCCAAACATAGATATGAAAGCAAAGGATATTAATTTGATATATAAATTGGAATTTCCTTCTGCTAAATAATGTAAATATTCTATTCATTCTGCTTCACTGTAGTAATATTTGGAAAAATATTACTATTAACAGTTAATTGTCAATTCCTTTGTGTGTAGAGCATATCTTAATGCTTTATATGCCTCTTGTAAATTAGCAGTGTTGAAGTGTAAATTGAAATGTACCTAGCTGCACCTAAAACTGATACCATAATACAGAGCCTGTTACATATGCATAGTGAATTTTAATTCAATATGATTGTGAAGACTGAATCTGTTTGCTAATTTGAGCTGTTTCTGAAGGAAAAAAAAAGTGAAATAATTCAGAGTTGTAAATACATATTTGTGTATTTTACCCCTGCTAACCCTGTAATACTGGTGCAGCTAAATTGAGTGATTGCTGCTTATCCCCTTGGTTTGTTATTAATAGACTGGTTTACTGAGTTCTGTTGGGTTGTACCTGCTTGACCTCACTTGATGATCATGTTGCTTCCTCTTCCAAGCAGGCTCCTAATCCTAAGTACTTTGCAGCCTGCATCATTGCTGTACTTTGCAACTTCAGCTTAAGCATTTTCACAGCAATGAAGTGTGATTACAAAAGCAGCTGAAAGGTGAAGAAAAATCTGGAAAACAGCTTTGGAAAGGGAGGGAGATACAAAATCAAAAATCAGATTCTGGGTACCTCATTCATTTGCACACCTTAATTACATTTCATTATCTGAGTGAAGTAATGTGGTTGTATTCCCTTAAATTTGAGAATTTCCACTGAGAAAAAGGTCATATTTGGTGGTGTTATATTTATGTTGTCATTTTTGAAGCTTACAGATTGACTTACAAAAATCTTCCCTATACCAGCTAGTTTTTATCTGAGTTAGTCTGGGGTTTCCCTATACTCATGAAGAAACCTGTCTAGCAGCAAAATTACTAAAATACCATTTTTTAACGCAGTGAGTTTGAGTACTTTTTGATGCTTGAAGTGGAGGTGCATTCTTCCATGCAGTGAATGTAAGGCTACTGCCCAGAGCCTTTTTTATTTCACTTTTGACTGATAGGACAATTATAAGGCTTTTCAGGAATGTCTGTATTACAGTCTGGGAAAACATTGATTGGTGATAGCTATTTCTTAAATTTAAACAAGGGAAAGCCCATTTTGGTTTTGACAGAGACATTTCAATAGAAATCTGAACAGGCCCAATGCTTCAATGACTATACAATTTGTTTTAGCAGTTGTCACACATTTCTAAAATAAGTGGAAAATTTAGAAAATATTTGTTGCATCTCAGGGATGAATTATTCAATTCTCAGCTTGTCCTTTGGCTCCTCTTCTTGCTGTTCATACTAAAGTTTAACACTTGAATTCATATATAAATACTGAATTATATTTATTTTCCTTAGCAGTTTAATATATTTTGTCTTCTATGTGTTTACAACCACTTAAGTGTTGTATTTTTTCTGCATGTTATTTAAAGAATATGACATATTAGTAAGGATTTAGAAGAGATTAAGTAATAATTGGTTAAGAGCACTAGCATTTCTGAGCAGTCTTATGTAAATATTGTATAAAATTGAAATGATCAAAGAAATACCCATGGAAAAATAATGCAAAACCATGAAAAAGTAGACATAAAGCCCAAAATTAATTCCAGTAGCCATTTTCCCTTTGCCTGTGCAAATATGAGTATTGTAGTATTACAACCTTATTAGGGGAAGTTTATTAAATACTCAGTAGTGCTAGTATATCAATTTAAACGTTATTGCAAAGATCAGGACAAGATTTGTGTTATTTTTGTCTTTAGTTGATTGTAAGGTTTGGAGTATTTATATAGCCATTAAAGAAAAGAAATAGTGGCCCAAGAGGGCCAGGCAGCCGTCTGTGAAGGCTGAACAACTGGATTGTTCTCTTTGACTTTCCTCCACCTGGTCCTGTTGACAGTGGGAGGAAGCTGGATGAGGAAACTTCTCAGGTAAGAGCTCTGGTGAAACAAGAAGCAGAATTGGAAGGGTTTAAATCAACTGGAACACAACACTTTTAGTGAGAGAGTTGTTGGATGTCAGATGGCCACTCTGGTTGGATGCCGTTCACTAGGATTTGAGAAATTGCAGCAAAAAAGTTCCTGAAATCTCCTCCAGGGAGAAATGTCTCTCATTTTAGATACAGGAATACATCCTGAAATCCCAGCTTCAGTGAGAGCATGTTTGTCTTGTGCTTTTGTCCACGCACTGGGCCTTTTTAATTCAAATATTTTTAAATTGCCACCTGGCACATGGAAGCAAAGCATGCTGATGGTACAGATATATTTTCTCAGATGTAGATTGCAACAAATAGTCTTCAATAGTCCAAATGTTTGCCTGTATGTATTTTAAAAATAAACTAATCTCATTCTGTTTACAAATAATACACTTAAAATGGGATTCTTCTCAGAATTAATTTTTTTTTTTTTGCATTTTCACTGTATATTTATGACAATTAATGTATGGCATTACTCATTCTTTGCACATGTGTTATAAGGTGAAGCTTGTGGAGAAGGAGAAGACTGGACAAGTTCTTGTAAAAAAAGTCCTCTGAGAGTACTGAGTAAGTAGACTTTGACTGTAGAAGTCCCGGAGCTGCAAATAACTGGAGGCCAAGAGAGTACCTAGGGGAGGTACTGTATGGGCTCACCCCTTCATGTACTCTTCATTTCCTGTCTGCTTTTGGCCACTGTTGGAGTGACCTGGATGATCACTGACCTGGAGAGATCTTTTCTAGCCCAGGATGATGACTCTTACTGCTTATTTTGTATGGTGACAGAATGCCACTACTTGTAACCACAGCCTCAAGACACAGCAAACACTTTACAGACATAGCTCAGACTGAGCTTCTTGGTGAAAGACAGAAGTACAGAATAGAATGAATCTGAGGGAGGTTGTGCAGCCAGGTCCATTCATGGCTTTAGGGTTATTAGTGAAGAAGGGTGGCTATGCCAATGGAAGTCCCTAAAAATAACTCCAGTGTATGTTAAAGCCATTGGAATGTGTTAAAAGGACTGGAATAATCAATAGAAAAGAATAAAGCAAATACAACTGACTGGAAGCTTTTCATTAACCTAATTGCAAAAAAAGAATGAAATGGAGAATAAGAAGCATCAAAGTGGTTTATAGAAACAACAATGTGTGGGAAGAAAAATCAGACAGAAGAACTAAAATAAAAGTCTCATAAGGAAAGTAAAAAACTAATGTGTTGAATCTTACTTGCAATAAAGGAATCCAGGGAGAATTTGGACAGTAGATCAATTTCAGCTTAAGTAGTTAACTAACCAAGACTCTTATCTTTGTCATTTGCTATTGAAAACTGAAAAACTCAATTTCCTGGCCAGGTAGTTTAACTTCATTAGCAGGTAACTTATGAACTTCATCAACTGTGTTGAGGAAGCAGAATCTTAAACAGGTGGCAGAGGGCAGAATGCTGAACAGAAATCCTTGAGGAGAGGTGTGAGATATGGAGGCTTGCAGCAGCTGTAGCCCCTGGGGAAGGTGCTGTGGCCACAAAACTCTCAAGACATGCATGAAGAGAGGGAAAGACTGATGATAGGTGCTTATAGGTAAGGAACAGCAAGGGGTCAGAGTCACCCATGTTTGATGTAAACCTCATGGTTTCTGATCCATTGCACAGGGCCTGCTACCGAAATTGTGCTTGGTTGTCTCAGAGCTGTAGGAACATGTGGGAAATGCTGACTTCAATATTGAACTGGGTATACACCAATTTGCACAGTTATATGGAGGTAACAGTATGACTTCATATGTTGTGTGTCACTTTTGAACTCTAGGGTATTATTAGAAGAAGGAAAGATGAAGGAGGGTCCAGGAAAGTGAAGACAGAAGTACTGGGAGATATGAGCACAACTGAGGGAAGACTTCTGTAAATGTGCTCTACTTGGTATTTAACCAGCAATGGACTAGATTTATAATTATTTGCAAATATTTAAGTGTAACAATTGAATAGCAGGGATTTTTTCTTTTTTGCATCTGTGGGGGAAAAAAAGGATTATTTTTTACTCTTACATTAAAAAATTAACCAGTTTTGAATTCACACCAGTGGCTGCTCTTCCTCCATTTAAACAGGTAACATTGTCAAAAACTCTCATGATGTCCATGCACTTGAGTTACTTCCTAGGAGTAATTAATGTGTATTGATTTTTTGGCCATGATTTGAATCAAGTCTTGTCTTCTACACCAGCATCTTTGCATTGCAGGCCCATACTGCTGGAGAAATAGAGGAATACCACCATTTCATTTCACACAGCTACACAAGATGGTGGTAAATTGTAGTCCCTGCTAGTACAGGATGAACTTCAACCAGAATTAGAGACAAACACTCCATTACTCTTGCCAAATCTGCACACAACCTATGCTCTTTAGAGCTGTTTTCTGAGCCTTCATCTTAGGGAGGTAATGAATGACCTGTCCCAGGAGGAGAGGTTCATGCCAGCTCTTCTTGTTAGAAAGAACAGCCCCTATTCTTGTGCCAGAAATCTGTATGTTTTCCATTATGTTCCTCCAAAAATGATGTCTCAATTCAATATATTACAGTAAAATTAGAAGGTGTGGACCTATTTCTGTCCTTAAGAAGGTTTATAGATTTCTCAATTTGGCCAGCCTGAGGTGCATTCACTAGGAATAAAGGCTCAATTAACTAAAATCTGGAAGGTCTAATGAAATGGAAAATAGTGTGTCATGCAAATAGGTGGCTGTCCAACCCTCTCTTTCCATCCTATAATCAGTGCATAGTCAAAATCAGCTGGTCCTCAGGCCAACCATTTTCTAAGCTATAAAACCTGCAGGAAGAGAAGGTGAATTTCTTCTTGTTTGTTGCCTTGTCTTCACCCTTAACAGTTTATTGCTCACTGGTTATTGGTTTAATGGAGTTAGTTAGCTGCAAAGGGAAGCCTGAATCGAAGGCTGACAGGCAGGGGGGCAGTGCATACTCAGCGTGCAAAAGAAATGAAGAGAGGAAAGGAAGGATTTTGTGGGCCACAGCCAAAGGCCAGGATGGGAAATGTCAGCATAAAATGGACTTTGTGAAAGTAAGGTCCTGGAGTACACAGACATTCAGCCAGCCTGCTATGGAGTGCGGGTGTATTTGGCCTGGAGTTTATTCAAGTTGACATTCAACTGACAGTTACACAAACTCAGAAAACTGTTAAAACAAAAAGAAAATCAAAGCAAAAAGAGAAAAAAACCCACCAGACAAGACTTCAAAATCAAAACAGGAAGAATGTTAATGAGCACCAGTTTAATGGACAGTGCCAGGATACCCAGAGGCAGAAGGTGTCTGGTTGACTAGACAGAAATATTGATAATTTGCCTATGCTGTCCTATTCCTGAACAGAGGTTTCAGAGCTAAAAGCTTAATATTAAATATAAAAAAGGTGCAGGGACAGATTTTCAGTTGATATAAAAAAACATAGCTAATGTGGATTGAATGGAGCAGTCTTATTTCCTACAACACAATTCTGTATTTTTTTGGAAATATTGTCCTTCATGTTGGTAAAGGACATCATATGGAAAATTTTCCTTATGTTTTTCTGTTCTGGCAGGAACAGCTGATAGACTCCCTGCTGCAGTGCAGGTGGACATACACAGAGCTGTCCTTCTCCTTCCTCACCAGTAGGTACATGGGATGTGCTGTCTCCCGTGGGCTCAGGAGGAGCCTCACCGCTGCCCTTCCAGATCCCTCGGCAGCAGCAGTGACTGTTGGGTTACCTGCACCACAGCCAGTGGGAGCACAAGGGGTCAGCAGGCTGGTGCTGTTCTGAATTCCAAGGTAAGTTTATGAAAACACAGATAATAAAATATAGTACAAATCTAGTTTTTGGGAAAATGGTGGGATAAAGCTGATACAGCCTAAGACACTATGGTATTCACAGTGAAGATCACGTGATCTGTGGTAGCACCACAAACATCAGCTGTCCTGACTTCACATTCATGTCCTCAGTGTGCATCTGTCTCTTTTTGAGATGACATTAGAATTTTTTGCTGCCACATTCAATTTCTTACCAGGTTGTTTTGAGCTCTTAATGCTTCCATCTGTGAAAGCTGTAGAGTTCATTCAATCCCCCAGCTGGAGGGAAGGTTCCACATATCTGTGGGACATCTGTAGGTGACAAGTACAAACTGGAGCAGAAAGAAAGACTGGGTAGGGTTAGGAAGTGCAGGAGCTCCATGGCTTCCAGAAGGTCTGGTGCTCAAAGGATGCTACAAGCAAGAGCAGCTACAACTGTTGCGACTCTTCTCAGCAGAGTTTTGAAATGTGAGCAACCTGAATAAGATGTCTACTAAGCAAAAAGGAAAATAAAAAAAAAATGGTGGTGGACCTGGACGTCAGGAAGCTCCTAGCACGAGGAAAGAAAACACACAAAGAGCTCCTCTAAGCAGGAAGAACAAAGAACAGCAAAGTCTTGTGCAAGGGGAATATGGAGACTCTGGCAAAAGTAAAGGGGAGGTGGGACATGGAATCTCTCATGGCTTTCAGCAGCAACAGCCTGAGCCTCAGCATCTGGGGACTAAGTCACCCTTGAGTCAGAACAACCACATTTGGTTAAAATTGTACTTTGCTGTTGTAATCCATGTCATGCTGTTCAGTACTGCTGACTTGTTTGTGTCATCTGCCCAGTAAATTACTGACTGGAAGCTTCTCTTTCAATACAGATATTCCTTGTCAGCCACTGTGGGTTTTACTTTTGAGGTAGGGGACTTTTTTGGTAACAATTTAGGTCCTTTAGTGCTGCCAAATAATCTTTCCTTCGATCCTGTGATGCAGCATGTGGTAGAGCACTTTCTGCAGATTACAAGGTGCTCAGGGACACAAAGGTGCTCAGCTGTACAAAGGGCAAAGACATAGTGATAAAATACAGGCAGATTCCATTTAATGATCTCTCAAAGCTCCTGAACCCAAAAGACAAAAGGAGAAAAATGCATTTAATGTCTAGGGGATTTGCATGCTGTCAATCTTTAATTAAGGTATCCGAGATAAAGTTCACCCTTGCAAGACAAGGCAGCAGAATGGGCACCTTGTGAACAAGGAGCTGTGTGAGAGCAAAGGGCACCTGGACTCACAACAGCTCAGTCCAGCACTGGAGGTTTCACTTCAAGCACAGGACAGCTGGAGGAAAGCAATGCTTTGGGCTCCTCCTGCTCCTCAGCTTGTGGTTGTGCTATTATTACTGACTGGATTGAGCTGTGACCCAAAGCACCATGAAAAAAAGAGGCAGAAAAGAGCCACTTACGATGAGCAGTAAGTACCATTGCTTGCAAATGCATTTGTTGGTATGGTGGCCTGTAACTGCTGGTAATGGGGACAGAATGGCTTTACTACAGCCCTATTTTACATACTGTTTGGCAGATATATGTAACTAAATTATGTCTTTATTTTCTTTTTTTCCAATACACAACAGGCCTCGTTTATCCTCTGAGCAGGGTAATTTAGTGTTCCATGCTGGCTCCAGCAAAAATATTGAATTTAGAACTGGACCACTGGGGAAAGTAAAAATTAATGAAGAAGACCTTGCAGAACTTTTTAGTCAGGTGATATAGTTATTTTCCCTTAATATATTTTCATTTTTGGTTCTACATATTAATAGTTAAATTGTTTTCACAAGTGTTTGATATGTTTTGTATTTTATTTTATATTATCTGTATCAGCAGTCTAATATGAAAGTAAGCTATGGCAGACTTGTAAAGTAATCATGTCATCACTGACGATAATGAAAAGATTAAATTGTGTATGTAGTAGAGATCTCTGTATTTAAGTGAACTTTATAATAGTAAAGTTATGCAAGGACTAAACTTTCCTAAGCTTTTGAAAAGTCAAAGTTTGTTTCACATTATCTCTATTGTTTAACTTTAGGTTAGAGAGAGTAGCACAGAGATTCAAGAACTTAAAAAATCCAGTGGTGCCTTGCAGAATGTATCCCAGCAGATTACTCTGCTGACCTCCAAGGTGAGCCATACCTTCATGTTATCCTCCTCCAGTATTCCCACATTTCCATTCCTTACACTGATTCATTTTAGTATTTCTGCACCCAGTTTAGGGAACTGGAGCAGAATCCCTATTTAATACCAGCCTGGAGTCTGTGTTTAATTTTGAAATATTTACTCAGTAACTCTGTAGACAATGGAAATATTTCTGTAAATCCCCCCAAAATTTCCAGTTACTGTGATTCTTCTTTGTTCATTGTCAGCATCTGTATTGACTAAATCCTCTAATATTTGTGGATGAATTCTGGAAATGGACCATATATATTTTCATAGTTGTTACACAGGCATCCCATTCCATAGATGAAATGGGCTGTAAGGGTTTGCAGTGGAAAGAAAAGATCAATGCAGTTTTGTCACTTCCCTGCTCCTGAAAGTTTTTTTCCATGAGAAAATTTTTAAATGATTGCCTGATTTAAGAGTCTTTTGTTACAGTGTTTCCACAAGTTCCTTATAGGAAAATATTTTTACAATGCAAGAGACCTTCCTTTAGGGAAATTGTGCTAATAGGTATCCATGGTATCCATCACATTTTCTGATTCAGTGTCAGCTTGCTGTTTGTGGTTACAGCCCACTGAGATGTGTAGACCATTTTCTTGGCCTTCAGTGCTCTGTCCCAGACCTCCATCCTTGTCACACATTTGGGTCCTTGAGGACCCAAACAGTCCCACAGGAATATTCATGTGCTCTGTTTTCAGCACCTGAACATATCTTTGCAAGATTGAGTCTTGCCTTATGGATCCAAGCTCGGACATATTTAAGCTGTCATTTTCTGAACAGCCAAACCCACCAAAATCTCAGTGAATGGGGCCTCATTTGGATCTGACTGTCACCTGGTTTCACATACCAGCTATTCTCTTTTCTCAGAGGAAAATAATTTTGTGAACTTACCAGTGTCCACCAAGTACCTCTGTGGTCATTCTCATACTATGCACAATGTAATTCACGTTTCTTTTGCAGATCCTGAGCCTCGATAACAAACTTCAAAGCTTACAGCTGGTAAGTAAATGGGAAGCAAACTAGAGATCAGAAAAGAAAATCTCAGCCCCAAGTAAATAAAGTGAGGTTTCAATGATTAAACAGCTAAATGATTTATTTCCTCTCCTGCATTCCTCAGGAAAACTTTTTTTGGTAACAGAAGGTTAAAAAAGCACCAAGATTTGTGGAGGAGGTGATATGCCTTCTCACAAAATATAAACTGTGTAGGAGACTGCATTTCTTAATGGAAAAACAGTTGTACATCCAAGAACAACAAGTAGATACCAAGGAGAAGTGAACTTTTCCTTCACTGGTCTGTCAAGATAAAGACCAGAAACTCAGACTGGATTTTTATTGTACTGGAATGAAGTAAGTTTCAGCTGTCACCTGCTTCTCAAGTGAGCTTGTGACAAGCCACACCTACAGTGCCAGTAAAAACAGTTGTCAGAAGAAATACCTATGGAATCAAAAAGACAAGATAACCTTCCATCTAGACTCCCAGTCTGCTGCTGAAGATAATATTTACTTTTTTCAGGGCTTTTCTCATCCTAGTGCTTGGCCATTCTGTGTATAAGCAATCACAGCATCATTATTTTGTACAGGATAAGTGCAATAGCTCAAAACCTTTACAAATCAACTTTGCTGAGAAAAAAATGGAGAGGGAATACAAGAAAGAACTGGGGAGGGGGGGTGGGTGGGGGTGGGAAAGAAGGTTTGTATTGAAAATAAATGCTAATGGAACACCAGCTAAGCAGAAATCTCATTTTCTACTCTTTTCTGGCATTTTAGGACATCCAGAGGAGAGCCTGCAGTAGTAACCCCTGTAAGAACTCAGGGACCTGTGTAAACTCACTGGATGGTTTCTTTTGCCTCTGTCCCAGCAACTGGCAGGTGAGTCTTTAGCCTCCTCGACTACAGAGTATGCATTTCAACTGTAAGACTGCATCTAGCTTAGAGTGGTTGCCACAAAGCACAGCATTTCAGGTTGCTCAGGGTAGAGTGAGATCAGCAGAGAAGCAGAGCAGCAGTATCACTCACTGGCTGGAGAGCTACATGTTTGCTTCTCAAAAATATCAATATATATGTGTAAAAGAAAGAAGCCCAAAGCATTGGGCCAAACCCTGCGCTGCTACATGCAGGCAGTGGCCCATGAAGTCAGTGATTCTTGGCAGTTCCCACAGCAGAGAATTAGCCTGGCTTTTGCTGAGCACTGAAATGAACTGCGTGCTTTGCTGTTGACCTTACACAAGGAGAGAGAGAGACTGGGGGAAGGGATGGATAGTTATTCAGTCTTAAACAAGTAAGACAAACTGGGGGTGTAAATAATCAGTGCCATTCTGAATATTTTAAATCCAGAGACTTTACTAGCAAATGCTTTAATGGTGCTATTATGTGCACCAGAGATGGAAATTATGCATCTTCTTCTCAAAGGATTTCAACTTAAAATTTATCCCAGCGAGATTTAGGTCAAAATTTATAGGGTTTCCTGATAGAAACAGTTTATAAGAAAATTTTCTGAGTCTTTTTCTAGTTGGAAAGAGAGGGGATGATAAAAATGTGCTGTTCATATGTTTTCTACATCTGAGATATTTTATCCCCATCTGACTGATAGCAAGGGTCACAGAAACACAGCTGAAAAATAAAGTTTTGTTATTGTGTTTCATACGAGAATCTGTGTTGATAACAGCCCATGGTTTGTATATCTTTGAAAACTATATTAAACATTGGGTCCATGGTTTGCTTCATTTCTCAGTTATTTGGAAAATAAACTGGTTTTCCATTTCATCTTAGGGCCCCCTGTGCTCAGTGGATGTTAATGAATGCCAGATTTTTGCTGGAACAGCTCTAGGCTGCCAGAATGGAGCCACTTGTGTGAACACACCAGGCAGCTACAGGTAACTTCTCAAAACTAGACACAAATATCCCATGTAGAATACTCCGCTATTTTTGTACCCCATATCATGTCTGCAGCACAAGTCCTAGAATTAAGTCTGTTTAATATTGGTGCACTATAAGCCCTTGCAGTCTGGGAACAAATAAAATCCTTACTGCACTTTACACTGAGCCCACTGCTGACACAAAAAGGCCTCCAAAGCCATTGCCTGCTTTGACACAAGAGGAGCAGCAGGAACCAGATCCATCACACAGCCATGCTGGGGGAGAAGGCTGCAAATTGAGGACTGGCTCCAGTGACCCAGCCCCCTGTTGTAGGTGCAGCTGCTTCAATGGAAATTTCCTGCACCATGGGGTGTAGCTGGGGCACTGAGAGGCTCCTGCTGGGCTGTAACCAGCACTCACACACGAGCCCACAGAGCACAGCCACCTTACCATCCCTCTGCTATCACCTACCCCTTGACCCCTTGAGATCAAAGGGAGATGGAGGACGAGATGAGGGAGGTGATCACCCTTGATCACTGCCATTCCCAGCGCACTCATTTGGTCAGAGCAGGGTGCTGATAACACCAAGATCATGGGTTCAATCCCCATGCAGGCCCTTCACTAAGGCTTGGATTTGATGGTCCTTGTGGGTCCCTTCCGACACAGAATATTCTGTGAAATCAAAAACAATTCTGTGAAATGCCTTCATCCCCTCCAAAAACACGGGCCCTGCTGAGACAGCAGCCGAGCAAGGAACGCACAGTGCTGCCAGGCAGAAAGGGAGAAGTGCAGTCTGCAACCAAGGGGTGCCTGGGCTGCCTGTGTGCTGGGCCCCACACACGTGAGGCCTCTGGAGCATATTCTTCTCTGGCTGCTCTTGCTTACAGGGCAAGCCAGCCTGAACATTTTGTGTCTCATTCTCCAAAATGTCAAATAATCTGCTAAATAAGTAACTTTGACATATAATACAAAGCTACCCCTGTGCAATGGGAACAAGGACACTGGAGAGCATGCTACAGCTTTCTGCAAAGTATTTTCTCTCCTGCTTCAGCATAGAAATCTTAGCCCCCTCAAATATTTGCTTGATGTAACACTGGCTTATAGTGCTTTGTCAGTTCTTGGAAGAACCTCAAACAAAGTTCTCCTGTAGTGCTCCTCATGCTTCAGCATTAACACAGAGTCTGCTGAGGTGTCACTGGTGTGTGATACTTCTGTAAGCTTTAATTTGATTTTAAAGGATGTTTCTAGCTTGTCTGCAACAGATATTTGTCAAGGAAACAACACACAAAGCAATTTGCCTTTATTTGTTTCTTACTGTGCTCAGAGAGGTACAGGTGTGTGACTAAATTAAGGTTTAAGGTCTGCTGTTCTCACAAGTGTTGTCACTGTGTTAATACAAGTCATGATTCCTCAGATTCTTTTCCGGTGTACTGCTTGCCCTCCTTGGTACTTGCTGAATCAATGTTTCATGAAATGAACTAAGACCTCTTCATAAATCATTGAGACCTTAATATTACTGTTTTGCATCACACACTCGGGATTATTGCATAGTCCCTTTCCCAAGTTCATTGTACTATCTTTAGTCTCACTTCACATATTTTCTTACTTATTTCTGAGTGCTCCCCAAATGCTAAATCCATCCCAAGGCAGAGCATGACCTCTATTTTCAGCAACTGTGAGGACATTGCTGCTAAGCTTTCTGGGGCTCAACAGCCCAGGTCACCACACTAATGCTCTGGCATAGTTATCTACACCATTGTGGACTGCAGGGAAAGAAAAGGATAATATCTGACTTTCCATAGCCTGCAGAGATAATACCAGGTGATTGGAAGTACTGGATTAGGCACCATGAAATGGAACATAATGCAGTCTTCACCCCTTGTTCATATTCTTTATCTGCATGGTTTTCCTGTAATTCAAGAAAGTTGAAATATGAGGGAAAAGAGCAGCTATCCAGAAACACCTTCCTCAGTCAGAATCTCAAGGGAACATTGTATCAGTTGGACGAAAGGCTGTGAAAGTCCCCAAGTCTATCAGACTTCTGTGTCACAACCAAAACAACAGGGGCCTCATCACAACATGTGGTTCTGTGAGGGAACCACAGAAGTGCCAAGTAGCAGTGCATCACAATTTGGCTGAAGTGCCTTGCAGTGTGACCTACTTCTGGAAACTCTTCTCTGAGAAACTTCAGATGGGTAGCAGATTAATCTTTGCCAGAGTAGACAGGAGACAGTGCCATTGTTCTCCTCCTTTGGAGACGGTCAGATTGCCTTGTTGTGTCCTTTGAAGTTGAACATGAAGCTCTGAGTGTACTTTAGACATATAAAAGTCATCTGGTTCCCTGTCCTGTTGCCTCTGTGCTTGCCCAGGCTGAGCTGCTGAACTGATGGGAAGGTGTTGTTCTGCTTGCTGTCTCTTACAATAATGAACACGCTGTCTTGCACTGCAGACTGCAGTTAAGCATTAAGCTGTTGTGGGTTTTTGAAGCCTAAGTTCATGTGGGTTGCTTGTCCTGGGTGTACTCTTCAGTTACCTGCAATTGGCTTATCAAACTGCTATTTCAGCTGAGCATGTGACATGGTGGAAAGGACAGCAGCAGCTTATTTTATATAAATTGCTTCAAGGTCCAGGTCAGCTGCACTAAAATACCCTGATTCCAATTCTGCAGAGAAATGCTTTTACAAAGCACTTTTCATTAGGCAGCTTAAAAGCAATCCAAGAAGCGTGTGTACCTGCCATGTCTCTGCAAGCTACAGACATTGAGCACAAAACTTGAATCCAAATAAGAGTCTCAAAGTCATTTTATTGAGAAGCTAATGATCTGATAGGAGGTTTTCTGTACATTTATATCCCTTTCAGTTGTATTTCAGATCCTCACATTTTGTCTATGTGGAAATAAGGAGCCAGAGAAAAGGGAAACATTATCTGATGGCTTAGAAGTTCCCAGTTTCAGTTCCACCACATATGTATAGTGCTGTAACTAAGCTCTGCCCCATAAATAACAATATGATGCATGTGACAGCTTTCAAACCAGATCCTCCCAGCAGAATGCCTTCTTTCAATCCACTGCTTTGTTCTTCCCACCCCACCAACCCCAAATGCCACCTCTTGCCCACCACACATCCCTAAAAGCTGAGGTGCTGCTGTGACAGCAGCTGCCCATTGTTGTGGTGTGGGGGTGAAAGTACCCCGCTGTCTAGGACAGGCCAGACATGGCATTTCTGCATATTGCTAGAGGTGGGATTTTAGGCACCAGGCATCATATGATGGTCATAACTGAAAAAGGAAGTTTGGGCGCTCTTTGACTGAAGTGGGGTTTCCATGCCCATATTCTATTTAAGTCTTATGTTAGACTTTTCCTTTTTTCTGGATTTGTGCTTATGAATGTAACAAAAGGCTGTAGATTCTTCCATAGGGCCAGTCAGTCATGAACGTACACAAGTCTCAAATGATTCTTGAGTCTCTGCTGAACGGGAGATTTGCCTCTCTGCATGATTATTAGCAGGATTGTCAATATAGGAAAATACATGTATTTTGTAAGGAACACCCCATAAAGTGGAAAATGGCAATGAATAATCTTTAACAGCGGTAGAAAGACAAAATTTTGATTTTTCTTTCCACTTTCACTATTAGCTGCTCCTGTACTCCAGAAACCTATGGGCGTCACTGTGCCTTGAAGTTTGATGACTGCCAGGAAGGATCTGAGAGGCTCTGTGGGCATGGCCTCTGCGTAGATCAAGAAAGGGACCAGCCCAACAGGGTAAGGAACAATGTACAAACCTCAGCATTCAGCACAGCATGAATAGGCAGCAAATACTGCTGAGCGTGGCAAAGCTGCATAGCACGAACTGCTGCTGAAAACAAGAAAGGCCACTATACCACATAACAGCCTCTCCGTTGTGCCACGGGGGGCTGAAAAAATCAGAAATGTCTTATGTCTTGTTAGAGGTACTTGTCACAATATTAGATCGATTGCTCCATAGGGAGTTTGGGAATATTTTTTTAATCAGTTGAAGTCTTATTTGAAATATAATATTTTTACTGTTTATTATTTTGGGAGTTCTAAGTTGCTAGAATATTTTACTGCTTAAATGACTGAGAAGGACAAACATCATGAATCTTATTTTTCCTGGGAAAAGTGGCACATTAGTGGCACATTAGTGGCACATTAGTGCCAGGGGCCTGAAAGCTGCCAGGGCTGCATGGTGATTGTGTGGCTGCTGCTGCTCACATTTGGTGCTCCTCAGTGTCAGTTGGATATGGGGTCTGACTCCAGGCCCAATCTTTCCAAACATCTGCACTGGATAGATGCTAGCACACACTTGAGTGCTCTTCTGGAGCAAATCAGCTCATTCCATTTGGGCGAGAATCTGGGTACAGGGTGCTCACTCCAAAGCGACAAATGGACCATGCCAGCTTTGGCTCTTTCCACTCAGAGCAGCCCTCCAAAATAACTCAGCCAAGCTTGTGCTTCTTAATATTCCTGTACGCCCATGCACCATTCCAGTCACAGCACATATTTTTTGTGCTTTGCTATAAAATAATTTCTTTGCTTAATTTTTAGAAGTTTCAAAACTCATCACTTATTTTCTGCCCACTTTCTGTTGAGAAAGCTTTTCAAAAGGGTTCAGTGTTGGCTTAACAGTGTCTGCTCCTGTGACGATCAACAATAAAGCTCCCATTAGCTTTAATTGGACCAAAGCTAGATAAATGCTGAAATCTGGCCATTAGTAAAGTTTACTAGAGAGAAAAATGTTTTCCTGAAAGAAAACATGTATTTGCATTTTAATGTCAGTGCTGCACATTGCATAGACTACTGAATAATTTGATTAAAAGAAAACAGCCAAGATGATTTCAAGTTGCTTACAATGATCTCTTTGCCCTGGTTAAAAAGCAAGTTGATGACTTTTAATTATGTTTACGTACAGCTCATAATTGATCTTATTTTCTCTGGGAGCTTAGGAGTAAATTACAGATTTCTTTTATGAATCTAATGAATGAGCCTGAGTTGCTTCCATAATCTGAAAAAGTAAATTCAGAGGAAGAAATAGACTGAGAAAACTACTGAAACAACTTACAAAACAAAACATACAAGCCATGTAATGCTCTGAAAATTTCTTGCTATAGTTTGAAAGTCATTTAATGAAATGAACTCCTCCTGCCTTTTTCTTGACTATTGCAAATGCCTTAAACATGCAATGTGATGTTTTCTGTGGCAGCCCAAGTACCACTGTATCTGTGACGCTGGCTGGATGTCCCCTCCTGGCAGTCCTGCTTGCAGCACTGATATAGATGAATGCAGCCTCCCTAATCCTCCGTGTTCACAGGATCCACTTGTGCAGTGCTACAACACTCTAGGCTCCTACAGATGTGGTCCCTGCCCCACAGGTATCTTGTCCTTCCATGCTCTCAGGTTGGATGGGGTCAGAGGTACTACTGCCTGTGTATCATAAGCACAGACACAGGATGCAGATGAGCATAACTCCAGGAAATGCTTTGGTCTGTGTTCTAGGGAATAAATGCAGGTTGTGTTTTATATGGGTAACACAGGCAGTGGAGTCTAATGAACGATTTATCTCATCCTAAACTGATCATTCAAATAGGTCTCATGTCCACAGGTACCTTCACGTCCACCATCACATCCTGTCACCTTCACATAATACGTCTGCAGTACTTTTATATCTGTATGTTTCCTGCCCTAAGGCAATATAAAAGTCTGATTGTTCCCTCAGACCATATAACCTATGATTACTCTTCCTGAGCTGAGCAGGTGGTGTCTATAGGAGAAGTTTTTAAAATGTTTAACTGAAGTTTCAATAAAGCTTTGCTGCAAAATGTATATACATGCACTAGACCAGACCAGAACTGCATCCTCTTTAGGTAAAAGTGTGTTTGAATCTGAAATATCCTGAATACAGTTAAAATAAAACATTCTTGTACTCACATCTCCACCCTGTTGTGTTTGAAACCTAATTTTCAGACCAGTATTAATTTTAATCAGTTATGAGAGAGACAGGTCTACTCTTGTGTTAATGAAGTGCAATTCAGTTGTACTCTATGAAAAGATTTGGTCAAAGAAACCAAAAAGGCCAGGCATTTTATTTCTGATGTCTTTTCTGTGCTGCTTTTTAGGCTGGCAAGGAAATGGCTACACTTGCCAAGACATTGATGAATGTGCAAGTAATAATGGAGGCTGCTCAACTGTACCGATGGTCCAATGTATCAACACAGTTGGATCATTCCGCTGTGGGCTCTGTCCACCAGGTAAAATAGATTTCTTGTTGATAATACTATGGAAGGGCTTAAAAGATGAAGATTCAACACATACCAGCCTGTTTTGGTGTAGATTTAAGAAGCTGAAAATTTGTTTTATACAAATATCACATACACAATACTGTAATACAGAATGCAGAGTCCAACCAAGTATATGCAAACTGCTTCAGCTATTAATGAACATTGTATAGAGAATGCCTTTAAAGAGGATCTTCTGAAATGGATTTCTCTTGTACTAGGTAGCTGTTTTCAGTGTTATAGCCTTGATTTGGTGAAGTACTTCCTTTACAAGATCATTAATGCAAAACAAGGATTGCATAATTATGGTAGTAATTTCATTGTCTGGATTAATTGAAGGAGTATCCTGTGTGCCATAAATCACAGACTGTATTGTCTGCAGTAAAAAAAAAGCCTTGATAATTGTCACGCTCTGAATGCTGTCTGTGGAGGCAGTGTTTCCACTGCAGTACAGCTCAAGCAGTGGAAGTTGCAACTTAGGTCTTTATAATTTATGCTTTATGATTTAAAATGCTTTCTGAAATGTATGGGATCAATACTAGAAATATAGCAGGAAAAAGTCTTTCTAATTGACTTTTTGATTGCTATTTAAATGGCAGTAGACTGCAGGTAAGGAAGACTCCCAGTTACTGAGTGCTGAAGGGATATCACCATGCTGGAAATGTGGCCTCAGACTCAGGTCTGGCCATAAGGAGTTGTGCTGCAGGGCTTAGGTCCTCCTGAACGTCCTGAGAGGATCTGGGTGTTGTGTTTGAGGTCCAAGGGCTGCTCTGGTGTGCAGGAGGAAAAGATCTGGATGTGATTAGGGCTGACTGGGGGCAGATGTGTAGGGAGGGCAAGACATGGTGGCTGAGAGACATGGGTTTCTATGGCCTCACTGACTTTACCTATATTTGACATACACTAATATATCTTTTTCTTCCACAACTATGGAAGGATTTGTTTACAGTCAGAATCCACCCCTGCAGTGAAGGAGCCACAATGAATATGCCAGGTTTTACTTCAGCAGCTATCTCAATTCATTCTTTTTAACTGCAGAAGACTATGATTTTACACCATTAATTAGTGTTTTGCTCACCAGTTGATTGTTTTACTGTCAATTCTCAAAGAAAATAGTTTGTTACAGACTAACTGAAATTTACCTCTAAACAGGTTATGAGGGAGATGGACTAACGTGTACCCAGGTTGATATCTGCTCAATAAATAATGGAGGGTGCCATCCTTTGGCTACTTGTACGTCATCTCCAGGTATGATGCTTTCTTAAAGACTGTAAGATAATATCAGTGTGAATCTCAAGGAGGGCCTGGTTAAGATAAATCCACTTTATCCTGGTTAGGATAAATCCATAACAACATATCTGGATTGCAGCTCCTTTGCCATAGTCAGTTTTGCTTCATGCAAAGGATTTTACAGTCAGGTTAGCTAAAGCCAGCAGACTTTTTCACAAACACTGACAGAAGTAGATTTAGGCTCCAGCAAAAAGACTTTATGCTTAAACTGTGGAGACATTCACCATTTCTCTTTGATGCAGTTTTCCAATTATACAGCTGCTTTTAATAGTCCCCTTCCCATAAATACCCTTCAACTACCCCACCACTTCCCATGAAGGTGACCTTGGACTCTGTGCCCATAAAAAAACAGCACTAAGGCTCTTTCCATGTTTAAACTGGGCACTGACCAGGGAAGGTGTCAAAAGATCAAGTAAGTTAGAATTATATTAAGATTCTCCTTCAAAATGTCAAGGACATTTACAGACATTGGTATTGTCATTGTAACAGAATTATGTTCTATGTCTTGTCTTATCTCCTAAGGGCCCATGGCATTTTGTTCCTGCACATCTGGCTTCACTGGAAGTGGATATGGGCCGAACGGGTGCTCTCCTCTCAGTGATATCTGTCAGCTGCAAAACCCTTGTGCAAATGGGCAGTGCTTGGTAAGTGCTGGGCTCCTCACACGTAATGACAACATTGTGTAGTTACAATCGGCCAGGGAGACTTGGTGAGACTGAAGCCTGAGTGCAGACACACTACTGGGAATGAGGCAAAGTCAGTGGGGATTGCAAGATCAAAGGATATACCTGAGGAAAGCAAAGTGAATTTCAGGGCACACAAACCATTTCTTTGTGTGTGAAGTAGAGGTAGCAATCTTGGCACTAATGGCCTGAGAAATGTATTTGGTAGCCCATGCTAGCCGATGGAATGCTCGTACTGATGGGACAGGACTGTTCTTGGTGGCACAAGAAAGTAATTTACCACCCTGGATCATGGAGGAATTACCCATGATAACAGAACCAGTACCTCTGCTGACCTTCAGAGTGTTAATATCCAGCAGAGTTAGTTATGAGTTCCTAGTGTGATCTTGTGAGAGCACTCCTGGAGTCTCAGGCTGTTTATATGAACGTGGCAATGATGTTTCAAAGGAATTGGTTTCACT
The DNA here is from genome assembly GCF_026979565.1 of Vidua chalybeata. Lineage (NCBI taxonomy): Eukaryota > Metazoa > Chordata > Aves > Passeriformes > Viduidae > Vidua > Vidua chalybeata. The sequence goes on from NC_071530.1 coordinate 20,591,629, forward strand.
GATGGTAACCAAGTCTTTTGGACTCAAACTGATTGGTGGTATGAATTCATTCTCATTCACAGTCAACATTTAGTTTGTCCTCATGGGCCCTGTGAAAGGTTTTTTGTCTTCCTTAGTGAGGCGTGCTGTGCCCTGGGAAGTCTGTGCTGCAGAGCTGGGGATTTTGTTGTGGAGGATGTTTATGATGGTGATTTTGCCAAAATATTCACAAATGCTAAATTTTTTGTTCCGATAGAGTCTTTTCCCATTTATCCCCATTAGGCTGCAGATATTCTCCTTTTGGTTGTCCCTGGAGGAACAGGGAAAATGAGACATAAGATATGGATTTGGCAGTGTTAGGTTAACAACTGGATTTGATGATCTTATGGGTTTCCTCCAAGCTGAATGTTTCTATGATTCCGTGGTGTATTACCTGTTGCTTTTTCCACTTTCTGTGTGAAATGTAATGGTCTTCTCACTTACACCCCACTCCTCCTCAGCATTCCTTGCTCTCTATTCTGTAGGTATCTACTGTGTCTTCACTCATATTTGAAGATATTTATAGGGCCTGTTGTGCCCAGATCTTATATACTTTTTCTGACTATTTAGCTCATTTTAGTCAATCTATTAAAAGATATGACATCTTTCCCTAAATATATCCTAACATAAAACAGTGGGCAATCATGGCTACAAATTAATACCTGAAGATAATAACACAGATATTTAAGTAATGGGAATACAAAAGCATGTAATAAAATAGAGAAACAGCAGAGCTGTATTTGGCCAGCATAATGACAGAGGAAATATAATTTCAATTAAGTATCAGGCAATGCAGATAAGAAAACACTTTCTAAAATAACATTCAGAGCCCTAAATACACATAAAACCCCACTTCCATCATACTAAAAATCTCTTTGGGACACAGAGGACATGAATAGGTAATGGAAAAGCAAATAGAGAATGCAATACACTGATTGTATGCCATCAAAGATGGGATTGTAGTCTGTACCTGGGACCATGTTCTGCTTCACCTTTAAAGATTGTGTCTATAAAACAAGAGATATAAGGTAAGAGAAGATATGAAATTAAAACAGTTACAGATATGGAAAGACTTAATTATATGGAGAAGTAGTACAGGTTGCAACAATGGAAATGGAAAAGAGACATATAGAATAAGGAATAAAGCTGAAAAGGTGTTGAAATTGTTCCCCTTTAACATTCCTTGGGATGAAAACAGAAGTTAACAGCCCACATAACTGCAGCACAGACTTCCTGGAGAAAGGTCTTGAGAGAAATTACTTATAAACCAGTTATCTTGCCTTGCTATTTATAAGGTTCAGTTAATATGATTGACTTGATTCTAGCATGATCAAACAGTTTTCTGAATGGCTAAAAGGGTACAGATTTTGATTTTTAAGAAAGTAATTTGAAAGAGCCTTGCTAAGAAATAACTTAATAGAAAAACCCGAAGAGATAGATAATCTAATTAGGTTTTATGTTTATTTTGGTATTCACCAGTGACCACCGAGGCCAGAAAAATCCAAAGTTTTTATTTCTTTATTCCAATATTTCCTCATAAAATAAGTGTAAACATCAGTTTTTCTGGTGACTCGGTTGATTTCTTTAAGTATTCATGCTTATATTTATTTGATGTGTTTATATCTGCAGGCAATGATCTCTGGCTATTTCTGCCTGTGTAATGCAGGCTGGACAGGCCCTAATTGTACAGAGAACATTGATGAATGCATCAGCAACCCGTGTCAGAATGGGGGGACCTGCACTGATGGGGTCAATGGCTACTCCTGCGAGTGCACCAGCGCCTGGACAGGACCACAGTGCCAGACTGCCCAGCAAGGTACAGCCAGAACCTCCTCCCCCTCCTTCCCTCCTGGGAAATGGCACAGCGGGCTTCAGCAAGTAGATGCTCGATGCATGGCATTAACATGTGAATAAGAACTGAGTTATGATGTGAAAAACAGCCCTGTGTTTGGTGCATTAGAGGTCCCAACCCAAATTCCCTCCAAGTCAGAGTTTTCCATGAGCTTTGTTTATAGCTGTTTTGTTTAGCAGTAGGAACACAACAGTGAAGTTGATCTGCAGGCCCACTGGCCTTGGCTAGATGCCAGACATCCTGAAATCAGATCTCTGTTCCCGGGAAAGTTGTCTGGAAAGCTGGTTGGGAAAGAGGATCCAGTATAAGGAGAACAAAAGAATATATTGACGTTTCTCTTTTGTGCATATTATTTCATCCGTTATGAAGCTGAAAGGTCCTGATGTTCTTAGTCAAGAGGAAAAGCCAGAAAAGGTTTTCAAACAGAAATGTAATGAAAGAAATGTTAGGCATGAAAATGGGGGACTCTCAGTTTCATACTGATTGCAAGGTTTTCCCTTTTCCTCCTAATATAGTTTCTTCTGTTTGTTTAAGAACTTTTTTTCTCATTAATTTTAATTAAACAAGGTCAGGATAGCATTCCAGGGAGTCCAGTGTCCCTGTGACAACAGTGGCTCATTTTTACTGTTGATTGCTAAGAAGAAAGCAAATTACATTTTAATGTAATACAGTATGTAAAACTGATCCCCTGTGAAATCCACTCTATTTTAGAACTATTTTAGGCTTTTTTTTTTTATTTTCCTGAAGTATCTAACTAGTAATGTTTTATTATGATTAATTATTAATATTTTATTATTAAGTCCACAGGGGAAAAAATTATTTTTAGCCATTCATAATGAAGGGATAGAAACCCAATTACTTATGCAGTAAGGAATCATAGTGTACCACCTGTTCTTTTAGTTTTTAATCAAGGAAAAAATGATGTATATTCTGACATGATCATTTTGAATTGGGTTGAAAAAAGGTGAGATGTTTTAGACAGACATTTCAAATAAAATTACATTCTTTTTACCACTTCTTGAAACAAAACAGTTTGGTGAGAGTTGGCTATTTCTTTAGAATCAGTTCAATGTTAAACTGAAGGTGCTTGGTGCACACTGTAGCTATATGTGCATTGTATTTTGCTGCTATACAGGCATATTTGTCTGTAGCTGTTTGGGGTTCCCAGTTCTTAGTTCCCATGCATTGAATGATTCAATGAGAGAAGAGACCATGGTATATGATGAGAGGGATTATCAGGCCCAGAAATTTGACCAAAAAGGATAAACAGAACCATACAACTTCCTGAGGACAACGTCTATGATGTACCACTTCTGAGAAAGACAATTTTACATCATCTTAACTTCAAAATGTAAAATGTTATTTCATTGAAGTGGAAAATTTAGAGATTCAATCTGGAGGTATCCTTTTGGAAGCAAAGCAATTTATGGACACCATCATGAGACAGAATCAATATCTTTTGGCAGTATCCACATGTTCCAACTTATACTCTGTTCTTTTTCCAAGAACTATTTTTCTTTGGGGGAATTTGTGCTTTTTTCCACTTGAGAGGAAGTCCTAAACATCCTTTTATAGAGGTATTTTTCAACATTGTTTTAAATGTTTAAGAAGAAAAAGATATGCAAAAAAGAAGTTAGGTTTTGGTTTAGTCTGTAGAGTAATAGCACAAAATTTGTTTCATTTTCTCTCTCTTTTTGCAGTTTGTGGAGGATACCTCTCAGGCTTGAGGGGGACTTTCAGTTACCCTAACAACCCAAACAGCCAGTGGTACAGCAGTGAGGTCAGCTGTGCTTGGGTTATTCAAACTACTCCCAACAAGGTAAAATAGAGTTCAGGTTAAAGAAACCCTCAGTAGGGTAGTAGGATCCCTCAGCTTATCAGAGCAAACATGACTGTCTTCATGCTACATGTGTTCCCATGCTGTGATCCAATGCCCTCAGAATAAATAGTTTTTCAAAAGAATAAATTTTAGATCCTTACAAACCTTCAGGCTCCTTAGCCTAAGGATTTGCGTGGGTTAGATTTTCCAATCTTTTTCTAAGCAGCTGAGGGTTATAGTTTATTAACCTACTCCAGCCACAATGCTCTACATTGCTTTAGAATGTGATCTATGAATAAATGCATGAGAAAAGCTCTGCTCTGATGGGCTCCACAGGTGGTTCCTGAGCTAAGTGAGTTGGTCAGAGCCTGATGCTGACAACACCAAGGCTGTGGCTTTGATCCCTACGTGGCCAACTCTTCATTTATGACTTTGACTCGATGATCCTTCTGGGTCCCTTCCAGCTCAGACTATTCTGTGATTCTGTGACCCCAAAACAATTTCATGTTTCTGATCTCTGACTGCAGAAATGTCGAATGCTTAATTCGTATTGTCAATGGCTTTGTGTAATAACAGCGTCTGATTTTTTTTTAAGGATTAATTTTTAACTGTTGCACACTAATGTATATTCTGATTCTGATCTGCAACTAACAATTCCACTTATATTATAAATAACAACTACAAAATATGCTACTCCATGATTTAGCATTAAATTTCTTACTTGGGATCTAAATATTTGATGTATTTTTGACATTTTGTGGAATGAATTAAGTCATTTTATAAACCAATGCTTAACAGTGGTTTATACAGCATTACATATATATATATATATATATATATATATGTATGTATGTGACATGTCCTCAGCCTTAAGCCTGGGACCTTCTACTGTCTTCAGCAGAGTATATTACAGCACATCAGTGAAGAATCTGAACAAAGTTAAAGCTGTGCATGTCACTTAGTATCCAGAATAGGCTTTAGAGACACTGATTTTATATGGGGGAAACAAGAGCGTTGAATCTTTTAACTCCCATTACCATACTTTCAACCATAGCAAGGGTGAAAAATGCTACTTATCTGATGAAAAAAACTGCCTAGGGAAACCCAGAATAAGGTATTTTATGCTGTGTTTCAAGCTTTACACACGGCTTGAAATTTACACATATATATCTTTTGCACATGCAGGCAAATGGTCTCAATTATTAGTTTATAGAAATAATGCTCTCTCCAGAAAACTTCACTGACTAAATTATCTGTCTGTCTACCTTCTCTCTTTCCTTTTGACCCTTAAAATTCTTTAATATTCTTTTCTGTCCTGGAACATTTCAAGAAAAGACATAAAAGCTCATAGATTTTCGCAGTTGCATGAATACATATATCTGCTCTATAAAGTTTCTACATAGATAGTATCTCAGCAGATGGAGAAAAGAGATTTCTTGTTTTCTTGCTTCTATTAGATTCTACGTGTTACTTTCCCATTTTTCCAACTGGAGACAAGTAATCAGTGTAACTCTGAATTCCTTCAAATCCATGATGGACCTTCAGCATCAATGCACATGCTAGGAAAATACTGTGGCTTCCCAGGTCCTACAGAGCTTCTCAGTTCCCATAACTCTCTGTATTTTTGGTTATACTCAAACCACACCATTACTGGAGGTTTTACTGTTCATTGGGAATCTCAGGATCCTGGTAAGTAGATGAAATGCAAAGCATTTTCAAGGCTTTGGAGTAAAATGGATTACTTATTTCCTTTGATTAGGAAACATTAGGAACAGAAGGACAGTATTTTTCAAGGGAGTGGGGCTGAAATGTAGACATATATATCACTTGAAGATACTTTCAAACTCTAGCTCTAGGCCTCTGCATGAATAGCTTTCTGCTCTTTTTTTAAGGCTGCCTTACACCTCCTGTGAGGAATCCCCCAAAGAGCATGTGTTTATGGGGATGCCATTCATTTAGTCAGTTCTCTTTTATCACAGAAGTATCTGGTACTCCGAGCAAGCAAGTTAATGGTCTGTTTTGCCACTGACAATTTACAACAGCCTAAATGTTCCTGACATGCTAGATTATAGGGAACTGGATTGTAAAGTATCTGTGAGGTTTTTGGTATGATTTATTGTGCATTTCTGCCTGAATTCTTGGTAATGCTAATTGGGTGATTGCTCCAGATTGTGTGGCAATGCATTTCCAGAGATAAACTTCAAATCATCACACATAACATTAAGGTCACTTCAGTGGTCTGTGTATTATCTAGAAACAAAATAGAGCATTGGGTTGTGTCTTGAATGAACCATACAGTAAAAAAAATGTCATTTCCTTATTTCTAGAAATATTTATTGAAATGCTTTGAATATGATTTTTGGTGGGGTTTTTCTTTCAATTGTCATTATGAGATCGATAATTACTAATTGACAAATACAAGTACTGAAAAGTCAAAACAGATATTTTGGAGGAAAAAATAGCACTAACAAAATTAAAAAAAAAAAAAAAAACCAAAGAGAGCAGTACAGATGAGAGATTAAACTAGCTATTCCTGAGGTATGACACATGATGTACCCCTCCCATTCCCAAGTGTTGCACTGATGTTATTTTATTACAGCTATATAAAACAGCCTTACCTGTAATTAAATTTTCCTTTTTCTTTTTTTTTTAATGGAACTAGTCTTTTGATAGGATTAAAAATGGAGACTATTTACAAAGTGCAGAAATTCAGATTAATTTTGTAAATCCAATGCAAACATAGTGCTTCTGATTATTCTTCTTAAGGTATGTTTATCATAACTGGGTAAGAATATTTGGAGTTCTCCTTTTAAAATTGCAGAATTAACTGCAAAATTTAAAGAAAGAAGAAACTTGCTGGTCTGTTTTGCTTGGTCTTTGTTTTTTAATTTATTCTGACCCCAAAGTGGTAGCTAGTTTTGACACTACAGGACAATTCATCTTCTGACCTGACATGTGGTGATAAATACTCTGTTGTTCCATGTCTCTTTCTATTAGAATGTGGTGGTGAGCTGACAGGTACTTATGGCTCGATAAGCTCTCCAGGATATCCTGGTAACTATCCTGTAAACAGAAATTGTTTCTGGACCATCTCAACCAGTCCTGGCCTCCTCATCACATTTGCTTTTGGCACACTGAGCCTGGAACACCATGACAACTGCAATTATGACTATTTAGAGGTAAAGTGTAATTGTGAATTATGACAACATTTTGTGCATATGTTATTATAAAACACAATATTTCAAAACTTTTTTATGTACAGCAGGGGACTACTTGAAAATTTAATCCTAGGTTGAAATGCTCCTTTTTATTTACATATTCCAGCCATCCATACACAATCAGAGACAATAGGACAGAAAGGGGATGAGAACCAGCTTCACTGAAGTCGGTAGAAGTCCTGTGACAAAAAGGATGGGATTCAGGCCAAATACTTGATGGGAAGCTTTCACTTTCGTACAAAGTTCAGTCTCCAAACTCCTTGTCAAATGTCAACCCACAGAGAGTTCATGATCCTTTGGGAAACTATTCAGGAAAAGATATCTAAGACTGATAGATTCATATCGTAGCTCACACAGCCATCCACAACTTGACGTATGAGCTTAGGGCTTTTTGTCGAGTGTGACCTAATGCTTACAGAATTTGCCAATACCTTTTCATGGAAATGAGAAGCCAGTTTGGAATAGCATGTTGTGTGCAATGCAGAGCATGATTTCAAGAAAACAGTTCAACAGTAGATCTCCTGATACTTTTTTTCCCTTTCACAAAACCCTTGATAACTCCTGGCAGCAGCATCACAGCTATGCTGGTGGATCTGTTTCTTGGTTCCTCTGTGTTTGGAGGACACTTCCTATGAGCTTTCCCTCCACCCACCATCCATAATACTTCTGGGGCCTCAGAGATAGCTTAAGGAGTGTTGGAACTGTTCACAACTGGCACATATATGATAATCCTAAATGTTGATCTATCATTGTGTCTAGATTCGAGATGGTCTTCTTCCACAAGACCCTGTCCTTGGTAAATACTGTAGCACTGGATCTCCACCCCCACTCCAAACCACTGGTCCATATGCATTTATTCACTTTCACTCTGATGACTCAGTTACTGATAAAGGCTTCCATATTGTGTATACAACATCTCCTGGTAAGTAAAATACTCAGGATTAAAGGTTGGTCTGTGACATTCTCAAGATAGAGATAACACATGGATGAATGTAATTAACACTTGTTCTTTAATAATATAGTAATTCTTTTTTATTTGCAGACATTGTACAGAGGCGGCTTCAAAAGGAGTTACTGTTCTTATTAATATCTCTTTCTTTTTTTTTTTTCTTAATATAGCAGATCCAAGTTGTGGAGGAAACTTCACAGAGAGTGAAGGGGTTATCACATCTCCTTTCTGGCCTAACCCTTATATCAACAACCAACAATGTGTTTACATTATCCGACAGCCAGAGGATGAAAAAATATTCCTCAACTTCACCCATATGGAGCTGGAGAGTCATAATGGTTGTTCAGCAAATTATATAGAGGTGATTCCCTTAATCAGTTGAGATGAAAGTTTGACTGCATGTGTGTACAAGAGCATGTACTTCTGTCCCAAGGGCCACTGCAGAAATAGGTGTTAATCAAACAACTAAGTATATGAATTTACTAGGGTCCAAAAGTTACAGGGGCTGAAAGAGCAGGATGGTGATTTGGATGAAGCAAAGATAAGAGAATGAGAAAATCTGTCTAGCTTAACACCAATTCTTAATAGTCTGTACATGATTAAGGGGGAGTTTGAACATTTGGTAAATTAATGTCAACTGCAAGAAAAAAAAATTAATGCCATAGCTGCTATGCAGCATTTTCTGGAGTCAAAGTGTTATATGGAAGATTTTGATCTGACACTAAAAGGAAACACCATATAAATATTTATACACACATTCCCAGGGAAGTGGTTGAATTACCATTTGTGGAGGTATTTACAAGAAATGTAGAAGTAGCACTTAGGGACATGATTTAGTGGTGGGCTTGGCCAAGCTCAGTTTGCAGTTGGATTCTAAGATTTAGAGGTCCTTTCCAACCTTAATGATTCTATGATTCTATATACATATGTAAAGCTGGGAGTTTATTGTTGCCATAACTGAAATCTTACAAGTCAAAATCAAGAATTGTTCTTAGTCTAAATCTAACTAGCAAAGAAAACAAAATGGCACAGTTGGAATGTTTCTATATGGAAAATGTAATAGTAATGCATTACTAATGTCAGTACTTAGTGCAATCCACTAGAGGTGACTTTTTCTTTTACTCCTAGCTCTCTCTTCATTGGTTTGCAATGTTGTGTTACATACAAATTTACAGCTGTAGGGTGCCTTTTAAGTACATGAGATATCATGTGTTCATTTTCTTTGTTATCCCTAAGCCCAGTTTTGTCCAGCTGCCGGTCTGCACCCCTGGAGCTGGCCGCAGGTGAGGTGTGGTGCAGCGCTGTGCAGGCCAGGGGCAGCGCCTGTCCCAGCACCCTGGCCAGGGAGCAGGGCAGCCCTGGGCCATGGGCACCTGCTGGGCTGGGCATGCACAGAGGCAGGCCAGGATGTGAGCCACCCAGGGGAACCTGGCTCAGCAGAGCCCGTGGCCAGGCAGGGCAGCGCTGTCGGGAGACGGAGACTGACCGGGCGTCAGGTTTGCTGGGGCAGGGACTGACAGCCCTGCAGGGCTGACATGGCTCCTGAACAGTGGCAGGTGCAGGGCTCTGGAGGAGGCAAGGCTGGCCCCAGTGAGTCGTGGTGGTGCCCTCAGAGCCTGACAAGCTCGCGGTGTTGATGGCCAGTGCCCCTTCTCCTATCACAGCATCCCTGTTCTCTGCGTCGTGCCCGATTCACCATGTCTCAAGGCCTCTGCTGCCGTACCCTGCCTGTATTTCTCTGTACAGTCACAAACACCTCATCCCACGTGGGATGGCTGCTGGGTACTGCTGCCTGTATATAACTGTGCCTGTGTGGTGCAGAGCTAAACAGAAGGAAAACAAGCTGGGCACAGTCAGTGGTTGATTTGTGAAGGCACTGCCGCAGTTGAAGCAAGCAGGAGTCATCCCTGCAGCCCCAGAGCAGGGTCCAGCACTGCCAGCCATGCAGCTGAGTGGCAGCCCAGGTTTGGTTTTGTATTTAATCTCTTCTTGACCAGTGAGGAACAGGTCCCTGTGAGCTCTATGCTGTTGGTCTATTTTTAAAAGATGTTATTGTGTTGTCATCGTTCCCTTCTCTCCTCCTGTAATTCAAAGACCTAGGTTGGAATGAAGTGTAATTAGTCTCTGAAATGAGAGGGGAAGTGTGTTTAATGAAAACAGACAGCTTTTGTTTGTTTGGCCTGCTACTCCTCTTGCCTAATTGCTGGCAAAACAACAGCTAAATTCACAGCAGCCACAAAAACAAAACCATTTCTGTTGAACACCATCGGTTTGTATTAGTTCAGCAAGGCATTTACCTCACTGTTTGCTGATCAGTCACAAGCCCTTCAGTTTCCATGTGCTTCTGCTCTCC